>NW_024884142.1:25150337-25344331 GCF_019232065.1 Centrocercus urophasianus
AGAGGAGAGGAGAGGAGAGGAGAGGAGAGGAGAGGAGAGGAGAGGAGAGGAGAGGAGAGGAGAATCTAAGTTGTTTTCAACGATCCACTGTGAAAAAATCTAATACAGCTATTATCCTCTTTGCAAACCAAACATATCTCATATGAAAACATCAGTTATTCTTGAGAATAAGTTGAGAAATTTAATACATCAAGAAATTTCAATTTCAGATAATCCATAAATTGTTAATCTTGTGGCATGTGACAAGCAATGCACATGTGACATGTGACTGGGTACACTTCATACAATGTGTTTTTTTCTCTCTAGACAAACCTTTTCAGAGATTCAAGCATAACAACAGTGGACAAATAGCAACCAATTTAAACAAGCCAGCATTCTTGCCCCTCTGCAGTTACTACCTTTTTGACATGGATACAAGTATTTGGAAGTAGAAAAGACATAGTTTTGCAAATACCCTCTTAATGAGATACTTAGCAAAGAAACACTCTGTATGATAACAATTTGAAATTCTAAGAAATATCTATAATATTCCCCCTACTCTTCTACTGAGTATTTTGGGTTAGTATCATATTACCCTGTGTATTTTTATTTCTGCTCAGTTGCAGTAAGGTTGGAAAGGTGTCAGATATCCTTTTAGCCTTGCAGGTTAGGAGACTGCTAGTGGAGTACATGCAGTCTGGGGATACTGCTGCACTCACAAATCCCTGAATTCCCATTCTGAAGGAAGGTAACACTGATAAAAACAGGTTAAGATGTACAAACACATGCAAAATTCTTTGCAAAGCCTCCTCAGTGGTTTAAACATCCAGGTTTAAACACACACACACCAAAAAAAAAAAAGAACACCTTACCCTAAAAAACTTCAGAGATTAATTAGCTCTTCCAATGCAATTTTTCCAGGCTTAAACAGGGTCCTTTAAAGATTTTGGACATTTAATTTGGAGTATTCTGAAAAACACATTGAACTGAACGCTATCAGCCACGTACCAAATTAGGTAATGTTGAATGGTCTTTCTGAAGTTCTGTTCTCTGCTATACCCAAGCACCATCTTCTTCATAGCCCTTCTATTGCTGTATTAAGTGGGAAGAGATGATATGTTTTCAGACTGCTCAATGCACACAAATGTCAGGTGTCTCTTACATACTTATACCATTTTTTAAAACTACTGATTTTAGAGAGGGTGGATAATTTTCCATTTTCCTTCCAGGGTGATTGACACTTCACTTTTACTCACATGCGTATGAACTTCGGGAAGCATTATGACAAAAGAATACTTCCCAGCTCCACAGCAGCACTTCCACATGGGAATAAATGCAGCAGTACTTACCTAAAATACCAATAATTGCAATGTAGCTAAAAGGTAAGCAGCATTAGTACCTGATACAGCATTGCTGCTGCATGTTATTGAACAGCCACTTAGCCACTGCTCTGTTTGACAACTGTAGAATACAATTATATGTTACTTGAAAATGTTTCTTTTCCAAAGTGCCACTACATTAAAAAATCATTTTTATTTTTAAAAAGATGAAAGCACCAAAAAAATATACATATGTGCCCTGCTGAGTTGAAAGCTGTATTACATTCAAAAGTAAATCCGTAACAAATCAAACAAATATACACCATGATAAATGTAGCTAATATGAAAGATCCATGAGGTTGAATTTGGAGAGGGTTTCCACCATTTCCCAGGTGGAAGGCACCTGGGTCGTGGAACCCTCCATTACCAATACAAGCTGGGGAATAAAAGGGTTGAGCACAGCACTGCTGAAAAGGACTTGGATGGAAAGCTGAACATGAGCCAGCAGCAATGTGCCCTTGCAGCCAAGAAAGTCAACTGTATCCCAGGCTGCATCAAGAGAAGCATGGCCAGCAGGTCGAGGGAAGTGATCCTGCCCCTCTGCTCTGCGCTGGTGAGACCTCTCCTGGACTACTGCGTCCGGGTGTGGAGTCCTCAGTACAGGAGAGACATGGACCTGTTGGAGCATGTCCAGACAAGGGCCACAAAAATGATCCAAAGGATGGAACACCTCTCCTATGAGGACAGGCTGAAAAAACTCAGGTTGTGCAGCCTGGAGAAGCAAAGGCTCCAGAGAGACCTGAGAGTGGCCTGTCGTATCTAAATGGGGGCTAAAAGAAAGAAAGGGACAGACACTTTAGCAGGGTCTGTTGTGATAGAACAAGGTGAAATGGTTTCAAACTAAAAGAGGGGAGATTTAAATTGGATATAAGAAAAAAAAATGTTTTTTTCACTACAGTGAAGCAGTGGAACAGATTGCCCAAAGATGTGGTGGATGCCCTGTTTCTGGAGACATTTAAGGTCAGGCTGGATGGGGCTCTGAGCAGCCTGATCTAGGCGTTCATTGCAGGGAATTGGAGTTGATGACCTTTAAGGGTCTCTTCCAACTCAAACGATTCTATCATTCTACATGGTGACTCAAAGATAACAGGAAACAAAGAGGGCAGCAGCAAGCTCTACAAGGCTAAGCTCAGGGCTGAAAGCAGAAGGGATAAATTGTAACTCCAGTTTTTTCTCCCCGTACACCTTTGGAATAACTGCAAACTTCCTATGCACCTCACTGTTTATAGGACAGAAATCCTCCAAAACCTCTCCTTCAGAAGAATGTTTTGAGGCAAAGCTGGCTAACCCTATGTTTGCATAAACATCCACTATTCCTTCTTTCAACTCCAAACAGTGATTTGCAAATCATCTGGGGCAGGATTCACTGCACACTTTACCCATAGCTTCAAATACGAACCTGTTTGCATGACCTTTCACCCAGGGTGATGCTTGCTCTGCCTCCTCTCCCCACAATGTGTGCCAGCTCTGTTCAATGGCCTACATTCTCCCACCTTTCATTCTATGCCCAGCACCCTACAGACAGAGCTCATTTGTATTCAATGTCTGCTAATGGTAAAAAGAAATAAAAACAGAAAAGTTTTTTTGGATGCCATGTAAATCCACTGGCAAAGGTCAAAAACACATCTAAATGTGGTTTCTGTGAACTCTCCTGATCTCTCTCACTCCAGATCCCTTGGTGGAAGCCCTTTCATAGTTTTTAGTTAGCCATCTGGTACCAGTAGTTGCCTCCACTACCAGAATCTCAGGCTCACTCCGATGCTGAGCCCAGCAGTGACAAGACAGTGGACTAAATTCTTCCTGGGGTGGTCTAGAAAGAGAATTCTTGTGATGCTAGAAGTAAAATAATAACAACTAAATTTGCAAGTGCAAAGCATTGAATTAATTCCTTGCTAACTTGCAGGCCAGAACCAATGGACACAGACTACTGGAGTGATATTTATTTGACTGGAAAGCGCTCTATAAGAACTCAAGACAATAAACTTTAGAAGGAGTTAGAAATCAAGTTATGTGACAGCACCCCCCTTACTGTATATATTAATTGAATTTAACATCACACTACATCCCCACAGAGAAAGACAGTGACAAATTTTGTTACGCAATACTCAGAAACATCTCTGCAAGATAGCAACTAGATTAGACTCCTGACAGCAGTGATAAATGGTTGTCATTTTCTTCTTTTAAAGAACTTTTAAAGTAATAAAGTAATGATCCAAATACTCTGGTGAGGTAAGTGCACATTGTGTTAGCCTTCTGTCAAAGCTAACAAAATGGCCACTCTGTGAATGCTTTTACCATAGATACAGCCAAGCAGGAAACAAATCTGCACAGATTCCCACTTTACTTTCCTTGATGAAACACATACATACCTGGAAATTTAACCAGTTATTTGTTTCCAAGACATTCTCCTGGTGCAGAATGCCAAACAGCCATGCTATAAAATTATCTTTCCCTTAGAAGCAAGGTAGTACTTTCCAAACTGCTTATTGGGAATGGCTTAGGATGGAAATTTCCAAGTGATACCTGAGCATGATTCAGGAGACTGATACTTGCCTCAGGCCAAATCCATCTGAAGGACCATTCTGGCAGTTTAAGAACAGAGGCAATCACAGAATCATAGAAATACTGTTTGAAGATGATCTAGCTCTACGCCCTACTTGAAATAGGACCATTACAATCATTAGTTCACGTTTGTCATATCTTTGGTCAGTCATGTTGAAAAATCCAAGGTTGGAAATGGAGCAGCCTCTCTGAGCTACACTAGGCTTCTCATGAAATATTCTTTCTGATGATGACAACCTGAACCTCCACATCATAATACCACTTGCTGTATTGTCTGGAAGTAGCAGAAGTTTATTGCCCACTGAGAATGAGGTTATTTACCAATCTATTTATTGTAATAGCTGAATAGGTCTGGGCCTGATCTCCAGAAGATGGATAGGAATGAGGCAGAGCCATGACAGAAATAAATTGCACAAATTGGAGAGGCAGATGCCTTAAAAAGGAGTCCAAAACACTTCACCTCCAAAAATTGATCTCTGAAAACACCACCTAGATGACACTGTGGGCTCATATAACCAAATCACAGTGACCCCTCAGGACTGCTTCCTGCAGAAAAGTAAAGCAAAGAACGCAAAGTGGTTGCACTTAAACTTTATTCAGGAAATTGAGAACATTTATAGCGTTCACATTGGCTCTTTCTCAGTGGTCTGATGTGCACAGTCTCGTACAGAACTAAAGAGGCCCACAACTGGCTCTTCCAACCATGTTCCCTGGTAGTTAGATTTGTACAACTTTCATCTGTGAAGCACTATACCTTCTCCTGAGAAAAGGGATCCCAGTCTGTCCCATGATCTACCTTTAGCTGGAATTGATGAACATGACAGAAGGGAGTAAAGAAGAAATGCACCCAGAAAAGATTTTATCAGAGATGCCTCTCAATCAGTGCTTCGATCCTCTCCAAAGCACTCCTCCCACCCCACTGACTTTTTCCTCACCTTTGCTGAAGAGGTCATAAGTCATGAAAAAAAAATAGAAATGTTAGCCTCAGAGCCAGGAAATAGAACAATTCAGACTAAAGTACAAGTTATTGTTAAGGAAAAATACTGCTACTTATTTTCTAGAATAGAAACGATAGACAAATTTCAGTGTTTGGCAAGGCATTTGTTTTAATCTCAGTGAGGATGAGTAAAGAGTAAATGCGACTTTGTGTATAACACTGCAGACCTCAGTAACTGCTATGATTGCATCAAAAATAGAGTAATGTGTCACCTTTTCCACCTGGAAATGATGACCATGGTAGTTGTGACCATGTTGCTGGTGACTGTCTCACCAGAATGCCAAAGCTGAGCATTTGTATTGCCCAGGAGGCTTGATCAACAGGTTACAGATTATGACTAAGTCTGCCACACAAACCTGGTGACAAAACCATTGTAGGACATAGTTTTGTAGCTGATAGGCATGTCATCAAAAGGACACTGGCAGCTGTCCAGAACAACACGAATGACCACATGGAAACACAACTCTGAATTTGCACAATTTCAAGGCTGGCAATGTGGATTGTGCTCACAGTCATTCTGTCAGTCCCAGGCTCTATTAAACCTCTTAGCTCAGGGATTTTTCATGTGTGCGAACTATTGTATCAAATTGACAGGATGAAGAGAGGCAGTGAGCAGCTGTCAGCACACACTGCTGCACAATGTGCTGGAATCACTGGGAGGAAGGAATATATCACTGTACTGTCAGGCAGGAAGGTCGCTTTGTTAGAACAGCTCCTTCCCCATTGCTCTGTGAGACACCTTTCTGTCCAGATCTTCATTTAGGTTTCAAGTCATTGCAGATTCTCCACCTTCAGACACAGGAGCCTCACAACCACTTATGCTGCACCCTGCCAATGCTGAGGACAGGAAGATCTCAGAGCCCACTGGCACCTGTGCCACCACCTTTCCTCTCTGGGGCACCAAGCAAACCGAATACACCTTTACTTGCAGCATTCCCCTTCAAACTCATCCACCAAGCATCAACTCAAACAACTTTATGACAGAGCAGGGAGGAAAAGAGACATAAATTTTACCTGTAGAAATCAAAGGTTTGGCAAATTGATGTTTTTATGATCAGTAGTGAAATGTGCTGTTGCTCATCTACTCTGTGGAATGATCACACTAATTATCAGCCACTATTGTCTGGCCTTAGGTTAACATGTCAAATTTCCCCATGTGTGCATTCACTTGCTGTATAAATGCACTTCAATGTCATGTGAGTGACCCCTAAATTTAAATTACTGAAATCATCATGTTCACTCCTAGAAATCTAAGTTCAAAGAACAAAATATTTACAGACTGTCTTGATCCAATCTAACTGAAAATAATAATAATAAAATAAAGCTATTATTTTTGTTTTCTATTCTCTTGTTTCTGGGAAATTTGTCCATTGCATCTCAGGTGCTACTCAGTGTTATCCTCACTGTGAGAAAAGCATCATGATACAGGAGCTGTCATTTGTCTATCATTTCTTGAGTATATAACAGATGTTATGTGATTACAGGAGATCAAATGGATGAAATCCTGTTTCATTTCCTTAGAGGCCACAGATCATCCTTATATAAGCTGTCACAGCTTTTAAGTTCTCCTCCTGCTGTTGTCTCTCCTTCTGTGCTGCAAGTGGACTTTTTTAGCCCATGGGATGAGCTTTGCCAAGGGGTGTTTGGTGTGAGGGCACTGTGCTGACGCATCTCCTTTACAGACAGACAAAGGAAGGGGAAAGATCTTGTGTTGGGTTCACTGGATTTGGTTTTTAAACATCTTGCAAAATGCTTCCAGGGTTGCACAAGTTCAGTGAAATTCTGGCTCTCAGCATGTGGTGAGCAAGCCTTTATTAAGCCTGTTCAAAAAATCTCTCATAGGTAACAACTCCGGGCTAAGACAAAACAAAAATCAAACAGAAAAAAAAAAAAAAAACTTCTTTTTTAACAAACTCTGATGGGAAGGAGCATTTGCAGGTGTGTTCGTAACATCCCTCTACCAGAATGACAGAGAAAACCAAGCTTTGGATATTTCTCCAGTTCACTAGCCGGAATGCAGATACAACCTTTGCCAGTAGCCAACGCTCACTCATCAGCTCACCTTCTCCTGCTTGTGTGATACAAGTCAGCCAGCAACTTAAATTGGGGTAGATGCAGGTAACAGGCTATGTTGCTCCACAAAGCATTTGTGCACAATTGCCACATGGTAAAACACACAGAAGAAAAAAAAAAAAACAGAAATGTGATTCTTTTGTGACAGAATTCTCACATTGCTGTATCTGTCCTGGGTCTGACCAGCCCTGGCAGTGGGCTATAGGGTCCTTTTGTGTTGCTTTGTCTGAATATATGTCACAGCCATGTTCTAACACCTGTCCAGCTTAAACTAATCAAGAACAAAAGAACAATTACATGAGTGCAAAAACAGGAGCAAAGAAAGCAATAACAGCTTTGAATTATGAACATGCTCAAAGAGCCATTTGTGTGAAATAATTTGCACAGAAGTGATCTGACTTAGTATCTGGATAGGTTGTAGGACCAGCCTTCAGGACACACATTAATGAAGGGTAACCACTATCTCTATATACATGCAACTGCTTTATGATTGGCATGGGTCTATTGCAGAGTTACAATTGACAGTCGGTTCTATTTATAAATATCAATATTTTTAAAACTGCATATCCACAGATGATGTTCACACATTCCAATCTGGGAGCAGATTTCATGCTAGATGATACTAGACATCCTCAGACACCTGCCAGTCAATGCTAGCTCTCTTTGGAAATAACCAAGGAAAATAGATATTTGAGGAGTGAGATTCATTTGGTATTTTTTTAAATGGTTAACTAACATCAAGTCAGTAAAAATATTTGGGTCTACATTTGGTTCACGTATGTTTAGCTGCATTCTATTTTCACGCTATCCTTAAAACGGTTAACCCAATCCCTGACATGTTTTAGTCTGGCTGTTTTCAGTATAAAACAGAGGAAAAGAGTTAGAGAGTCCAGGACCCTGTTAAAGTGGTTCAAGTTACAATTTTTTTTGCTTTGTAACAGGAACACTCTCAGATCATACAAACAAGCAGAAGGAAAGGCTTTCTGAGGTCCACCTGGCCCTGTGTTCTGGCTCTGAGAGTGGCAGTGAGAGAGATTATTTAGAGAGGACACTGGAGCTTGGTCGTTGTATAGGAACTACTGAGTCACAGCCTGAACCTCTGATTAATCACCTAAGGTGAGCCATGAGTCAGCCAGAGGAGCACAGGTGAAGGCAATTCTCCTGTGCTGTCAGAAGCACAGACCCATTTAAGAGCTGGCTACCAGTGTGGAAGGATCTCATCTGGAGATCTCTCCTTCTGGTGTCTTGTGATGAGCCCAGCATAAGGGTAAGCCTTCCATTTATTCTCTCTTGTTATCATAGTCCACTTCACCTAACTCTCTTGTTGATTTTGTGATTGTAACATCTTAATATCCATCAATTATACAGTCATTTTCTGGAATATGAAGGAAGTAAGAACTACAGGCCCTACGTATTCCTTTGCCATCTAATCCAATTACCTGATAGAACCACAGAGTCATAGAATATCCCAAATTAGAAGGGATCCACAGTGAAATTCAAGAAGAGAAATAAAAATGTTAGAAATGATTTTGGAATTCTTTTGTGTGTATCTCTGCATCGTCTAAGCAACTGCAAGGTGGTAGAAAATTATGAGAATTTGGATTTTAAGAATGTGTTTTTCTTGGGAGTAAAAATATTTCAGTTACAGATCTTAAAGGACATGTGCCATTGAAAGCCACAATAGCAGTAAAATCCTCCCACTGAGAAAGGATCATACTTAAAGAAAAATAAAATTGTACCCAAGCAAAAAGTTTTGTTAAGCTAGCAATTAACATAAAAATGTTAAAGGTGTTTTTTTTTCCTTCAAATTTCACCATAACTGGAGAGCTAGGAATTTCTATTCCTACCTAATTTTTAGAGAAATTCTTTAAGCAATGATGGCTTTCCACTTGAGATTGCTTCTGTAGTGCTATGCAAGTTATCACATAGGTACTGAGCATCCTCCCCCTGTCAATACTGAAGTTGAATTTATGCTTTTGTGCCTTATGTTTCGTAAGCCAATTCACTGACACTGGGTTCAGGATTCTTGTTTTCCATTCTGTGACTGAAGGCCAAGTATAAATAAATTAATCGAGTTATTACCTTGGCCTACAAAATGAATTACAGTGCTGCATACGGCAAGCAGAACATCTGACACTTGCCCTCCTGACCTGCAGAATGGCTGAAGGACTGGCACAGAAACACAGATACGCTTTCCAAGAGCTCTGAAAGTCAGCCTGTGCAGCAGAGAAGAGCATGTGTCTGAATCCAGACAAGCAAAAAAAATTTAACATAAGCCCTTAAGTAAAGGCGTTTACTCTCTTCTTCGACCTTTATGCCTTAGATGAGAATTGTCTCCAACCATTTGTGCCTCCAATCCATAGGAAGCATAACTGGCCATGACTAATGCTTTGTAAGTAATGAAAGAACTTGTTATGCTTTTGATGAAAGTGAAGTTAAGGGACAATTTGAGGGAGGAGCAGCACCGAGCTCAGCTCTCTGGTGATAGCAACAGGGCTTAAGGGAATGCTACGGAGCTGTATCAGGGGAGGGGCAGCTGGGGGTTAGGGACAGGTTCTGCACCAGGGGTTGGTGGGCATGGAATGGGCTGCCCAGGGCAGTGGGCACAGACCCAAGCTGCTGGAGTTCAAAGAACATTTGGACAATGCTCTCAGATGTAACATTTCAATCTTGGGTGGTGCTACATGGAGCTAGGAGTTGAACTCAGTGATCATTGCGGGTCAATTAAGAATATTCTATGACTGTATGATTTTACGCGTTGTCAAAACATAGTGAACACATTTGAAAAGAAAAGTTGAAAATGAGCCATTTGAAAAAGGCCTCTCAAAATATCCAAAAGCTTAGTATGTGTTAAACATCTCTGGCATGCCAGTACCCCTCTGTCATCAGTAGGGAAAACAGAACAAGTGAGCTGGATAATACCTCAAAACAGTGTGAAAAAGCACTACCCACTCATCACATGGAGAACACACAATATGAAAAAGACCCAGGGAGCTGTAGGGAGGTCTTCTCATCTGTGCTCAGCTGCTTGCCAACATGTGAGGGTACTTCACCATAGGATCTCCTGCACAGCTCTCCTTTCTTGCTGCAAGGTGAGTGCTTGTAAGCAGCCAGAGAACAGCAGGGCCTGTTCACAGTTCGCTGCTTCCTTTGGCAAAGGAAAAGGAAGTTACATTTGGTACACATTATGAAAGTATTTATTTTCAGAAAGGGACAGGAACAAAAGCTAGAATCTTGAAGTATCTCACGATATACAGAGCATTAAAGTGTGAGGGAAGTCAAAACAGCTTTGAAGGTGCTGTGATTTAACCCAGCAGGTGTCTGTGCACCAGACAGATACTCAGTCACTCTCCCCTTACCAGTAGGATGCGGGAAGGAAATGGGGGAAGAAAAAGTAGAGCTCATGAGATGAGATAAAAATAAGAGAGAAAAGAAAAATCATAATAAATATGACTATACCATATATAACTGTATATAACAAGTGACCCACAAACGATTGCATAACCCCCCAACCAATAGCCAGCTAGCCACCCAGCAGAGGAAGAGAAAAAGATCAAAACTCCTGCCCTTTGATGTCACATGGTATGGAATATCTCTTTGGCCAGTTTAAGTCAGCTGTTCTAATTCTGTTTGCTGACGGCTCCTTGGGCCCTTCGCTGAGAATGGCCTTGTCTCTGTTCAGCATTGCTTAGCAAAAAAATGACGAACATGGGTGTGTTATCAGCATTGTTTTTCTCTTAGAAACAAAACAGCATCATACCAGGTACTCTGAAGAAAACAATTTCTTCCCAGCTGAAACTAAGACAGAAGGATAACATTATTAGGAAATCAAAACAACAAGGAATGTTTTGTTTCTGTTCTGCAAGTTCTGAAGAAAATTCACAGTCTAAGCTAGTCAAAAAATCACAGGGCCTTAAAAGTCTAATTTACTGCAGAACCAAAACAGCATGTCAATTTTTTAATTATAGCTTTCAATTAGTTTGAAATGGTAGTAGGTTTGACTCCATAAACATCTTGTCACATGAAAGTAAATGTACAGATGATTTACTATGTATTGCTTTTATGATATAACACAATAGTTGTGCATAGTATTTTCAAGTATTAAAAGAACAGTTCTTGCTTTATAATTTTATGCTATAAAATGTGTATATAAATAATAATAATAATACATATATATAAAATATGCATGTACTTTTGAACACATAGATCCTAGTGCTGACAGACCATAAGTAATCAAATCAGTTTCTCACATGCTTAAAACAACTGTAGGTTTTGGCCTGTTCTTATAAAATGAAGTACGATGCTGAAAAAATTGGAGAGAAGGTTGTTGCTAATGATGACAAACTGAAGCCTACCTGAGCAAATATGCCAGCTTTAAAAATACTCTCTGAATTCTTATGAATATGTTGCTAAAGACAACCTTAGTCAATTAACAAGCCATTTAGCTGCCCAGGAGATAGTTTAGCATGGTCACAGCTTGCCTTCATCCTCACTTTACAGCTCAGACTGTTTCCTAAGACAGTGTATATATACAAAAACATTCTTCCAGCTGCCATCACTAGAAAAACGCAAACAGACAGAAACACTGAAAAAGTCAGAGGAGCCTGATTAGAAATTAATATTTTAGGTTGAGTTACACTCAAACTTCTAGCATGAAATACAGAAAATGTACGCATTCCCTCATAAAGGAAAATTGCCTCTGATGGATGAAAGGCACTCTGCACGTTCTGATTCTGCAGCAATTATCATACATTGTGGGCTTGGTTGGTTATCTACTAACTGGTCTTCTGTTAAACTACTGTGAAGGACATTCCATTCCTGGGTTCCTACACTCCCATTGGCACCAGAAATGTACTTTGTGAGTTGTTTCGCCCATTAATCTGCCTTCTACACTCGCTGTGTAGCTGCCATCACAAAACAGGCTGAACTTAGTGAGGGATGTGAAAAACAATGGGAAGACTTTCTACAGGTACACTGGCCAGAAGAGGCAGGCCAAAGCGAGTGTACCTCCTTTCATAAATGTAAAAGGAGAACTGGCTCCAATGGATGAAGAGAAGGCTGAGGTACTGAATGAGTTCTTTGCCTTGGTCTTCTCTGGCAGTCAGTATTCCAGTATTTCTCATGTCTCTGAGCCCTGCATCCCTAAATATCTAAGTGGGAACCCGGGCAGTAAATTCCCCCCCCAATTTGAGGGCAGAGCAGGTCTGAGACCACCTCATGAGACTAAATGTGTGCAAGTCTATGTGGCCGGATGGCATGCATCCCAGGGTTCTGAAGGAGCTGGCTGAGGTGGTTGCTATCTGCTTTCCATCAAATTTGAAAAGTTGTGGCTGTCAGGTGAGGTCCCAGATGACTGAAGGAAGGGTCACATCACTTCCATTTACAAGAAAGGGAGGAAGGAGGACCCAGGGAACTACAGGCTGGTGAGTCTCACCTCTGTGCCTGGGAAGATCATGGAACAGATCCTCCTGGATGACATGCTTGATCACACGAGGAATGAGCGCATGATCTGAGACAGCCAGCATGGCTTCACCAGGAGAAGGTCACGCCTAACCAATCTGGTGGTCTTCTATGATGGAGTGATGGCATCGGTGGTCAAGAGAAAGGTGGCCGATGTCATTTACTGGACTTGAGCAAAGCCTTTGACATGGTCCCCCACCACATTCTTGTCTCCAAATTGGAGGAATGTGGATTTGATCGGTGGACCACTTGATGGATAAGAAACTGGTTGAAAGGCTGCAGACAGAGGATGGTCATCCATGGTTCTACGTCCAGGTGGAGGCCAGTAATGAGCAGCATCTCCCAGGGGTCTGCCTTGGGACCAGTGCTCTTTAAAATCTTTATCAATGACATCGACAACAGAATCGAGTGCACCCTCAGCAAGTTTGCTGATGACACCAAGCTGAGTGGTGCGGTTGACATGGTGGAAGGAAGGGATGCCATTCAGAGGGATCTCTACAGGCTTGAATGGTGGGCCCAGGTGAACCTAATGAGGTTCAACATGGCTAAGTACAAAGCTTGGCACTTGGGCTGGAGGAATCCCAAGCATCCATACAGACTGGAAGGAACAGTCCTTGAGAGCAGCCCTGTGGAGAAGGACCTGGGGGTCCTGACGGATGAGAAGCTTAACATGAGCCAGCAGTGTGCTCTTACAGCTCAGAAAGCAAATGGTCCCAGGGTCCATCAGAAGAGAGGTGGCCAGCAGGGAAAAGGAGGTGATTGAACCCCTCTACTTTGCTCTTGTGAGGCCCCATCTGGAGTACTGTGTCCAAATCTGGAGCCTCCACTACAAGAAAGACAGAGAGACGTTGGAGAGGGTCCAGAGGAGAGCCACGAAGATGATCAGGGGACTGGAGCACCTCCCCTATGATGACAGCTGAGGGAGCTGGGCTTGTTCAGCCTGGAGAAAAGAAGGCTGCAGGATGACATCACTGCAGCATTTCAGTACCTAAAGGGAGCCTACAAACAGGAGGGGAGTCAACTCTTTGAAAGGGTTGATATCAGCAAGACGAGGGGAAATGGTTTTAAGTTGAGGGAGAGGAGATTTAGGTTGGATGTCAGTGGGAAATTCTTTACAGAGAGAGTGGTGAGGTGCTGGAACAGGCTGCCCAGAGAGGTTGTGGATGCCCCATCCCTGGAGGTGTTCAAGGTCAGATTGGATGGGGCCCTGAGCAGCCTGGTCTAGTGTTAAATGTGGAGGTTGGTGGCCCTGCATGTGGCAGGGGGGTTGGAGCTTCACGATCCTTGAGGTCCCTTCCAACCTGGCCATTCTGTGATTCTGTACAGAAAGTGAACAGAACTTTTTCACCCAGTGATTGTAGATGTGAAATCCAATGATAATAAACATTTCTGAGCCTTTAATCTTTCTGTCCTTACAATGGAAATATCATTTTCTTATCCCAGAGAAGTCAACATTTAGGTTTCATAGCCAATAAACCCAATTCTAGCAGGAAATTTTCTTTTCAAATAAAGAACTAACAAAGAAAGACACTGCAAAAATAATTCAGCAACAGAAGAAACAAGAATAAAAATCTATGAGTTCTGTTCAAGATTCTTCTCATCCATCTCCTTGAGACTTACAGAAATATGACCAATAAGCAAATTTAATCAAAATTAATTGCAGACCTGTACAAAGCCAGTACCAGCAAAGTTTTTGTAAGGTATCATTTCAAGGAAAATGTAAACTGGAGCAAGATATAGGGTTCTCAGAGGAAGACTTCATATCTCATCTAACCTACCATTAATTGTATTTCCCTAATGAGGACATGCCCAACAGTCCCTAAGCTTCCATCATTGATATTGTTTAAATGTTCATTTGTATTTCACTTTTAGAAGTGCCGCAGAACCTTCTGCAAATCTCTTCAAACTCAAACACACAAACATTGGTACAATACAGTAATACCCACATGCTGTTCAGAATGTTCCAATGGTACTTTTAAAACAAGATATGGAGTGTACAGTTTTGACATCCATAAGTGGCTATGCAAGGAGCAATAGACAAGTTCCAAACTTCTGCCTACTGTATTTTTAAGAGCTCTGGGGATAGTAGAAGTGGAGGAATGAAGAACAAGATGAAAGGAAATGGGTATGCATTGTAGGCTTTAAAGGGACCCTAGCAGATAGACACATCAACAAGAAGTACTGCATTTTAGAAAGGGAAAGAAATGTAAGTTCAATAAGATTCCCTTAATGTAAGTCAAAATACAAAGCATGTAAATATCCTCTGAAAGAGTAGAAAAAACTTCTGTCCTAAATTCAAAAGTTTGGTTAGTCACTTTAATCACGGTTCTTACTATTTTCTACTCAGCTGCATAATGCTTCCCATGCTTATATATGAAAATGACACATTCGTGTTGCTTATAACACTGATCCTCACTTAATAGTTATCATAGCTGTTTCTTCAGGTACTTCCAGATGGTGAATCAGAGAACCTGCTTCAGGCCCAGCTCTGAATTATTTCAGAGGATATTCATTTGTTCACAACCACAGCAAAAGTTTTAAGAGACTGTCCTCATAAATTGGGCACCTAGGTATGACTCCTGCTTTTGGTAGTTGTAAACATCTTCAGTAGTTTCAGATGCTTTTCATATGTACGTTTCTTGGGACTGTAGCCAACCTACAGAGTACTCATTTGCTTAATGAGCAGAAGGAAACTGCTCTTTGGCTCAGTAATTTGGATCCAATTATGTCAACAATGTCCATCATCTCTCTAGTCATTAGGGAAAGTGAAATTCCAAAGAAATCAGACTTGAGTAATTAAGCCGGAATATTTTTTCAGAACTATTACTGGAGGGCATGCAATAGGAATTTGCAAATCATCTGTTACATGTCAGGAGATCTAGCCAAAATATTTTCAAAAATAATCATTTCATGCTGCCTGCCTAAGTAACACATTTTGAAAATCCCTTTCCAAATACATGCTGTGCCTTTTTAGCAACAACTTTTCAGCCAACTGTTTCTCTGTCACATTCTCCTCAACTCTTCCAAAAACTTCTCTACTTAAAATTATCCAGTCTTTCTTCAATGGGCATATGTGCTTACTAAGCACTTAATAATTCTACCAATTTACCTTCTTGACACAACGTGGCGCTGCACAGAGAAACTTAAACCATCTCTGAAGAAATCAGAAAGGAACATGGAGCTGCATTAGCTTTTTCTTTACTCAAGGATAAGGCATCTGGCCTTGCAGGTGTCCTCATCTGCTCCACACAAGAGCTGCTATTGTGGCTCTGATTCCCAAAGTAGATCATTCATTAAATCAAGTTGCATGCATATCTCTTCTCAGATATCAAAGCAAGGTCTTTTCCTCCTCTAGCAACAAAGTAAGAGGGAGCAATCAGAATCCTGAAATAAATAAATAAGAGTTTCATTTTGAGAAAGTCATAAGTACATGTCAAGTTTCCCATGGAAACAACTTCAAGGCAAATATGAGATCTGGTATCTCCACGTCTCTGGGTGGTGAAGGCTTCTTCCTTTTCCACATGTAGAGGCATGGATGGAGGAGCCAAGCTGTGTTATAAGAAAGAAATGTGACTCCAAGGCATAAATTAACATTGCAGTGAATAACATTGGATTATATAACAGATTGCCCATATGTGTGGTGAAAGCCCTGTCCCTGGGTATATCAGAGGTCGGACTGGATGAGGCTCTGAGCAACCTGATCTAGCTGTAGGTGCCCCTGTTCATTGCAGACAAGTTGGACCAGATGACTTGCAAGAGACCCTTTCAACTCAGCTGATTTTATGATATTGAGAAACGCTTATTTTAGCAGTCTGTAAGATTAAGTATGAAATTTAGCCTAAGTTAGTTGCCTAACTTCCTTCTTCCATGGGGAAAAGTGGACTCCTTACAACTTAAAAGGTAATAACAAAGCATGTTGCTGAAGTATATGGAACAAGTAACTATCCATCAGTACATCATCTAGAGAAAAAGTCTGCAAAGTACTTGAAAATATCTATGGGGCTGGAGCCAGGCAAGATGGACAGGCCCTGTATATTAAATATTCTCTTGTTGTTCCCTGCTGATGGCAGTCACTTCTTTCAGATCTTTATCAAATGAGATAGAAAAAAAAGTCTGCCTACATATTCTCTTCGGCATTATGAAGCACCTCACACAGTATCACTACTTATGCAACATACTTTTAATGAAGACTCTTTTAGTCTTCTCTCAAGATGTAGACTGCAGAGATTTTTTTTTAAAATTGGTTTTGTTGCTACTTCTTTTCTATTGCTCTCTTAAAATTTAACAAGAAAGTCACTAATCAAATCTAAATTTAAATAAAAATCGAATTGCATTATCTTTTATTGTTGGCACTATTGCTCTCATAATGCTGAATAATGTTAATGATGTGGCTTGCGTGCAACCAAAGGATAAAGGAAACAACATCTCATAGTGTCATTTTTGTTTCATGTTGAACCTAGGACAGATTTTAATAGATTAGGTATGGTCTGGTCTATTCTATTGCAAAATAATTCAAATTTTCTTTCTCATTTCATGCTGAATACTAAACAAACTATAGCCATATGCGTATCTACGTAGCTCTTTTATTAATATATTCATAAGGTAGAACACTTTTGCATACCAAACTATTTTGAATGGAGGTGCTGCATTTCAATCAAGGTCTAATTCTAAAGAATGCTACTTTCCTATATCTGTGCAGCATTACACCAGACCCTCCTACATTTTTTCTTTCATCCATTTCCACATGCCTTTTGTCTTTGTGTTTGATCTCATTATTGAGTATTGAGATCAGTCACAAGATTCCTGCTGGGAGAAGAAGGAGAAAGGTAATTTCAATTATACTGCTGGAGTGCATCCAGAGGAGGGTCACAGAAATACATAGAATGGAATACCTCTCCTATAAGGACAGACTGAGAGAGCTAGGGCTGTTCAACCTGGAGAAGAGAACTCCAAGGTAACCTGATAGCGGCCTTTCAGTGTCTGAAAGGGAGCTACAGAAAAGAAGAGGACAGACTCTTTAGCAGGGTCTGGTGACAGAATAAAGGGAAAGAACTTCAAGTGCAAAGAGGGTAGATTTAAGTTAGACATTAGGAAAAAATCTTCTACAGTGAGGGCGGTGAGGCATTGGAACATGTTGCCTAGTGATGTGGTTGATGCGCCATCCCTGGAGACATTTAAGGCGAGCCTAGTAAGGCTTTGGGAAACCTGATCAAGATGTGGTGCCCCTGTTCATTGCAGGGAGCTGGACGACGTGGCCTTTGGAGGTTCCCTTCCAATGCTAAAGATACTGTGATTCTATTTGCCACCGTTCTTGACTACGCACCAACAGCAAGCAGGTGTCTGCTCTTATAACTCAGCAGTTCTTGGTCATTCACTGTTCAGATCTTTTCATAACTTAAAGCAAAGAAAATAAAAATACAAACAAAAAAAAAAAACTTTCAAATAATGTTGCTTTGTATTAATGTCCTTGAATTTTAGCACAACTTGTTTTCTAGTTTCATTTCACATACAGTTGCACTGTGGTTTAGCTACACAAAAACAGGACAGGACAGGTTAGTTTCTCTCTGGTTTTCACAGAAACTGAGCAAGCAAAGTTCACATTTACTGAATGGAGTGCATGTGAGTTCTCAGATTGCATAAAATACACCCACTTAGAAAAACACATTGATATAGCTGTACAAAGATATCCAGCTTCAGTCACGCAGGAGGAAAACCAACTCAAAGATGTCTAGATTGTAGAGGAATCTAACCCAGAAGTTTCATTTTGTGAGCTCTTTTTTTTTTTTTTTTTTTTTAAACTACACTGCAGAGATAAGTCTTGAGAGATACACTTCTCATAGTCTTTGCACAGAAAAAATTAAGTATATTTTTCCTCTTAATATCAACTCACTAGTGAAAAAATATTAACTGTATCATTCATTTTACTGTCTGAGAATGCATGGTAGAGCAGGTAGCAAAGATTGTGCATCTCACTAAACATACTTTTAAAATCACATTAATAATGACTGCTTGCCAAGGGATATCACTTCTAATTCAATTAAGATTGATGATGGATGAAAGAGCAACAAGGCATATACCATTTTAATCAAAACAATTGTTTTAACTGGGATCTTTTAATCTACTACTGCCATACCCTTCAGTGACATGGAAAATGAAAATTATTTCTTTCATATTTCCACACCAGAATTTCAACTGTCATTACTATGAAACCAACAGAAATCTTTCCATCTGCTATTTTTTTAATCAATGTTCACTCTTGTTGGAAAATGCCAAATTTTAAATTGCCTTTTTAATTGGACTGGTACAGCAGCCTGCATTTCAGATATGTCTTAAGTTCCTGTGTTACCACAGAGCTTCAGATACTTCTGAACATGACAGTCCATTTGTCCATTCCTAAAGGATGGGACTGTTTAGGAAGAAGTTAATCTAAAAGTAGAACCAGAAGTAATGTCTATCAAGGTGTTATGTAGAACAGAACATTATAAAAAAGAGTATATTATATTTTTAATTACTTACAAAACTAAATGCTACTATTGTCTGTGATTTAATACTGTCTCCAGAAATCTGAAGACAAAGATGTAGACAGAAGGAACTAGTACTTCTGAAATACGGGGCTATATTAAGTTCCCACATCTGCTCCTATGTGTCTCAGAAAGGGTTGGACTATAAAGAAATGAGGACACCTTTGGAGCTCCTTCTGAGATGCACACTGTATTGCAGTTTATTAAAAAAAAAATTCAGTTCGCTCTCCATTACCACTCAAATAATAGAACAGTAAGGATTCAAAGGTATCTCTGGAGATCCCCACATTAGGTTACACAGGAGAGCATCCAGGTAGATTTTGAATATCTCCAGAGAAGGAGAATCTACATCTCTGTGCAGCTTGTTCTAGCGCTCTGTCAAGCTCAAAGTAAATAATTTTTTCCTCATGTTCATATGGAACTTCCTATGCTCCAGTTTGTGCCCATTGCTCCTTGTCCTGTCACTGGGTACCACAAAATTAAAGCTTGACACCCTGCCCTTTGGATATTTTAGCTAAATGTTTTCAGACAATTGTTCATACCCTTAAAAAACTGTCTAATCCCAATCTAATGGTCTTCTTAGCATACACAATACTAATGGCTTTCTTCTACAACCTAAATGCAAAATGGGATTTAAAATTGGATGGGGTAGGTGTGTTGCATGATCATCACCTCCTAGCAGCGGCATAGCACTGAGCTACTGAGCTTCACACATCAACTTGGGATGTCAAGGAAGAGGGCAGCCACTGAGCTACTACACCGTATATGTGCATGGTAGAGCTTAATTCAGTTTGACTGCCACATCCAAAGGCAGCTTGTACTAGATGCTAATCACAGGCTTCTGCAATTCAGTGCTTTCAACAACAATTTATTAGCTTGGGTGCAATTTAGCAGGGCACAAGGCATTTTATTCATGAGACTATACTGTAATAGACAAAAACAGCATCAAAATGCAACTGTTGTTGTTATGACCAATATGTGGGTCATAACATATTAGCACCTATTCAAAACTTGAAAACATTTTTTAGAGCTTTCAGCATTGTTAGTGACAAAAGTGTTGGAAAATGGCTGCTAGAGCAGATAAAGGGGAAAGGACAGGCAAGGGGGCAAAGCAGGAAGGTAACTGAGAAGTCTGCTGCTCCAAAAAGGCAGAGCGGCGCTTATTCCCATCATGGGATACATCTTGCAGATACAGGACTAAAACATGCCTGCCTTAACCACTGTCACCTATATCAGCATTTTATCTTGTTCAGTAAACAGAACGTATTTAAAGAGAAAACATACTGGATATACATACAAATTCTTGCCAGCTATTAGCAGGTTCAAAATGATCAGCAACACCTGCAGTAGATAGTACTGGGTTCTTACCTTGCAAAAGATTTTTGACAGCTGGTACTGAAAATTGCTCTGCAAGACCCGGATTGTTGTTGAAAAGGCTTGGGGACTTCATGCAGGCTTACCACATCCTGGGTAGCTCTTTGCCTCAAAGGAGGAGGAGGGCTGATTCCTGCATACATAAGTATACTTATAAAACAGCCTGCCTAAGTGAAATTCAAATAATAAGAATTTCCTCTTTTTATTTTTTTTAAAGCTTTTCTTTTATGAAGAAGAATAATATTGAACAGAAGCTTGTAATGTGAAATTGTCTAAATGGAGATACAATTTTGTCTTGCATGATACATGAGTTGAATGCCAATAACAACTCTGGAGTCCCACTTGAATTCCAGTCAAATCAAAATCATAATTAATTACTTCAGGAGGCTACTAAATGCCCACAACAGTGCAAAGTTTACGGGAACACTTGAGTGCTTCTGTGCCCGAAGAGTTAAGTACAAAACCCTAAGCATGTAAATAATTAACAGGTCTTGTCAGCTTTCCTTGGGCATCAGGCTTATTCCAGGGTTTCCTATGGAGCCTCATTCTCCCAATATACAGATACACACACAAGGATAGCATGCAGTATTCGCCGCAGAGCCAGTTTTAAAAAGCATCATTGTCCTGGTTTTTAGCTGGGATGGAGTTATTTTCATCATAGTGTCTGGTATGGTGCTGTGTTTTGGCTACAGGAGGAAACTACAATAACCAGTGAGGGGGCCAGGGGGCACAAGAAGCTGGGAGTGGGCAGAACCAGAACAGCTGATCTGAACAGGACAAAGTGATATTCCATACCATATGGCATCATGTGAAAAAAAACTGTGGAGTTGGAGGTAGTCAGGGCATGGTTGCTGCTTGGGGACTGGCTGGGCATCAGTCAGCAGGTGAAATTGTCTAAATGGAGAGAATCTCTCATCCGTCTCTAAATGGTGAGAAATTGTGCTGTCCACTTGTTTTGTGGACATTTACATTTTTATAATTATCACTACTACTATTTTTCTCTTCTTTTTCTTTCTTAGCAAATTGGTTTTTTTTCTCAACCCATGATTCTGCTTCCCCACTCCTCTGCTCTGAGTCTATCCACCAACCCCCTGGGAGCAGGAGGAAAGTGAGCAAAGGGCTGTGTGGTATTCAGCTGCCTGCCAGGTTAAACCACAACAAACGTGCAATGCATTAGAAGATATTAGGAGACCATCAGGGAGAAAAACAACCCCTTTTCAAGCCACCGACACTGAGTTCACGATGCGACATGTTTGCTAAAACAATCTGCAGTCAATTAACAAGATAGCAATAGGAGCCTGGAAAGAACACACTCTAAATAACAAACTATTTGTGCACTTACAGCAAGGTCCTTTGCAGAAAATTGTTCTTAGCCTTCTGTTCTATTGAAGAGAACATGTTTATATACATACAGTTAACTCCATATTTCCTGTAGTGTCTTGGGGGCAGCTTTAAGAATCAGCATTTATCACTTTCCACACTGTGGCAGCTTCCTGGTTAAATTAGAGGCTAAAGTACAGAAGGTATGCTATAAAGTATACCTAAAACAATGGTTTCCTTGAAGAGACTGTTTAACAGAGAGTTGCTAGCAAGAGCAGTGAAATGCATAATGCCAGATTACTCACTCACATTTGCTGCATAGACAGCCTCAGATAGAAGTCCATGAGATTTAGGAGCATTACTGAGTTTTTCAGAAATGCCATGTTAGCTTTTTCTCCCAGCTCACCTCCCAGAGTCACACTATCTGTAGATGAGGCAGGAGAGCTTACAAACCCATCTGGACCATTAGGGTGCTGCCTCCTGCCCCATTCTCCCTCCATGCTGGGTGGCACAGTTCCAGTCCCAAATCTCAGCCACTGGTCAGAGCATTGCTTTGGTGCCCTTGGCACCAGGGTCTCTACAAACAAGGCTGACATAACCCTTTGTTTTTGAACCCTGTGTTGTTTGAACCACACAGCTTCTGCCATACATCAGCTGAAAGCAGCACATAAAGATCAACTATTATGCAAAAGAAAAAAAAAAAAAAAAAAAATCAGTGCTCAGGTTCAAATTGGTAAGCAATTACCAGAAAAATCAGACCAATGATACAGGATGGATAACCTGAGAAGCACAATTGCTTGTGCTCATTTCTTGGAGTTATATTTTGTTGCAAAGTATGAAATACATACTGGCAAATGGACAGGTCATGTCATATTAAATCAACCAGAAATTAATGTGATAACTTACTGTTTCAAGCACTACTTCCCTTTATAAGCAAGTTCCTGGAATTTTCTGGATATATGTATTTTCAGCCCTAAAAACATCTCTTTCGTGATTTAACAGAAAGGCAAAATGCACTGCAGCACGAGAGCAGGAAACCAGCGCAACAGAATTCCCTCTCAGAAGAAATTTAGATGTTATGTAATAAGCAAAGCCTATGACAAAAGTACGTGTAATGTACTGTAATTGTGTCATTTCTCAAAGTTTTACATAATGATTTTCTGTTTCTAAATTGTACTTCATTATTGCGAGCAGGAGAAGGTAATTGTTCTCTGGGTGCTGCTGATAGCTCCTAAGGGCACAATCAATCCTGCTGAGACACATAATTCATGCACTGTTTGCCTCTGATACAGCTACATTTGCTAAAGCAATGCTGTGATTAGATTCCTCCAGAATAAATGCAACTATAAATCTGTGTGTTGCAAATATTACTAAAAACTACATCCACTGAAGGACTCAGGCAACTAACATGAGGCTAAGGCACAACTATCAGGCCACTAACCGAACAATACATAAATCTCAGCTATTGCTTAACCTTAGACACAGTTACAATCACAGGGCAACTTCCTACCTAAATCTAGTCCGGTACTAAATCCGGTGTTGCTCAGCAGGAGCAGTTTGATCTTTTCCCCACATCAGGGACACCAGACCCAGGGTGTCTTAAGCTTTCCTGTGCCACGTTTATGTAAAGACTGAGTCTTGTATGTAGCTAACATAGGACAAGCAAAATTTGATTCCTTCAGAAAATGCAGTCAAGAACTCATAATAAAAATAATGGCTATGGTAGCAGTCAACAGGTGATCAAGAAGGGATAGTGCTCTCCACAGCTCCTGAGCAGGAGGGACAGAGTTCCCTCATCTACCATGAGCTAAACACAGTCCTAAGTAATGACTCAGGTACTCAGAAATTCCACAAACTGAACAGAGGATGAGATAGGTCTAACTCTCCAAATGAAGACATTTTCTTTCAAGCTGACTGGAGAGAAAAAGAAACAGCAGCATTTTCAGACATAATACACGATACTTACAGAACATATAATGATATGCATTACTCCCTAGTTTTATGTTTACCACACCAACTGTCCCAAAAAGCAAAGTTAGATATAAATGCACGCACAGCAGACTGCAAAAGTTAGTTGAAATCAATCTTGCAATAAGCATACATTAATAATTTAACTAACCAAGAACATGGAGAAAGTGAGTTGGTGCATTGTTTTAATATTATTTATGTTACCATTGGACTATGCAGAAAGCAGAAAGATGAAACTGAAAAGGCATAAATCTCTCTTAACCATGGAGGCAGTCATATTTAAGGCATGCCCTTGCACTATATTGATTTCCACCCATTCCACATAGGCCATTAATATACAGAAACTAAATTATGAAGTCAATAATATAAAAAAATGTGGGAGTCTCGATAAACCTGTATAACTCCTACAAAGAGTTTCACATAAGGCTGTGTAGCCACTAGAGTTTTTACCAGATTTCACGAACACTGATATGTTAATCAGACTTGAAGGTGAATATTCATTTCACAGTGTAGAAAAGCAAATTTACAGAATTTTCCTTCCATTTGCCAGCACGGTGTATCCTTCTTGGATACATTTGTGCTGAGTTGCTCTTTCCACAACAGCCTGTTTCCAACACATATAAAATTGACATATACCTGTAAAAAAGACATATACCTGTATGAAGACATACGTCCAGTGTTTGTGCACTGTTTGGTATTGTGGAACCTCAAAGCAGATCTGAGACTTCATGGATGTAAAAAATAATAATTCTTTCTCTTGGCCTAAAATTATGTACACAGGCCATCCACATGAAGACAGAATGAAGTACACCTGATTTTTTTTTACTGGTGAAGTGATCTATTCATGTTTTTACCACACTTGCAGAACTGAAAGAGATTTCCTGAAGGATCATATACGAATCATTATACTTTGAAAGGAAATCACTACACATCTACTTTTAAAAAACAATATCATTACTCAGTGCACCATCTCTTGTAGACACTTCCTCTCATTTTCTACTTTCTATTTTCAAATTCCTCTATTATAAAGGAAAGGAAATAGGAAATACAAAACTAAAACAAAAAACAAAAAAAAAAAAAAGGAAATGATCAGTATATCCCCACTGTATTTTGTATTCCCCAGTAGAGAAATAAAGATAAGTCATTTTACCCAAAAGAAAGTAAGACTCAAAGACCAACACACACATTTCTTCTGTTTCAGTCATTTTCTCCCTGAGCACACACGAGCTGCAGCACAGCTAATGTTGGCTGTGATCGTTTTTCATGGTCTAGTTGCTGCCTACTGTTTTCATTTCTCTTAGTTTAACTCATTCCTCTTTTCATTATTTATTTTCTACTAACAATTTCTTTTCATTAATATTTTCTTTTTTTCTACTTTGGTCAGACACTCCCACATTTAGGAATGAGCTCTGAACACATGTTCTTAGCCCAAGTGGTCTCTCGGGCAGGGCATATTCTGAGTGGATGGAAGAAGGGGAGATGTCAGAAATGAGGGTGAACTTGCAGGCTTCAGGTGGCACCCCTCATAAAGCAGGAGCAGACAATCCAAGCAGGAGATGAGGATGAGCTGCCTACTAGTCCTGCCTACAGAGACATAGACAGGCATACTGCCACCTCCCTACCCATCTATCCAGCCACTGCCTTGAACCTTCTCCACGCATGCACACATCTGGATGTCAAGGTATGGGATAGCTATTGCAGACTACCTATACTAAGATTGTGGTTCTAAACCATGACCTTTATCTGCAGAAACAGTATTCTTTATCTTTCACCCATAGTACTGAAGACTTCAGTGTATTTACACAATACCTATGTTTGTGAACATTCGAAGAGATGCTAACTACTTTTTGAATGAATTTTCCTTTTGCTGTTTCTACCAACAGAGAAGATTTTCTTGGTCTCCTTTGCCTTTCCACCCCTAGAACTCCAGATGTCTCAGGTAGTGTTACCAACGATGCAATTTGCCATTTCTATCTCTTGTGATTATTGAATGGTCCAAATAGCCTAAATTCCTAACCATACACCTAACTTCAGACTTCAACCTATTGAATGAGCCAATCTAAAATGGACAAGAAAATATGCATCAGTTTTCCATTCAATTGGAGGATGTTTCTCACTTCACAAAATGAAGGTGTGTCACTTAGTACTTAGATAACATTCCCAAGCCATTATCTGACAAACCGCACAAATTGCACAAATTCTTTTTAAAGAGTTAGTGAGAAGCACCAGCACTATAAGTTAGAACTGCTTATTTCCACAGAGATTTTTCATTTCTGGCTTTCAAGGCCCTCGGCATAGGTAAACAACTGCAAAATAATCCTTTAAAGGAGTGCAATGCTAGCAACTGTGCGTTGCATGAAAAATTAGTTATGAATGTATAACTCAGGGCTTCAAGGAAAATTTTAAAGCCAAGTGTACATTAAGGACATAATACTGTTGTCACTGAAGTCTGCTAGAACATGACTGGACTTTAAATGACCACTGGAAGTTACAGTTCTCCCATAGAAATTCAATGAGTCAAGCATTATGCTAATTCCTTTCAATTATTAAAGGCAGGCATACTTAACATCAACAGCAGCAAATTGCTCCCACGTATGGTGAGTCGTATGAGTGTGCTTACGGGTACTAAAAGGCACAAGACTGAGGGGTCATGTGCAAGCTTAGAAAGGCAGGTGGAGAAATATGTCTTGCTGCTTATTATTGTTATTAATAATACATGTATTACCCCAGGACTTAGAAATGCAATATCTACCAAGTTTTTGCATGAAACACTCTACAAACTCAGAAGGCTGCTGTAATCACTCACACCCACAGCAAGTTGACAACAAAACATTACAGGCAGATAAGAACCAATCAGACAGTATTGATTGGTGTGGTACATAACAGCATTTGCAAGCCAACAGACTCATCATCACCACATCCTGGCAGAAATTACAGGCACAAAGAGCTGTTTTAAGGGACAATCCAAGGAGAGATAATAAAGCTGTTACGTATCTGTTTTCAGAAGTTGCTGTGCAGCATATTGGACAGCATTAGTATTTGTGGGGCACTCTAGAAAACTGGTGAGCAGACAGTCTTAACTTATTGGGATGATGGGGTGCAGCAACCAACATCCTTAATATGAACGAGAGATGCTTGGCTGGCTAACATTGCTGATTAACTCTGTTTCCATGTTTAAATGCTGTGGATACTTTGTGCAAAGCCACAAGAAGAAAAGATACCCAAGCAGCTTTAATAGCAGAGTGCAGGTAAACACTTTAACACGCCTCTTCACCTTAGAACTTGAGAAGTGGTTGTTTTAGGACACAGAGTCATGCTCCTTTTGGTATATTAATTCTGTTCAGAGCTTCAGATTTTTCTGCACAGCACTGGAAAGCTTTAGGTTCCTGCAGAAAATGAGGGACAGTAGTTGCATTTTCTTCTGTCTCACTCATTCACTGTGAAACTTTAGGAGGAAAGGTGCTGCCTTTTAATTTTCATTTGTGCAATATCTGTACAACACTGCCCAGACACAGGCTACAGCCCCTACCAATTCCTTCAGTACAAGTAGTAAGAACAGTAATAAGGTAATTCTACCTCTCAAAATACCTTCAAAGAGCAGACATGGACTATAACATTATAAGTTGCATCAGGAAGAGCCTAATGGTGGTTTACCCACAAGAAGCTGATCTCACTCTCTACTGGCACTCAGAGGCACCTAATGGCATGTTAGAGGCAGAGCAACAAGAGAAGATCAATGTGACACAAAAAGAAAAAAGCCTAACCCAGTGGTGTGTGGAGAAAGTGTTCAGTCAAGCACAGGGGAAGCAGCTGCTTTGTCATCTCCAAGGCTCTGTAAAATACCACAGTCTAAAAAGAATAAAAGAATTTTAAAAATAGCATTCCATTTTCCTTTCTAAAAGATTTTTCGCCCCCCTCATTTTCTCTTCTGAAAGTTTTTCTCACCATCAAAGCATTTTAGCTTTAATATTAAAGCGATATATCACTTTCTTTGTCTTTCCTTTTATTCTAGGGGAAAGAGAGTATCTGAACGCTTTCCTTCATTGTCAGATTTATTGTCTTACATCTAGAAAAGGTTTTGAATTCTAAGTAGGCTGAGAAGCTCTGGTGGAAGTTCAACAACTTTCTATGTATTTAATAATAATTTTTAAATCTCTATCGTACTATGCAAAGAACATTAACACATCCATTGCAGATCTTGCAGGTCTGTGCACAACAGGAAGCTTACCTGCCAAGGTCCCCAGACTGTCTTCCAAACACCTTCCTTCTGACACAGACTGGCATTTCTTCCTTTGGTAGGAGAACATAGAGAAGTGATGCTGCCAGTTGTTTCTTTGAAGCTGGAGAAGCATGGCAGGAAACAGTAACTACTACCTCCTAGAAAGGTACTGGAAAAACACAGTGGACAAGACTGCTGGTGGGACAAGATATTCTGTAAATCTCCTATCAGGATCTGGTTGGAAATAGCTGTCGGTGGGTTCTCTTTCAAGGGTAGATCCCCCCTGAAGTCTGATTCAAGACCTCACTTAGAAACTAGGTGGAATTATACCAGTGCAGTGTAGGAAAACAAACTGTCCCCACTGGCAACTAAGAAACAAATGGCTAAACAAGACATATTTTTATTAAAAGCAGAAAGAAAAAAAAAAAAATGGCTCTAGCAGGCAGATAAACAGGGTGAAAATAAGAAATCCTCAAAACATTACTATAATTTATGGCCTTTTCCTCTGAGGAGGGAACAGCTATGCCAGACGAATGCCTTTCCCCTTCTCCACAAGCCATAGGTGGTGATGTGAGACTGCAGCTTTTCAATGCAAAATTTCAGCACGGCAGTCTGGTTTGGGGAGTTCACGGCTCTAAGCAGCTGCTTTCCTGGGGCTGGGGTAAAGAGGAATTTCATGTTACTGCCCCCCTGTCACTGCTCTGCCTAAACCTTGTGGCATGACTGAACGTTTGAACAGCAGTGCCTATGAACAAAACAGGATGCGAAGGCTTGAACTGGAACACAGCAGGTTTTCTCTGAACACAAGGCAGCACTTCTTTACTGTGGGGGTGACTGGAACATGTTGCCCAGAAATGATGTGGAATCTCCTTTTCTGGAGACATTCAAGAGCTGTCTGGACATAATCCTGGGCACCCTGCTCTGAGTGTCCCTGCTTGAGCAGGGATTAGATCAGATCCAAAGGTCCTCATCAACCTCAACCAGTTGTGATTCTGTCATTTCAGCTGCAGGAACAGTTCACAAGGTCACTAATAGGCCACTGTGCCTTTATCCTGCCACGCCATGAGGCTCAGAGCAGGAAGTGGAGAGTGAGAACATGGAGCTGGGAAGAGAACTCATCCATGGTGTGGTCTTTCTCAATCTTTTCTCCTTGGCCGTGCAGGAGCTCATCACCTTCTCCTCCTCCTTTCCTGCAGGACAGAGCCCTTCACCTTAGTTTCCACTCACCAGGCCAGACACAATGAGCATTGACCCAGAGACTTGAAATGCCTGCTGTTGGGGCATATATACACTGCTATGAATACTCCCAGAAATGTCAAGAGCAGTGGCTTCTTGCATGCATTACCTACATGGCATTGAGATCTCTCTCCTGTATTTCTGGGCGGTACAAAGGACCCATCTGGAAGCTGCCAGCTCTAGCCTCTGCTTTCTGAGTAGCCCATGACAGAAAGCAAATGTCTCTCACCTTCAAAGAGTAAAGACACCCAGCCAACAGCCTCAGGGCAAGAGGACATGCTGATGGTTTTCCCATTTCTCAGGAAAAGTGGCTTCTGTGAGGGAGGGAGGTGATAAGAAAACACGTAAGAGAGAAGGCAGGAGCTACATGAGGGAGTCCCCTGGCAGAAGTAGGAACAAACACTTGCAGACAGATGCCCAAAATCAGTCACGATGCTGGAACTGGAAAGGAAACAAGAAAACTCAGTTAGTGTCATGGTTTTTATTTATTTATTTATTTTGCAAGTCAGAAGCTCCCAAGGGCTGAAAATGTAGCCTTCGTGCAGCCTAGGCAATACTGTGTTTTATCAAGGGCAAAATAAAAAAGAATTTAAAGATTCTTTGTTTCCAATGGGAAAATCATCCCTGTCTTGTATTGCAAATACAACTCAATGAGGAATGCTGCTTCTGATAAAACCTCATGCAAAACTCTGAAAAAAACAATACAAAAGCTCCTGAAATACTAACTGCATAGGATTCAGTTAATGTCTTCACTTTAGAAAAATATAAGGTTGATAAGGACAGAACTAGCAAGTTCTGAACCACCTCCTGTAAAGGAACAAAGGTCTCTAGAAAAAATAGCATCATTATCAATAGAAATAGCTTCTCATTTTCTGTAGTGCTGTAAGAATGCCTATTCTGTTCATGGAAATCTGCTGTTGATTGAAAAAGCCAGCAGTTTTCAAAGTAGTGATAGAAATTACCTGCCTTTCTCTGTCTGCAGTATTCGCTTTTTTTTTTTTTTCCTGTGATTTAGCTGCCTTGATAGCAAAACAGTTTTAATTAAATTACTGCAAACAGCTTAGGCAGATACAGTTGTATTAATAAAAAGGGGAGATAATATATTTATAGGCAGCATCATCAAATATATCAACATATTGTCTATACAGATTTAAATACATTCATATTTCTTCCACAATCTCGAAGAGGAAAGCCTCTGGAATAAACAATAGCTATGGTAAGCATTCACAATTTTTATACAAGCTTGATTTGATTACTAACATTCAGATTAAAACAGTGCTTCATGCTTTCAATGCATGAAAGCTTAGTAAAAGAGCCACAAAATCTTTGAAGGTGAAAAATTGCATTTTGCTGGTGGATTTATTTTAACTCTGGAGCTAGATAAATTTCAAATGGTGCACGCTGACAGAATGACACATTCAGTGGTTCCACTTTGACTGCAGCCAGCACTGCATTGCTTGATCCTGTTCCTTCTCCTTCAGAGATCACTTTCCCTTTTTCAACCAAAAAAAAGTGTGGACTCTGTCTCTCTGTTCTGCCTTACAGCAGCACGAGGACAGCAGGGGGTTGGCAAACAATGCTGTGAAATAACCAGTAAATAGATGTATGGCAGCAGAGCTGCCAATTATCTGTTGATAATGAAACTGTCAAGAGTTATCTAAGAGAGAAACGCATCTGGCCAGGCAGAGTATCCTCAGTAATCCAAAAGTTTTTTGTTACCCTGTCACCACACAGTTTAACAAGCATTCAATACCATATTAAACTGAGCTCATCATAGAGGCTGTGTGTCAAAGCATTCTTCAAAAATTTACTATTGAAATTTTTATAAGATCTTGATGAGTCATGCCATTAATTTGGACAGCTGTTTGAAGCTCAGGGCGTGCGGTAGCCATTCCAATCAAGATGAAAGGAGGAGCGGGGAGCACAACTTGCCCATTTCAGAGAATTCTCTTTCTAATCACGATCAAAGCCACCGAAAGCTTCTTTGTAGTGCAGGTGAGAATTTTTTCAATTAATGGCTCCCGCCCACTCAATGGGAAACACTGAGTTGCTGAAACTTTGTAGAAAAGACTTAGACTTGATAGATTTCTTCAGTAAAATTTTTTTTTTAATTAAAAATGCGAACATACTATATGCTTTCAACAGACCTTTGTGGGCAAAAGATTTGTAATCACAAACATTTTTTAGCATTTTTAAACTTGAAAATTCTCCCACTTGCTTCTCTATTATTTATTGGTTTCCTCTAATTGGTTTTCAATAATTTGAATAAGTTGATCCCATGGACGTAGACCATGGATACAAGAGTCAATGGGATGTTTTTACGTGCTTTCATCTTTCTTCTCCAAAACAAGTTTTCAGCAAAATAAATAAAATTTCAAAACAAAGCAAAATTAGTCTATGTAATTTTTCTTACCAACTTCAATGACATTATTTACCATTTCTTCCAGTAACATACTGTTCACTTCTTATATCTGTAATCTTCAGGTTTCCTACAAATCTTGACTTCAAAAGATATAGCCAACATGTAAGAGAGTCAGATTTCTGAGTGCAGGAGAATGGGAGACACCCAGCTCATCAATATATTCCACTGCAGGAGGGGTCATCATGCTACTCTTCTGAACCACTTCCATTGCAAACCTAACATGGATGTCTTTAAGAAAGTAGCTATTGTAGTTTTTCAAATCAATGAAACTTTATGAAATTTGTAGATATTAAACGTTATTGCTTCTACTAAATCTGAGATTATGCAGACTGAAAGTTTGTATAGAAATAGCCAGAGAGATGTGTCTCCGTATTCCTGAGAGAGCACAGCTTTACTGCCATCTTTTTCCAAAGCACAAGTTAGGGCATTTATTAAAGGAAGCACATAAATTTATAGCTTACTTTACTTAATCATAAAGGAATAAAACAAGTTTAAGATGTTCTGCCACTGATAGCCAATAGATTTCTATCTGGGTTTTCCAGAAGATATCTACTTTACCTTTTCTGATACAGCTCTTAGTAGAAACTGACTCGAAGTGAACAAAATCACTTCTATTTTTCACTTTCTTCATATGATGTCTTGAAAAAGATGAAATGCTAGAGGTTTATTTCATAGCTATGAAAGAAAAAAAAAAGAACGGTATTATTGTTCCATAGTCTATCTGAGTCTGCCTGCCTAACCATTATCTTCCTCTCCAGATTATGACTTTCACTTCTGCCAGTAAATACCAGAAGGATTATTGTGACTGCAGCTGGGAACCTCAGCCCTGTTATGGATGGTTATCTCATTCTTACAATACATCTGATGCTACCTAATCCATGAGTAGTTATTTACCACTTGGGACCATGCTCGTTATAGTCTGTCTTTAAACAACAGACATAAAAGTTGCAAAAAGCCTCAGCTGACAGATTCCACATCAAAGAGGTCACAGTCAGATATCACAGAATCACAGAATTGTAGGGGTTGGAAGGGACCTCCAGAGATCATCGAGTCCAACCCCCCTGCCAAAGCAGGTTCCCTACAGCAGGTCGCACAGGTAGGCATCCAGGCAGGTCTGGGACATCTCCAGAGAAGGAGACTCCACCACCTCCCTGGGCAGCCTGTTCCAGTGCTCCGTCACCTCACTGTAAAGAAGTTCTTGCGCACATTTGTGCAGAACTTCCTATGCTGCAGTTTCTGGCTGTTTCCCCTTGTCCTGTCTCCACTCACCACTGAAAACAGTCTGGCCTCGCCATTCTGCCCCCCACACCTCAGATATTTATAGACCTGGATCAGGTCCCCTCTCAGTCTTCTTTTCTCAAGGCTGAACAGACCCAGTTCACTCAGCCTTTCTTCATAGGAGAGATGCTCCAGGCCCTTCACCATCTTTGTGGCCCTCCGCTGGACTCTTTCCAAGAGATCCCAAGATATCTTCTATGTGATAAGCAGCTACAGCCAAACTTATGTTAATCTTAACTAACTGTAATGCAATAAAAAATAAATGGTTGAGATACAACAACACCCTAGGAGTAAAGAACAGTTTGTTTCTTTCTTTTATCTAGGCAAGAGAAATGAATTGCTAGCTTCATGAGTAGCAGAGATAGGGCAGCTTGGTTTCCTACCTCTCTGTATCTAGAAGCTGAGCTCCCCCTCTGAATTCTGTGGCATATAGGCAAAAGTACCATCTTCTGCTTTGGTATGTCATCAACATTTCACTTCCTCCTCTTGACCAACTACTTTCAAACTTGTAGGGATTTATTATTTTTGATATTGTATCTTTCTGACAAGTATGGTCCAGACTGTTGTCCCCTGGTCAACAACAGGGAGACAAATTCAGCATGTTCTTATAATTCTTGTTTTTTCTGTTGTTTCTACCTGGCACCTTCCAATTTCTGCTGCTTTCAATTTATTTGTGGGATAGGGAAAGAGAAGGGACTAAGAGAGGGAAATCATCTACTTTTGTACAGATTACTGAGCAGAATGCCTGTGGAGGCAGAGAGCAAGAGAGATGCTTACTGCTATATCATGAATATGCTATAAGGATACTGGAAAGCAGATGTCCAAGAAACAGCAAGAATGTTTTAAAGGGAAAGCTCCAGAGAGTCTTCATTACAGCTTTTCAGTAATTAAAGGAACAATAAGGGAAGAGTGCAGCAATAGTATGGAGGGTAATGACTTTAAACTAAATTTTACTCAGAGAGTGGGGAGGCTCTGGAAGAGTCTGCCCAGAAAAGCTATGGATGCCCCATCCTTTCAGGTGCTCAAAGCCAGGCTAGATGAGGCTTTGTGCAACCTGATCCGTGGAAGGTGTCCCTAACAGCAGCAGGAGGTTGGAATGAGGTGATCTTTAAGGTCCCTTCCAACCCAAACCATTCTATGATTCTAAGGAGAACTCTTATTCCACACCAGAGAGTTGGAAAATACATAATGCCAGCTGAGATCTACATCTCACGGAGAAGGTCACTGCCATGAGAAACTACATTCTTTGGCAAGGACAGTGATAGTTTGTTTTCCAACAGCCTGAAAGCAAAAATTCACCAGAAATATTCTGAATCACATAGCTGGGAGTGACAAAAGGAAGCACAGGCTATTGATTTCTCCTTGGCTTCTGCAATGTGCATAGCATGCTTGTTGGTTGCATTGATTGCTTGTTGTTTGAAGAAGATTTAATGGGAATCTTCTCTTTCAAATCCTTCCTTAAGATCTGCTTCTTTTGTAATATCCATCAGCCAAATTGCAATCTTTACATATAGTGGCAGGCGGGGACAACTCACATCCCCAGTCATATTTTCAAATGATTCAGAACCACCATGTTGGGTCCACAGATAGTTTATATAATCTCATGGCATCATTCTCTCTTTTATTCCTCACTACCTCCTTCTTCCTTAAAGATATTTCTTACACTTTTACAAGCCCCTGCCTTTCCCTGGTATTGAGGCAGTATGAGTTGCACTAATCCTGCAGCTGCAGCTCTGTCTTGGTACATGAGAAGATGTCTACACATAAGAACTTAAGTGTATTTTTAAACACCCGAAGGCAAGTATGCACGTATGTGTAAACGTGTACACACATGCACATAGTCCTTCAGCTCCTAGTAAAAAGACCTGGAGCTCCCTACAGCAGAGCTCCCAAACCAAAGTGATTGATATCACTGACACCATAGTATTTAAAAATCTTAAAAATCAAAAGTAAACAAGCCAAACTCTTAAGTACATTTTTAGTACCTAATGGGAAGAGCAATTGCTTTTTTTTTTTAAGGAATATGAATCAGTTCCCCCTGAATATACATAATTACATGACTGTAAAAGTGAAATACAAACAGGATCAAACAAGAGACTATATCTGCCAGAGGAATTTTCTGTAAGGAAAATGTTCAAACACATAAAACTTTTAATACTTTTTTCTCTTGAAAGTCACACAAGATAAAAGCAAATGTGTCACCATTCTAAGTGAATTTTAAAAGGTGAAGAATGACTGCTTGTTTTACTACCTCTATATACATTGCAGAATTACTTACAGCATGAAAGAGTTTTGCCAGTAAAGTGGCAAGTAAAGTGTGAGAAGCTAAGCTGAAAATGCTCTAGGGCTGTTGAGACAGGGATTCTTTATTGTAGTGGATGAGAGCCAGGCCCCTTTGAAAATGGTGCCTTTACCACCATGACTTCACCCAGGCTGCTATAAGTATCAGTGATCCCAGTAAAGTCACTGGCATATTTGAGAGCAGTTTACCAGTTACCCAGAAAGCTCCCAGTTCACACACAGTGCAATGCGCCCGTGGCAGTGCAAACTGTCAGCATCTCTGTTTGGATGCCCAACTTCACGTGCTTCTGTAAGAGGCCATCAACAACTTTCAGAGGAGAGACCTCTGCACTGCATTCTATTTGCATTCCCAAATAACAGCTCTTTTATCAGATAACAAAATTTACTGCTATCACAGTCAGTATGAGGGAATATTAAAGCCAGACATAGCCAATTTGTAATGCTGAGTTATGCTAAACAGAACACTATACTATAAATTAGAATATTGTACTAAAGCCTTTGCTGCTGGAAGGCCTCCAGATACCTTACTTGTTATATCCCAGGACCAATCTGGTCAGGATTACTTATCACCTTCTGTAAATCAAGCTAACAAATCAGACATACACAATAAAATGACTTTTTTATTAGAAGCTCTCACTTGTCACATAGATCTAACAGCTGCTAAGAAGATTGGAGGAGCTGTGGCGGAGAGGTGTCTGGCTCCTGTTTAAATCCCTTTGAGGTATTCTGGAAAAACACAGCCAAAAGTACACAGCAGAAATCATGTTCCAGTACACTCACCAAATATAAACTATTATACTCGCCCAAACATAAATAAAAACTGGACCAGGTACATCAAGTTGATGATTTGAAAACATATAAAAATCTATAGAATCTATAGAACCTAGTGTTAAGGAGTTAAAGTCTGTTTGGGGAGAAGCTTGCAATGCTGCATAGAGAAAGGTCAAAGCTCACCTCTCTCCATCTGTCTTTATTCTGGCTGTCCACTTGCTCCACAGTCTGGCTGGTGTGTTTGCACCTGAATGTCCTGGCTGAGCTGCAGATTTTCTTTAAAGGGTGTCTCATCTCCTTGAAATAAATGCAAACTGGCACCTTGGACTTCCCAAACCATAAGGCATCTCAAAGCCCAGCTCTGTCTCAAGTGACACAGAAAGAAGCTGCCCTGAAAAATATTTGTCACTGACACTCCACAGCAGAGCTGCAGAGCAACTCTGAATTCTCATGCATGTGCTGAATATTTTGCCTAATAGAAGATTAAAACACTTTTTTTTTATTATACAGTAGAAAAGCTCCCGAGCAGAATTTAAACAAGCTTATTAAAATACATTTGACAAGCCTCCAGAATTACACGAGCCAAGTGGTATCCCAAAATATGTCTCAAAATCACTAAGACCAACAGAAATTGTTTCAGAATTATCTGTGCATTTAGTTTGTAACTCTATATGGACTGAATCAGCTGCCATTGAATACGACCACAGTAGAGAATCACCAGCTTCATCTGATATTTGCTGTCTCCTAGAGTTTGAGTTTTTCTTTATTTAACATTTACTGAAAGGGATGGATTTCAGTGTCCTTGTAACCAGCAAACATCCCCTACACCCTGAAGTCCATAATTCAGCTTCAGAACTGCTTAGGTATTGCTTTTACTGCCAACAAAATGAAACAAAAAAAAACCATCCCTGTTCCGAGAATAAATTCACCCGAGGATGCACCAGCCTCTACCTCTTTACACCATTAGGAGGCAATCTGTTGAGTCGTCTCCTGGCCAATCAAAAGGGAGGAAACAAAAACGAATATTCCTCAGGTAGAGGGGATTTTGAGGTGTATTAGGCAACCATGTGTCACACAGACTAGCACAAAATTCTCCCCGCTATTTCACAGTAAATCCTGTGTCCCCAGAGTGTCAAAGCAGGAAGCTGTAGGGAAAACACTTATTTTATCCCCATTTAATCAGACACGCAGAAATAAATGCATGCCACGCTCTGCAGTAAGCAAACAAATGCGCATTGTGGCACAGTGCTGCCAGGGCACACATTGACACAGAAGTGGTTATCAACACAATGGGGCTAGGCTCACAAAGGTCCCTTCAGCTGGGACAAGCATGAACCTGATATGCTCTGGGCAAGCCCTTGGGAGTCACTGGACTCTGCTCTGGCTATTCATTATGTACCTTATTTCATAAGGATTTGGTTGCTTGAGGAAAAAAAAAAGGAAAATTAATATCTTGCAAACGCTGTTGAAGAAATCTAAGGGAAGCTAAGGTTTCTATGCATCTTACTAATCTTGTTGCCTCCTGAAGGGAAAAAAAGAAGGAAAGGAAAGCACATCACTTGGTGCAATGCAGTGTATTACAGGGGTGCGAACTTTTGTTCTTCAGAATTATTTTTATAATGTCACCTCTGCCAGGGATGATTTAAGAGTTCCCAGATAAAGGAATGAATTTCATCAGAAGTAGAGAGATCACCTCAAGCCTTTCTTCCACTTTCTGATGAACAAAATATCCTCCCCAGCCCTCTCCACTTCTCCACTCAGAGTCAGGACTTTAAAGCAAAGGAAATTTCTGAGTCTTGGTCCAAAGAATATCCTAAGAAATTGAGTACACAAGTGTACTGAGTAGAAATGGGCTTCTTGACTAAGCTTTAGACACCTATAAAGGAGAAACTCTCTTAAACCGAGCTCTATGAGTTCAATGTGCCTCTCTACAAAGCTATACTGCACAGCATCACCACACCAGCTGCAAGTGGGAACAAACAATACCTCTCATTTACAGAAATTAAGGTTGTCACAGCACTTCAGGTGTTATGCAAGTAGGAATCCTCTCTATAAAACTAACACTTCTTCCAGTGCTAGACACAGAAGAGTACCAGCTATAAACTTAAATAAAGCCATCTCCAAGGGATTTAAACTTAAATCACCTTCACTGCATAGGGGAAGTTCCTGTTTAGTCTTGCTTGCCTGATAATTGAGTATGTGCTGGTTTCTCTTATTAAATGCAAATAAATGAACAAATGAGAACAAGGAAATACTCCTCAATTTTCTCCTTCAAGTAACAGAAGCAGCTGCTAAAAGAGTATGCAAAAGGGCTCTTCCTCTTCTGTAATCCTTTTGCATATCTCCAGCAAGGAAAAGCAACACTAAGCATTGCATGCTCCCAGCTGTGAGCAACCCACAAAAGCAGTGTGCGGTGAAACCACCAATTCTGAACATCAGGTGTCCTAACACGAGCTTTCAGCGTTCATCAGGCACCACTCTAACTACTCTTTGCGTAGTTTGTTCTGAAAATTGACAAAGTTTTTCCTATTGTTCTGACATCTTTCCACTTAGAGATGGTGAATCTGAGACTTACTGTACATGCCTCCCTAGGGCTAGTTATTCTACTCCTACACAGGCAACAGAGGAGTAGTTCTGATGGGATAAGCTCTGTAAAGAAGGCTTCAGCTCAAACAGCACAACAGATCATCTTAGCTTGCTTTAAAGAAAAAGGAACTCAGACTGGACACGTTCAGAGAATACCAGGTAGATGACCACCAAAATGGAGACTTCTATCTTGTAACAGACACTTCTACAAATCAGCTTATTTAGCTGGAAAAAAAAAGCAACAATGCCACACCTTGAGAGAGGGTGCGATTGTGCTACAAAACAGGTGGCATTGTTCTACCAAACACACCAGGAACACCAGGGAGAGAACACAAGAGAGAAGAATCTTCTCACAGAGAGTGTCGGCATACAAAAAAACGTGATTATGAAATGATCAGATTCATAGACATCTGGAGACTGAAATTCTGCAACAGATTTCCAGAAAAAAATAAAATAAAATAAAATAAAATAAAATGCTAGGATAAAAAAATAAAAAAGAAATTCCAAAATAGTTTCCAACACGTTCAGATGTGTTCACAAAATGAGGTTACTTGGCATGGTTTCTCACAACAAAATCTGCCTCAGCACTGTAACTGCTGCTCAATGCTACTAATAATCTATTAACTGTTCTAGGGAGCTGGAGCACAGAAAGGCTGTTCAAACAAAGCATTAGTCACATCAGGCTCCACACCAAAATAAAGTGCCAGAAAAAACCTTCCTGCACTCTGTTCTACCCCTCTGCCTCCACTGCCGTACATTCAGAGGGGCAACTCCACAAGGTGCAATAACGCATTGTATGCAAACAGCCCAACATACTTAGGGAAAAATGTATGTGAAATATTTAAGCATGAAGAAGCAGGCAAAAGGAAAGCTTTAAATGCTTGTAAAAGGAAAAGAGCTATCTACAGTACACAGTTTACTGAAGGGCAAGGAATGCAATTAGCGCTTACTTCTGTACTTCAAGAGCCTTTGATCCTTTCTTAGCATATAATTTACATATTAATATTGGAACCGCTGTTTATTTCTCCACTGCTTTACGACTCTCTGATGAGCATGTGCCATCAATGCATATGAACAAGAAACTTCCACCCGCCTGCTAGGACTCACAGCCTGAAGTTCTTTACAGTGGAGTCCTATCCAGACTACTTCAGAATCAGCTGCCTCATTAGTGGACACTTCTCCATTTTCCATCTCAAGACAGCAGAGAAAGATCTCATCAGCAGAACTCATTCTGCTTAATGCATGCTGGGTAATGATGCAGGAAGACTTGAGTTTTTTAGAGCTAAAATGCCTGTTTACTGTGAGACCAAAATATGGATGAGCAGGAACCATACCCATGTGTCTCCTGAAGCAGCTCCTTGGATTTAAGGAAAAGAAAGAAAGCTAAAACCCAACTTCTAAGAAAATCAAGCCTTAGGGGGAAAAAAAGAAAAAAAAGAAAAAAAAAAGGCAGAAAAACAATGCCCAGGACAGTGACAGAAGATCCAGTGAAGCCTGAGAGCAGGGCTGAAATCTCACCAGAGCTGCAATCTCATGCTGAGTCTCAGCAGATACCTGAGTTCCTTGGCACCCCCCAGCCTTTGGTCACTCAGTCAATAGGAAAGAAGAGGTTTAATGACATGTAACCAACAGAAAAGATATGAGCGTAAATATTTTAGGACTCTTCAGTCAGTCTAAAAGTCTGTTTGCTCCTGTAACCATTCTCTGGCTTAGGCTATCAGCAGATGTTACTGCCAGGGAACACAACTCATAGAGAGCCCTGTTCACTGCAGAGGATCTTCCCAGCAAGCAGGTGCAGAGGCTGCCATGGTGCCAGTTTGTTCTTGATGGCTTTTCTTCTCCAAATCCATTCAATTCGCTTAACACATTTCCACTTTTACATCTGACACATCATAAGGCAATGAGTTCCTAAGCTGTATTACACGCTGTGTGGAAAAGTGTTTCCTCTCAGTTGTTTTAAGCCAGATGTCTAATGACACCATTACACTGCCCCCACTGCACAGGCTAAGAGATACAGGGAGCGGTTGTCCCTAACTAGCCATCTCTACATGCATCTCAGTAGTCTCTTTCCCAGGCTAAAGGGCGCAGCTCATTTAATCTCTTCATATACAGAAGCCATTTCAGATTTCTGGTTAAGCTTACTGTCCTTCTCTGTACCCTTTCAACCTCCACAATATACTTTTGGTAAACTCATTTTTGAGATGAAGGGGTTATAAAAGAACTCTCTGTTCAATATTCTGCATATGTACATGGTGACAAAATGATGTTTAATCACCCATTCCTTTCCTTTTCACTTCTGACTTTCAATTTACCTTCAGTTCTCATTGATCATAATCAGGATTCTTTCAGAAAATTATGTATAATAACTTCAAATTATTCCAGCTAACAGGAAAATTATGATTTTGTACATATAGTCAGGATTGGTTTTCCCAAGAGCACTGCCTAAATTTTAAGAGCACCAGATTTCATCTAACATTTTTATTTTACAGTCAATTAATATCAAGCAATGATAATGGAACAAAAAATTTAAGGAACACCTTAAAGGAATGAAGAGCATCTTCTGATGCACTTTGCAGTTGGTTTGAGTTTTGACTATTCCAAAATATTTTGTATGATCACCCAGCAGTTGTCACCACATCACCCACCCCTTTTCTCAACTCACTTCTGAAAATACCAAACGGCACAGAGCTGGGACTATGGACTTTTCACTGTAAAAATGGAGACCATTTACTCCCATTCTACAACTCCCTTCATTTAACCAATTATTAATTCGGAACAGCTTAATCCCATCGAGACACTGTTGAAAAGTTTTTGTAAATTTGATATTAACTACATCACTCTTACCTTCAAAGAACTGAAATAGCTTTGAGGAATGACTTCAGACTACAGAATCTGTTTTCACTCTTCCCCCTTACATTGTACCTCACGTCTCTACTAACTCTGGCATTTGTTACAGCTTCTACTGACTTTTTCAGTACAAAAACAATACAACTGTTTCTTCACTTCCATGAACTCTCTGTGTACCCCTTACCATAAACTAGTGCCACTTCTCAACCATTTAAAATGGGAAAAAAAAAAAAAAAAAAAAAAAAAGCAACAGTATTTAAAACAATAGGTTAGACACCATAATTCATTGTTCTGTAAATTCAGCCCTGAGTTTCAAGGGAACATACTGACCTCCTGCTGTCTGGTGTTGTTACTTTGACACTATTCTTTCTAAACCCTCTTCTTGTGAATTTTCATATCAAGAGATTTTCTTAGATGCACCTCTGAAAATGGAATGTGTAAGAAATCTTCCATCATGAAGATGGAAGGTCATGAGTGGTCATGAAAGAAAATAACTTTAACTTTTGTACTCTACTTTCACTGGTCTCCCTTTAATTTCTTCTTCCTGTTTCAGATATCAGTAGCTACACTGAAAATAACTTATTATAGCCAATAAATATTCATTTTTAGATTTTTAATGCTTGTAGAAAAGTGAGATTTTCCAGTACATTTGCATTTGATTGAGCTGCTTATACTCTTGTCTCATGCTTATCTAGATTTTATTTTCATTTAAATGGTGACTGATGAAAATAGAGACCTTATTTACCCACAGATGTATTGTAGGCAACATATAGTATGGGATAGGATGTCTTACAGCAGCATCCTGTACCTTAGTATATGAAACACTCACTTCATCGCAGAACATCCAACAATGCCCACAGTGAAAGAGAAAAGAATGAAGAATAAATTTAAATTCTGTAAAACCTTACCCTCAAAAAAACAAACAAAAAAAAAAAACAGGCTATATCTAAATTAGAAAGTTGGACTATGTTATTTAGATACGATCTTAAATGTGAAAGGAAGAATCATATTTCTGCTCTGGATTTATCATTACTCTCTGAACACAAAGCAAATGTTCAGCATCACATTTCTACCACCACAAACTATGATTTTTCCTAACTGAGAAAGTCTCTGGGGAATCCAGCCTCTGCTTATCAGCAGAAAGAACTTGAGCTGCCATTTGTACAGAGAGTCACTGTTCCTCACTAGAACAGAAGCACTAAACCTCCCTTCTGAAGGAACACAATATACATTGGCTGAAATGAACATCAACCCTTCAGGGCTCACTTACGAAAAGGAAACCGAGTTTTCTCTCTCTCTAGTGCTCCTGCTTTCAGAAGTTATCAAAATTGGATATTTCTTCCATAATGAAGCAGACAAATATTTTCTGTTCACCCAGAGTATTTGTCAGCAGCATTTTGTTCTCATTACTTCTTCACTGATATTTTCTATCACAAGTATGCTGACACCTATGAATCATCATGGCAATTATATCCTGGCCGTTTAAAAAATAAGATGGTGAGCTTTTACAGACACATTTATGACTATCTATTGAGAAACCCTACTGTAGATGTAAGCTCTGGAGAGTACCTTTAGTAGCTTTTTTATTATTATTTATTTACCTCCGGATATAAGCTTCTAGCTTCCAAAATTTATGATCTTTTCTCAATCCTAACCTCAGTGGAACTACATATAGAATTAAGAACTAATCGTTTGAGAAAAGATTGCTTGATAATATACTTAAATTTGCACTGTTTAGGCTCATTCATTAACTAATGTAGCTTAGCACAGCTCCAAGGAAATCAGTTCAGTGATGCTGAAAGTCTGGCTCCCACTATTTACATCATTTAGAGGGTACATGAGAGAGACAAGAAGACACTGTCCAAATAAAATCCCTAATAATGAAAATGCGTAACTTATTAGTCAGCAAGCTAATACGTAAAATAGGTTAGAAAGGTATCGTTTACTTGGATTTTCATTAACATCTTCACAGGCTAAGAAGGAAATTGATAAGTCACAGATTAAATATCAAATCTCTGTCCTGAGATTTGAAACTTCAAAAAATACAAAGGTACAGAAATCAAAAGGAGCTGTCGAGTATCACTATAATTTAGTATATTTAAGTTATTAGTAATCAGGAGATGATTTTCTGGGAATCTGTTCGGATTACAAAAATGTTGAGCTACATCAGTTCTTAAGGAGTTACAAGGAATTGGAAAAGCTGTAAGAATATCAAGTAGCTACAATTTCTAATACAAAGGGACCAGGGAACACTCTGCTCTTAATAATAAGAGAGATTGTCCCCAGCTGTCCAGAATTTAATATACTGTGCTTATCCTAGGCTGCACTGTAACAGCTCCCCACATCTTGCTGTCTTTCTCTATTTCCAGGAACTGGAATCCTTCTTTCTTACAAAAGATAAGACACTCCAGAAGAAAAGTTCAGGGCTGAATTGGCTTCTTGTGCTTTAAATATTTTTTATTTAAAAAATTTATTTTAAAAATTTAGTATTTATTAAAATTGTGCAATCAGTGAGCTCTGTCTCACTTCCTACAGCCTGATACTAAAACGTGTTTTTCTAATGCCCCTTCAACTCCTAAGAAAAGAAAATAAGAAATATACCAAAACTATTGCCACAGCCCAACTATATCATCAGAGCTTATGCAAGTCCACCTCCAGAATACTTGTAACTTATTTGAAACAATAGTTACATCTTGGCAGCGTCCTTCAGCAGCGGACTCTCAGCACTGCTGGCAAGCTCTTCACATGGCCTCAGAAATGATAAGCAAAGCTATAAGGTAAGCGGTTTTTTCAAAGCAGCCCTTGTGTAGGAGCTGCCAGAAGGGAAAATGGGTCACAGCACTTGACAGACCTGAAGTGCAGTGGAAAGAACAGAGTTTCTTGCACCCCTCTCAGCACGCAAGGACACTTGAGATTTTCCTCCCACTTTTCCTTCCCTCCTCCCTTTCTTTCTCTACTTCCTTCTGCAATAAAATCCCCATGGGCTAGACTACAACCATCACGCAACGATTCAAAGATACCCTGAAGTGCTGACCTAGGAGGAGCAGCTGGCTATAAAGGCAAACAATAGATCTTTCAGTAAATATTCTTGCCATTATCTTATGCTTCTGTGGGCACAGAAGCTTCAGAGTCTTGCATAACAGCATTTATACAGAAAAAGAAAGTTGTTTTCTGACCTCAGTTTTGTAGATCTGTAGGAAGCCTATGGTACATAAAAGCAATACCTGGAAAAGTTCAATATGGTCAGTCACAGTTTACATGTAGCAAAATGCATTTTATTAACTGTAAGCTTTCATTTCAAAGAATCCTCATATGACATTTCTCTAAAGAGAAAACAGAACAGAACAATCTTTCAAGAAAAGAACCCCACAATGCTCACAATTAATTCAGTTCTAAAATATGCAGAACATAGGCCCAAAAGCCAATTTAAAATCTTCAACATAAGATCAAAAACTACTGCAAAAGGGTATAAGTAGTTTTAAACAGAAATGTTCTACTTAGGAGTCAAATTATTTCACAAGTTGACAATTTTCTGTGTTCAAAGCTTCCCTTTGAAGCAACTTTCCATGTCGAGATCTGATGGACTCACTCAATGTTACAAAACAGGAAGGTATTATTAATTATTCCTATTATTTTGAGAATTCCAAAATGACAGTCACATTAAAAACCTCAAGCCTAAGACAAACAAACAAACAAAAAAAAAGACTTGTCCCCTCTTTACAGAGATTACAGATGATATAAGAGAGAAAGAAGACAAAAAAATATATAGAAAAACAATGCAGTTCTGTTTCACGTAGAAAGAAAGAGAGGGTCAATCAGGTATTTGTAACAGTTTCCTTTAAATCCAAGGATGGCCGTAATTCTGCAGGGAAATGGAAGAACTGTCCTATCAGTCCCTGCCAAATACAGCCTCATCATGTGAAAACAGCATGGCACGGAGAGGGAAGTGAAAATCAACACTGTCTACAAAACTCAAAGCACTGGTAAGTCAGTCGGCCAGATGACTGAACTGTATGTGTGCAAACACACAGTCAGACAGTAAGGGACATCAGCAGATGAAAATACTTAGCATTTCAATGTTATTAGTTATTTTAATTTAGCTAAGTTTGTAATTGCAGCCACATAGCAAGCCTAACACTCAAGTTCTCCTTAAGATAAGACACAAAGAGGTACAACAGTTTGATGAAAAATCTAAACACAGAATTGAGTTTCATATATAGTTTTAATCAGATCTTTTCCTTTACCACCCCACCTCTCCAGCACATGTGCACAGCACTGTGAATGACACAGCTTCACAGATGCACAGGTGCTCTGCAGCCAACTCACAAAATCTGTTCTGCTGAATGTGTGATCACATCACACTGTTGACTCTTACACAGTAGTTAGCAGCTTTCTGCAGCAAAATACACGCTTCAGCTTGTTCGTGACATCATCTGTCATTTTACAGTCTGTGGATGTCAAAAGCATGAACTCATCTAGAGACTCATGGTAGCTATTTATACATTAAATAAAGAAAGGTTCATACTCATTAGTTAATTATAAAAATGTAAAGAAAAAGGCATTTTTGAATAGCTCAAAGAATTTTATAGCAACAGTTGTAAACTTCACTTCTGCCTCCAGTACCTCCTTCTTGTTCACTCTTACTCCTGCATAATGATTTTTTTCAAGGGGTGCCAGCGTGCAAGGAAAATGAAATTATCTCTGGCTATTTCCATGGCTCCTGCAGTGACTGGAATTTACCTATGGGATTAGCTACTCAGACATGACATTGGAAATACAGGTGCTGCAAAATACCTGCATTCTGTCAGGAAGGCATGATGTGTTCACAGCCTAAAAGCAAGAATTTATTCAGTGATACTACTGCATTCTGATTATGTGACGCTACGTGACACCAAGGATAAACAGAAATCAAAGACAGTGACATGAATGGGAGAACAGTGCAGCTAAAAGCTTCAGCAGAAACACTCTGAAAAAAAAAAAAAAAAAAAAAAAAAAACAGAGGGAGGATATGGGAGAAACCTAAACAGCATGCATCTCTGCAAGCAGTGAGTGCCAGAAAAATGGAAGGATTATTAAAGGAAAGGTTTAAAATTGGAAATCTGCAGCTATGAAGCAGTGGATGCGTTTAATCAGTTTTCAGTTAGCTTGGGCAGAAGAAGCTGGATCTGTACCAGAAGTACAGAGTTTGAAGGAACTCTGCCTTTTAAAAGTGACATTCCTCCTGTCTGGACACACAGAGGGTGCAGAAGAAGCTTTTCCTCCTCCCAGGAGCCCTGACCAATAGAAAATACCTTGATGATGATGACAAACACATTCATTTTCAGGCAACATTAAAAAAGATGCAAATACTAGACACTTTCCTTTTACCCCTATACTATCTGTGTGTGCCCAGGGCATCTCTGCTCTGTTGGCTGGGACACTTAGGAGTCCTTCTGACTAGAGAAGGGAAGGGAATACATGAGAAACAGTCTGCCCTCTCAGAATTACACAATAAAGGATATATGTGAAAATGACACTACTACTTTCTGTGGTTATGTTTCATAGGCAAAGACTGATGCACCATGTTTCTAGGCAAATGCTTAGCCCAGCCCATCTGGACAGCAGCACATTCTGCAGACACAAGTCAAATAACTTTGAGTCCAGGCAAGGATGACGACTTCAGGCAGAAGCTTATTCCCTCCTCAGTAACTTTCACCTCCATGCCTTGACTGTGAGCCCCCTGTGAGGCACCAGCCCCTCAGTGGGCAGAGGACATGTACCACAATTAATGGGTTTCTGTACAGCAGTGGAAACCTTAAAGCCAGGCCATGTCCACTGACATTTGACATTCATTTCTCCAGCACCCAACCCTGCAGGAAGACCCAGGCTCATGTCATTGCATTGTGCCTCCTGGAGAAGCCCTCAGGCTGGTTGTGACACATCATGAGCAGAGCATACAGAAACCTTCATGAGTGCTGCTGGTGCCACGTGCAGATTAAAAGGATTTCTGTCACCACTGTGGCCAGGCAGTTTAACATTCTTTGTGAACATGCTTTCTTTCTTAAAAATATTAAGACTGTCAATAAATGCTTTCTGATTTGCATAGAATTAAACTATATTGTGCTGTAATTTTTGCTTTGTTTTCTTGCATATTATTTCTATTGTTAGCATAATCTTTGAGATTTGTCATCTGTGCCCCGAGCATTAAAAAAGCCACAGGGAGGCCACTTATCTTAATCATTTTTTGACATTTTCATACACAAAATTCCCTGAACAGTGACAGGTTCAGTACTGTTAAAAAACAGCAGGGGGAAATAAACAATTAAACTAGCAATTTTCCATGGAGCAAGGCACATATGCAACATGCCTGCTTAATTACTTGTTCTGTCCTTGCCTATGCAGGGTATATCCACAAGAAGATTTTCCCCTGTGGGCACAGCACATCCCATTTTCCTAAAACTCTGCTACTTTTTTGCAGAAGAGTAATACAAATAAAACATGTCCGTAATGGCTTTCTTTACTTCAACTATGTATTCTGAATTTACACAAAAGGCTACCATGTCAGAATACTTTCTAAGTGTCCATATTTTCTAGGTCTCCAAGGGCAAATAGCAACACGATGAGAAGTGTCTTTAAACTGGAGGAGGGATGATTTAGACTAGATATTAGAAAGAAATTCCTTACTCTGAGGGTGGTGAGATACTGGAACAGACTGCCCTGCGAGGTTGTGGATGAACCCTTCCTGGAAGCACTCAAGGCTTTGAGAAACCTGGTCTAGAAGAAAGTGTCCCTGCTTATAGCAGGAGGTTGGAACTAGATGATCTTAAGTGTTCCCTTCCAAACCAAAACATTCTATGATCCTATGTTCACAAAACATACTGTGCAGTCATAGGAACACCTCCTATGAGACCACATTTCCACTTCAAAAATCAGCCATATTAAAGAACTGCATGTGTGATACAGAGTGAACCCAAACTCTGATTTATAGAAGACCCAGACTGCAGTTAGTCTCCTGCCACTTCAGCAGTCCACAATCTAGGCATTTAGGCTAAGCTAGTCTTCTCTCTTCCCTTCATAGTCCAAGGAGTATGTTTTGATGCAGGCATCATCCTGCTCACTGATTCACAAGCATTTACCGGCTTAAGCCAGCCTGAGTCTGGATGTCTTTGTCCACTGATTAAGAATCTAGATCATCTTCTCAGACTAAATAGCTAACTTCAATGCAACTGATTTTAGGACAGATTAATCTCAACCTCATTTAAATCACTGCTCTTCAGTTCAGGCAACTATTTTCATGTTGGGAATGAAACTGCAACTTAAATTCCAGGGAATCTGAGTCACGTAACACCTCTCTGAGAGTCAAGAGTCCTAGGTATTACTTTATTCCAGTGCTAACTGTGTGCTTCCAACTAGGAAGCAATTAGAAAAAAAAGCAAGAACTGGCAAGAAGGACACTTCCCTCCCAAACTGTGGCTTTTATCACTACACGTCAGGCATCTTTCTTCACTGTCCTGGGAAGCTTTCATTCCTAGCTTTCCAATATCCAGTCTCCACAGGACAACTGCAGACATTTTCTTAGAGCGGTTTCTAGCCCAGCACCAACAGCACTTTCATTTGCAAGAAGCCTTGAATCTCATTCTCCCACAGCCTAGCTGACAATTAAATTATTGCATAAGGGAAAAGCATTTTGCCGCTCCCACAACATTAGTATACTATCTGAAAACTCATCCCCTGAGTCTATGGAACATTTTTAGGTTGCAAATGCCATTCTCATTCAAGTATCATGAGGATTAGTGGTGGTGAGACACAGCTCTGGTTTCAATATATCACAGTAGGCTGTTTAATGCTAACACCAATCCCAGCTGCTTATGGCTCCCTATTCAACTCACAAAGAAATTAAGTACTTAACATAAGTTTACAAATTATATTCCCAAACAGGTGCTTAACACAGGGTACAGTGTAAAACATCACACAAATTTAGGTGCCTGGCATGTGTCTAAATTGTTGAATACAATTTTCTAGTAGTTTGGAGTCACCTAGTGTGAAGATCACAGATACACAGTAATTGAATTTCACTGTTGTTTTTAAATTTCAACAGCAGTGCTATTAGGAAAGGCACTGCAAAGTTTTGTTGACTGGAGGTCTGCTGACAGGGAAAATTATGTCGATACTTTGTCAACAGGCAAAGAGTCATGGGAGATGCCTATAAAAGAGTTTTAACAGCCAGGTGTCAGACAGCCCATTGCATCAGAATCAGAGGGAGTCTGAGGTTGGAGAAGACGAAAGCATAAAGTAATCTTAGGCATGGATAGTGCTTTTCCTAAGGATCCTGCTGCAGCAGAGGTGAGGTTTTCTCTTGCTCCTGGAAAGCTGATATAGCATCACTCCTATTAACCCAGAACACGGTTCAAGAAAGAGCCATAAAACAGACCAAACATAAATCCTTATCCAAACGTCTGAATCTGAAGATATTCAATAGAATAGCGCAGTGTCTGACACTGGGCATCCACACTGGTAACCAGAAATCCCCACAGGACAGTATTCCTGAACTACGATCTATAAAACATAAAATAGATTCCCCACAGAAAAAAAGTGATGCTTTTCATATTACATACACAGATAATGAGACTTACATTTCAGAGGACTGAATGTGCTTCTAGCATGAGGGAATACCACTGCTTTCGCCTTCATTAAGTCAAACACGTTTGTGTTGAAACCTTTTACCTGTGAAACCACTGTTGGAGTTACATAAAGAACTTGGCGAAATGCAGAAAAGACCATGAATCCCCAATTCAGTATTTGGGTAACTGTGTTTCCTCATACAAATTGGATCCCACTCTTGGAATCGTACAGAAAATTGGTGTTCCAGTGAGTAGTTTGTAATATAGTTTATATATATTCTGATGCCTCATTTTGCAATTTTTACTCTCACTTATTAAGTAAATTCAGGAGAGCAGGAGAGATGTTCCTACATGCAACCAGCCAGAGCATTGCACCTGCATAAATTATGGCTCAGCACGAGAGAGACTAAAATCTTAAATAGACCAAATCTGTAAAGATAATAGACTTCTTATATTGATGTTTAATTATTTAGTTCATCCACAGACAATAACGAACAGCACACTCTATTTTAGCACTGTTGCTGAATTACTGGAGTTTTACAACAGCATCTAAAGTCAGTTGTTTCATGTACTCACACTGTTAATAAACTGCTCAGTATTTCTCAGTCTCAGTAACAACATGGATTTTGGGAACAGCTTGATTACTAACATAACTTAAAACTGGCCTCAAAACAGACCAAAGAGAGAGAAAATATTTTATTTTTCTTGAAAGCACATGAAACAGACTTCAACTCTTTTGTAGCATTCCTTCTTTCAGCCAATTTATTTTTGCACACAGATATGTTCATCAGCAACTATGAACAATGTCAAGTTTATTCAGAATGAAGTTTGTCAGTCCAGCTAATCCTAAGGCTCTAGTGGAATTAGTGCAAGGATTCAGAAAGGATAATGAAGGACCTTTTTGATGAGTTATTTCTGAAGAGCAGAAAACCAGCACTGTGTTATGGCAACAGATAAAGAAACTTTACCTTCAAAAAATGATAAAATTAAAGCTTCCCTGCAAGTGTCTAAGATTCTGAGCTTGTCATTCAAAATTGAAAAAAGTTCATTACAAATAAGTTAATCTATCTTTAAATTTGTTAAATGTTTTTACTAGTAAGCATTTTATTTTATTAACAGTAATCTATTACAATACAAATTTCACACTCACTTCAGTGTGAAGCATGTCACAAATAATAATATTCCTCTTTAACTCAAATAATTTCATTTCAAAGCAGAGTACAAAACCATAAATGAACTCAGTATGTCTAAATTTCCAATGACATTTCAGTATTAACTTATACCTTCTTATTCCATATATATTCTGAAATTTAGTTCAAAGCTTAAACTTCATTGATTATCAATGAGACTGAGGGCTCAGTTAGGAAGATTTTGCTCCATAAAAGTTCAGTAATATGGAAAATCCCACTACATAATCACACAACTACATAATCACACACATTTTACAAACTAAATACTTTCAGGAATCCAGTTACTAATAAAATAATCTCCTTAGAAAATATGAGAAAAATGAACTGGGACCAACTCAGTAACCAAGCTGTCTGAACAAATTAGATGCCAGAGCTTTTCTTCACTACAGTGAGAAACAGAAAGTACTTTTGGCCTTAAAGGCTTTCTTAGCACATGAAGGCTCCCACTACACACTTTTCTCTATATTGTAAGAGGAAATAAATGAAGTTATTCCAGTACTTATTCTTCTCAGTAAAAGTTGGGCCTGATTTCTAAAGATACACTCTAAATCCAAATCAATGTGTCCAGTCACTGGTTTCAAAAAGAACGTGCTAGCTCAGCACTTCCTTCAATCCTGCCTTAAAAGCAGCTGCTGGCCTATGGGAAAGCTATATCTGAACTCATGCTAACTTACTGTTAGAAGGAGTGAGAGGAATTACATGAGATATTTAAAGTATTCAAGAGTAAAACACGTGCAGTTGAACTTTGAGCTGTGCTCTCATTGTGAATAATCTGACTAAGCAGTTCGTTCAACTTGAATTATTATTCATGGTTCTGAGAACTCTGATTTTTCAGGGAAAGCACTTATTTTAGGTTAAAATACTAGAGATCTGTTTCTCATCTTATATTTAAAAAGCATGGTGCAGGCCTATCAAGGTATCAGAAGAGTGCCTTTCCAAGTCAGCGTCCCCAGCTGTCTTAACGGCTATCAGGAGGAGAGGGGAGAGCAATAGAGTGAGTAGCAGCACCAACATCTACGGATCCCCGTGACAGGGATTTTTCCAATCTTCTTGTTTAAAAGTCAGCTGCCTAAATGTCATCTAGTTCCCTGGGGACCTCTACAGACAAAGACAAAGTGGCACTTCCAGAAGGCAGTTTATCTCATCCTAAAGCAGATATCCAAGACAGATTCAGTATATCACTCTTATTTCATTTCTATCCTATGGCTATGCAGGGAATGTGACAAGTAACTTTTAGGTACTTGAGTTTGATAAGATGAATACTGCCCTACTGTCTTTTTTTCACTCCCCTTTGAAAATTCATCTTTGGATTTTCTCCACCTTTGAGTCTTGGTTCCCTTTCTTGCTGCTGCTGCCAACTTCATCACGCCTGCCCTGATCTCTCCTCCTGACTCAGGCCAAAGCCCACTAGAAGATGAGAACAATCTCTTGATCTGATTTTAAGGAAAAAGTAAGCAAAAAGAATACATTGAGATTGTTCCAGAACAGCAAGAAAGTGAGTTTACTCCAGCCTCTGGAGGAACAGTTCTCCTTAACAGGGCCAATGCTTTGATTAGCCCACCTTGGTCCAGGAGGTCAGCAGTTTTCTGACCTTGCATCTTGTGCTGTCATGCAAAACTTGACAAACTGCATTAAAATTGATACATCTTGGTGTCATTCACTTCTAGCCAGTAAAAAGGCCAGTGAGAGGTGTATCAAAACTTTGTAATGCAAGAGACTTTCTGGATTCCAGAATTATCCTGATTCTGGTGTTCATCAGAATTTTGTTAGGGTCTGGCAATATGTAGAAAGGTTGTTGAATGAATGTGTCCACATTTGTCACTGAGGCAGAGATCATATGATCAACTAAGATTTTTTCCCATTCCTGACAAGAGGATCAGTTTAGCAAGTGAACAGTCTACTGCTAGCATCATACACTGGTATTAAAAAAAAAGCAATTATAGCAGAGGTTACATTCAGTGACACTGTAGAAAAAAAAAAAAAGCTCTTAGATTTTCTACCCTAAGATTAATGAAAAGGATTTCTTACTAAAATCAAAAGTAGCATATGCAGTGCATCAAAATAGCTTGTGTTTTGTAGGACTGTGGAGAAGGGAAGTCAGAATATAAAACAATCTGTTAAGTGTGTTTTCAACAAAAAGATGACATCGATCATGGCACTGTACATAACAAAAAAGGAAGAAAGTTGAACCCTGACTCAAAAGCATCCATTCACTCTTCTTATATCAGAAAAACAAAGCTGTCATACAGATAATTTACAGATTTCCTTGTTGTTGTTGTTGTTGTTGTTGTTGTTTTTTAAACTAGAATTAACAGAATTCTTGTTCTGTCAAAAGCTACCTCTCAACAAGAAATTGGAAGCCTGTTTGATTTTACTGTCAGAAATGGTCCACAATGAAGCACATGGGTAAAGATGCACAAAAGCAACCATGAAATTCTCAGACACTATGGAAACCTACCTGAGAGCTTCCAACTGCAGATTCAGAAGGCAAAAATAGGAATAAAATAGGAATAAAAAGAACCATTGCACTTAAATTTGCAAAAATTAACCAAGTAATAATGCTTGTTTAGAAAACCCGTCTGTCTGAACCCGTTTTGGTTGGTTTTTGCTTTTTTGGGGGGATGGCGGGGGTTGCTCAAAAACTTGCCTTCTGAGGCATTTCTTGTGATAAGATTCCATCTAGGAGATGAGAGGTGGGTGTTGCCGTGTAGCATCAGCATCACTGTGTGGACAATTTTACATATGAAAGCATTTCTTTTCAGCTGTTTGCCTCCAGAAGAGAGTGCTCAGGACTGTTTACTGGAATAAGATCTGGCCTGTGACCAAATAACTCTAGCTTGCTGTGGGAGACTGGGGGATGGTACCGTTGCATTCTGTAAAGGCAAGATACAAGTTGGTGCCTTCCTGTTCCCTCTTATCTTCTGGCAAGGCCCAGAAAATGAGAACAAAAGGAGTTCCTGTTGCGATCCAAAAGCCAGAAGCTGTCACTCCAAATGGAGCTGACTCAATACTTTGGATATATATCACTTTGGATATATAAATAAGTTTGGACTGCCATTAGAAAGAGTCGTTGCCACTATCATCACTATTGGGCCAACATTTGATCTGCTGTGTCTTAATCTTGCCATTGGGTATATATATATTAGAAGAACTTTGTCTCCCTTCTATAAATCAGTGCAAGACACCAACACAGCTGAAAATCATTTCTAAGCAGACTGCAGGAGAAAAATCACATATTTAGTTTAGGTATGTCTACCTATCGATACACACGTACCTATCTATCTGTATGAATACATGCAAGTTAAACACAGAAAATTCATTAAATCCAAATCTGATGATCTTTAAATAATTCAATCAAAACCTGAGGATCTTCATCACTTTCTCATCAGAAAGAATAGGATGCAGACACAGTAAAATGCTCCATTATTGGAATTTCATTATTATGCAGAGCCATATTGCAATGTAAAATAACAAATATTCAAATCTCTCAGTCCAACATGGAAATTAAAAGGGAACACAGATATCAGCAAAATGAAAGAAGAGTAATAAGTTCTACAGTGATCCTGTCTTCCTCACAAACGCAGAGCAAACTGATAAGTTAATCTCAAATCAGATTCAATTTCTTTTCCTACTAGAACTATCTTAACGAACATTTACTTTAAATCTAATCAAATAATAGTGAAGTATGTCTTATGAGGTATTTATTACCTTCAGTTGTCCTACATATATAACTAACTGTTATAATAATACTCAGCTGCATTTTCAGTATGACAGCTTATCACATTAACACAATATTGTATCATCTACACTATGTAATTGACTTACAAAAGTTTTGCACAGTTTTTGTCAACAGAGTAATCTTTCTCCTTTCCAATAGATACTGTCATCCCAAGACAGCTCATCTACCTTAAATTCCTTACTCCAACAGCACTCAGCAGAAATAGTTTAGAGAAAACACAAAAACACAGGATGTGAAGAGAGTGATTCTACACCTTCCATTTGACTAGCAGAATTCCTGAGATTCTTCCTTCACAAAGTCATATCCAGAACCTTTCTTCCATTTATTAATCATAAAAGGAGTTATGAATTCATTTATGAATTAATTTGTCCCAGCATAAAGATAGGCAACAGGCATTATGAGTTCCATGTGCTTTGTTCAACAAGAACATCTTCAGTTGTCATCACTTTGTGTGGATCATTGTTAGTGTTCACTCAGGACAGCGGGATGGTGCTTATGCAGCCATATGCATGGTTGGCACTACTGATCATACATCCTGGTTTATGATGGGTAAAATGTCTACACCACGTGTGATCAAACACTGTAGTGAAAAGACATCCAATAAAACGCCCATTTGATCCTCCCAAAAACATCATTATTTTAAAAATTGCTGAAGTAACATGAACAGACCTTTTCTTCTTATTTCATGTGCTGAAATGCTAAAATCCTGGTTGGAAACAATCAAGCATATACGAGCTACAATGAAACAAGATCTTATACTTCAAAGACAAAAGTGGTTGCAACTCATCAGGACCCCGTTTTGCAGACAGAGGGCTTCAGGAGCGTGACAAACCCACATCATCTTTCTAAATGCCAGTTTTGTCTTTTGACCCATGGCTTGGATAACAGATGAAAGTCATACATAACCACAGGACTCCCCTGTGACCACATTAATACAAGTGCTGAAAAGATTCAGCCATTTGTGAGAAAAGCTTAATGAACATAAGCAAACATAAAAATCACTTCAAAATCTCGCTTTCCCTGATAAAACCGAGCTTAGGCAAAGTACTTTAGAAAATTCTTATTGCTCATTGTTGTTTTATGTTAATTTTATTTCATCTGATCACATTAATCCTTTCTGGTAAGCAATAAGTGCTTAAAGCACTTTCAGTTCTAATGATAAAAAGCTCTAGCTAAAACTGCTATCACCATTTCCACTGCAAAGGATTCAGAAGACGCAAATCTTTGTGTTTGAGAGGAGCGAGAAGCACATTCTGAGGCTACAGCACGTTGCTTTCAATGCAAACATCAAGTTATTACTGAAAGTTTCAGCAGAGATCTAATGGAATCATTGACATTGAGAAATTAGGCACCTATTTTGCAAGTCACCTGCATATTTTCTCTCTTAGCAGTGTTAAATCTTCAGAAATCCTACTGAAATCAGTTTTTCAGAAATACAGCCCTCTTTTTCTCCAGTTTCTTTGCATATGATTTTCTCAAAAAGCAATCACATTCACATGCAAAATTCAATTATATGGCCAAAAATTAGGTCATAACCCTGGACTGAAAGGTTTGAAGTCTCTAAACTGCAACTAGAACTCCTGACAAAGCCTTCCCCCAGACTCACCAGCCCAACTTCAGCTCTCCAATTATAGCTCCTTGGTTTTGGCTCTCTAGAGGGTCTCTACCTAGAAGAAGCTGTTCTCTGTGCTGGGGTTTGTAGTGAGTCATCTTTACAGCACCTCAATATTAATGGACAGAGTGGTTTTACAAGTCCACATTGACTATGCCCCACTAGGAATGCTGCAAAGCTATCTGCACATTACTGGTGTGGCTGTTTCAATCGACTTCATTCCTTCCAGCATTTGATGCCATATTTAATATGCCTCTAAATTTGGAGTAATTTTCATGCAACACAGCTAAAAAAAAAAAAAATATGAGCAGTAAACTTTCACACAGATGGCAGTGCAGTGTGAAATGTCATTCCATTTTCCCACACTAAGATAAGAAAGTTTAAATGCCAAGTAAACTGGAAATTTTCCTCTGGGGAAAAAGAAAATGCAAAAATGTTAGAAGCCAATGCCTGTAAGGAGCTCAGCAACCCCCGTTTTGTCACTTGTTATACAATCATGTTTATTGCAAGCCAGGGGTTGATTCACTGGAATGTGTTGCTCCAAACCACTGTATTTCCCAATCTCTTACTGCCATCTTATGCCGTATTTTGTCACTGCACAACCCACGGCTTACTAAAAATTGTCAAAGAAAATCTTTATCATGTATATCATTACTTTCGTAACTGTTTGCAACCCTATGAGCTCATTATTATCTGACACTCCTTTCTGCACCCTCAGTTCTGTAGGACAACACTGGAACATAGGATTAACTTTGAAATTGATGGGAACTGAGTACCATGGCACCTCTGAGGATCATGTTTAAAAGCACAATAAATAATAAGGTCACCTTCTCACAATTGTTTCTGCAGTTGCCCACTGCTTTTCAAACACATGGCTCAATTCTCTTTTGCACTGAGCGACTTCTTGTGTCTCACACAGAGACCACAATGCAAATGAAGACAGGCCTGTACAGGTTTGTCCTCTGCAAAAAGATGGTCACAAATGCTGAGAACAGACTCACAGTACACATTATTCACACGAAAACAACTTGGAAAGGTTGCAGATCTAAGGAGCCTTAAATGCCAGAACAGCAAAGTGAGTGAGGCACAAGCAAAATTAGCTGCCTTTTAAGGTGATCTCTTAAAACAGTTTTGTTTTTGTTTGTTTTTTTTTCCCCCCTCAGAAGCTAATCTAAGTTACATCTGGGACTTCTGTGGGCATCTTCTTTCTTGGATTCCATGTTAAATTTCCAGTCTGAAGGTAAAGGAACACCCTGGCATTCTACGAGCATGAAATTTCATACATTCAAAGCATGAAAATTCAGTTTAAAGAATTAGCATGGGTTTACTTCTTTCTAGTTTTCAGCCAGCCAAGATATTTCCCCAGCACTGTCTCAGAAAACGACTCCATTTTAGTTCTGTTCGAGACATTGATGATCACAGTTTAGTAAATAATATATCTCGTGACTGATATATGAGAGCAAATAGATTCATTTCTCCTTTTCTTTTCCCACTCGGTTGTGGTTTTGTTCTGGTTGTTGCACTGATGAAAATTAAAACAGAGCTCAGCTTCCCAATAGAGGTAATGCAAACTAACTTTCCAATTCACAGCAAACTCTGCAGTCACATTTTATGCTACATCAAGTCCATTTTCTTAAAACGCATCGATTTCAACCATTCCCAACTATTGCAATCCTAAAGCAAAGTGTTGCAAGACAACTAACATTTGTATTGATTTTTCAATATGTACTACAACAACTCCTTTTAAACACACTTCAGTGATCACTCTAAATCACAATGCAACCCAAGGAGAGAGCAAAGTATTTCACTGTTTGGCTCTCTCTAGCTCTGGAGCAATTCCTATGTATCACTTAATAATATATCCACAGGAGAATCAACCAGTGCAGTAGGACTCCTCCATCTAAAAGCAAAATTATATTCTTCTGTACAAGTTTCTTTAGAGATATTAGTGCAAAATGGTATTATGAAAAAGAGGACAAATTGATGTCATTTATTCCACCCTCAGACATCATTCAGCACTTGACACTGCTCTTGCTCTATGTCACACTCCAGTGAGGAAATCTAAGTCGGACTTGAAGTCCCCATTTTCTGATTACTTGCAAAGAGAAGGAACGCAGATTTTAACCTTGAAAATCTACAAAACACAACAGATTTATATAAACAGAATAACATGGTTAATGTTACAACCACCTATTTTCCTTCGTATTTGTGCAAATCCACATGGTCTGTATTTTTAAATATGAGACATAATTCACCCTTTCAGGACCAAAACAAGGCTTCCACTGAAAACAAGAAACATTGCAGTTTCCCTCAATATCATTAAAAATACTTGATTATTTTTAATCTAAACCTCATTATTAATTACAGATCTTATTATTAAAAAAGAGGAAGAACAAAAGTAGAGAAAGGTGGCATGAATTAACACAGCCTCGTTCTCATTGGTAACACTGGCCTCCCGAAAAATGGAGGAAGACAGCAGATGTCAAGTTCTACTACTAAAAGAGCAAAAAAGACTTCATTTCTTAAACAAAACCTAAAGTGATGCTCTGTTATGTGAGATTATTCAGAGAAGAATTCAACTTCGTATGAGGTCCATAGATGCTATAATAGAGACCTACAATAAAATAATTTGCCAACTTGACATCAATAGCTAGCAAAACCATCCTCTAAACTAAAGATGATGTATTTACAAGGCTGAAGGGCATTCTACACATACCTAGGCATGCATAGAGCAATTGTCTATAGAAATACCATATTAAAAAAAAAAAAATAAAAAAAAAAAATAAAAGTTTAATAGTACAGAAAATATTGCCTTTGTTCCAGTTTTCAGGATATAATTTCCTATTGGGGGGTGGGGGAGGAACAAAAAAAAAGAATAGAAACATTTGCCTTTGCTATGCACCTTGCAAGGCTTTTGAACTGATTCTAATTGTTTGCTATTTTACATACGTGTTTAACAATGTTATGTCCTTCAGCTTTACTAAGTACAATGTCAATTTGCTCCATTTCACAGCTACTTTCAAGAGTCCATACAAATCTGTCCTCTTTACGAATTCATTTTACACTTAATAGCAAAGCTGCAAAACTCCAAATTCAAAGTTCTAGCATGCTTACAAATACTCCTGTGAGATTCAGCTTTCAGATCACAGACCACTCTGCCTTGGTATAACTACACCCTGATATCTGCTTTGACAACTCTTCTTCTGTCATCCCTCATTCTCAAATTCACTACGCAGTTTCATATTGCCTCTCAAGATCTTACCTGCTCCATTTTATTTCACCTCCAAACATCTTCAAATGCATTTTTATATGCATTGTTTCCTGTGAACATTTATTCCTGGTTGTCAGTTCTGAGCAGTACATTCAGTTATGATTTGACTCTTCGCTCACTGCATCACTTATATTTCCATCAACCCAGTTGTTATTACAGTTGTTATTCCAAAAATATCTCAGGTTTACTTGTGAAATTATCAGGGTAACTTCAAAATCTAGAAGAATCTTCTCTGCTAATTAAAAGCAAGATCAGGAGTCATAGCTCCCATCTCTTCCACCTGTTAGCAACTGTAGAGTGTGAAGACAGGCCAACAGCCCACTGATTGAGGTGCATCAGCAACATGTAACTGCTGCAACAAGCATTTTTATCAGAGCAATCATACTACTGCACAAAGAGTCTGCTCTGGGGCTCAGGAATCTTAGAGATGCTTTTCATGGGCACCTGCTATCATCAGAAACATCACCATCACCTGTGTCATGCAAGGGGCACCTGAGCAGGATGGCAGTCAATGCTCCTAGCTTCAGGAATATTAGGCAGTGCATACTGTTCTTATCACTTTGCATGGTTTCACTTTAAAGCTTCTTGCAGAGGACTGTCTCAGTGCTTTTTTAGGTCTTTAATAGTGGGAGAAATCTCTAAAAGTTAGAGAAAAAGTTGAAAAAAAAAAATCAGATGGATTGAATAGACTAAAGCAGAAGGCAGAGGATATAGACAAACCCCATGGTCATTAGTGGCAATTTTTCTGACACAGAACAGTTTTAAACACACAAAAACAACCTGGTGAGCGCACAGCTTGGCTTCATGATAGTATCTTTAAAAGCTTTATCGATCATTGCTTAATGAGTGGCATTCAATATTTACTCTGTCCATTAATACTGCTACATATTTAAGTAAATTTACTACAAACCTTTGAGTAAAAGAAAAAATAAGAATGACAAAGAAGAAAGAATACTTTCAAAAGCATTTATTTTTTATTTCCCTGTTTGATGAAATAATTTATTTCCAAGGAATACATATTGAATATACAATTTCCTCTGTACCCATTTTCCTTTAATATTTCCCTTCTTAAAGACAGCCCTTTTTCACATCAGATCCAGAACTGATTTTTATAAGTGACTGGGCACTGATATTTTGGATTCTGTTACAAGCTTCTTCCTTGTCTTCCTTGTCATATAATTTTGATCAAAGTCAGTGACGCTCAAACTTTTAGGTGTCTCTACTTTCGGTTATTCATGTTGAGAACATGGAACATCATCTCCAGAGATAATGAATACCTAACAGGTTCAATCTATTTCATCTGAGGCTTCGAGTGTTCAGCAAGTCTGAAGAGAAAACTGAATTAAAGGGAAGAAGACTCCAAAAGTCACGAGGCATGCAAAAGTCACTGACACTTCTTAAGGCAGATATGATATTAACAACGGGAAAGGCAACCTGTACAGAATCTTTCTAATGACAGGACATGAAGTACATACTGCATCAAGAAGATTAATAAGGAAAAAAAAAAAAGACAGAACTTCAATTCCCTTCGTATTTCCTTTCCTGCCACTTCCAATGAACTTGCATCTGACTTGTAACGTAAAATCAGGTCTCGATGTCTCTACACAACATGTTTCCATCTAGGAGAGTACAGCAATATTTATCTGTATCGTATCAGGCAGATATTCTAACACAAATTCTGAAGGTTACAAGACCTTTTACAAAAACATACAGCACTGTTAGCTTTCAGCCTCTATGCCTGATTTAAATATCCAGATTTAAAGTAATCAAAATAAAATGTATCACATATGTACACAGTAACAACATACCTCAGAAATTCTGAAACAAACGAGACCAGACATACAGGTGAATGCTAGCTGGATACACCTATGAAACGCGGGGTTAGCTCATTAAAATACTTTGAATTTATTAAAATAAATTGAATTTTAGAATTTCAACAAATATCTTCACATTTTTTGGCATCTGCCTTGACTGAAAATTAGTTAAGATATGAAAAGCCTACAGAAGATTGAGACTGTAGTTCAACAACATTCTGAGGACTACCTTCCTCAAACTAGTGGAAATGCTTTTCCTAAAACAGCCTGGGATACTGTTGGGTCTCCTTTGCTTCAAGGGCATAACACCAGCTTATGCTCAACTTCATGTCCACCAGTATCTCCAAATCCTTTCCCCTAAAGATGTTTTTCAGCCAACCAGCCCCAGACTGTACTGGTTATTCTCCCTCAGTTCCAACAACTACCATTTGCCCTTGTTGAATTACATAAGGTTCCTGTCTTCTCCAGGCACTTCTCCAGCCTGTCCAGATATCTCTCCCTGGCAGCTCCCAGGTTTGTATCCCAAGCAAATTTGCTGAGAGTGCCCTATTTCTCATCACCAGGTTATAAATAAAGATGCTGAATAGCACTGGCTTCAGTCCCTGGAGCACCCTGCTGGTGACTGGTCTCTAGATGAATTTTGTGCAGCTGATCACAACTCTCTGAGCATGGAGGCTCAGTCATTTTTTGGTCCACATCACTGGTCCACCTACCTTGTCTGAACTTCATCGGTTTTACAGTCTTGAAAAATTTGTTGAAGTCACAATGAACACATCCACTGCTCCCCATTTATCTACTATACATATAGTAGATAACCATATATATAGTACATATACATTGTAGATAACTATACTATAGCAGATTATTTCACAGTCATTTTGTTAGGCTGGAGAGCTGAGTGGAAAGGAGCTTCATGAAGTTCAGCAAGAGGAAATTCCACATCTAGTGAGAAATAGCTCGGTGCATGCTCAGTGCAGGAGGCCAATGGCATCTTGGCTTGTATCAGGAATGGTGTGGTGAGCAGGACTAGGGAAGTCATCCTGCCGCTGTACTCAGCATTGGTGAGACCTCACCTCAAGTACTGTGTTCAGTTTTGAGCACCTCAGAACAGAAAGGACTTTGAGGTGCTGGAGCAGGTCCAAAGAAGGGCAACGAGGCTTGTGAAGGGCTTGGAGAAAATGCCCTACGAGGAAAGACTGCAGGGTGACCTCATTGCAGCCTTTCAACATGTAAAGGAAGCCTGCAAGCAGGAGGAGAATCAACTCTTTGAAAGGGTAGATAACTGCAGGACAAGGGAAAATGGTTTTAAGTTGAGGGAGGGAAGATTTATGTTGGATGTCAAGGGGAAATTCTTTAGAGAGAGTGGTGAGGTGCTGGAACAGGCTGCCCAGAGAGGTTGTGGATGCCCCGTCCCTGGAGGTGTTTGAGGCCAGATTGGATGGGGTTCTGGACAGCCTAGTCTAGTATTAAATGTGGAGATTAGTGGCCCTGCATGGGCAGGGGGGTTAGAGATTCATGATCCTTGAGGTCTCTTCCAACCCAGGCCATTCTCTGATTCTTTGATTCTATGAGACTGAAGGAACTGGGCCTGTTTAGTCTGGGGAAAAAAGGGTGAGGGGAGGCCTTTGTCTGCAAAGTCAACCCAAGATCCCTGCACAAAGAAGCAACAGCAGGAAGTAGGGCTGGTTTGTGACAGAAGAGGCACGATAGTGCTGCACAACCCATGCTTCCATGTACAGAGAGGGTCAACAAAAAGAGCTCGATCCTGGAGCTCTTCCTCATGACACATACCCCTCAGGTTCATAGAATCGCAAGGTTGGAAACAACCTATAAGATCATCTAGTCCAACAGTCTCCTCATCACCATTGCCACCACAAGCACTAAACCATATCACACAGCTCCTCATCCAGACGCCTCCTGAACACTGCCAGGGACGGCGACTCCACCACCTCCCTGGGCAGCCATTCCAGTGCCTGACCACTCTCTGAGAGAAATAGTTCTTCCTTATGTCCAAGCTAAACTTCCTCTGATACAACTTGCAGCCATTGCCCCGTGTCCTGCTCGTTGCCTGGGAGAAGAGGCCAAATCCCTCTTCACCACAACCTGCCTTCAGGAGGTTCTAGAGTGTAATAAGGTCTCCCCTGAGCCTCCTCTTCTCCAGACTAAACAATCCCAGCTCCCTCAGCTGCTCCTCATAAGACTTATGCTCCAGACCCCTCACCAGTTTCATTGCCCTTTTCTGGACACATTCCACGACCTCAACATCTTTCCTGTAGTGAGAAGCCCAAAACTGAACACAGTACTCGAGGCGCGGCTTCACCAGTGCTGAGTAGTGGGGGATGATCACCTCCCTGCTCCTGCTGGCCACACTATTTCTGATGTAGGCCAGGATGCTGTTGGCCCTCTTGGCCACCTGGACACACTGTCGGCTCATGTTCAGCCGAGCACCAACCAACACTCCCAGGTCCTTCTCTTCCTCACACTCATCCAGCCACTCATCCCCAAGCCTATAACACTGCATGGGGCTGTTGTGCCCAAAGTGCAGGACCCGACACTTGGCCTTGTTGAACCTCAGCCCAGTGGTCCAGCCTGTCTAAAACCCTCTGAAGAGCCTCCCTATCCTCAGGCAGATCGACACCACCTCCCAGCTTGGTGTCATCTGCAAAGTTACTGAGGTACATTCAATCCCTTCATCTAGGTCATCAATAAAGATATTAAACGAGATGGGCCCCAGTACCGACCCCTGGGGGACACCACTTGAAACAGGTCGCCAGCTGGACTTCACTCCATTCACCACTATCTGTTGGGCACGGCCCTCTAGCCAGTTCCTTACCCAAAGAAGGTAGACCTGTCCAGGCCATAGGCAGCCAGTTTCCCCAGAAGAATACTGTGAGAGACCGTGTCAAAGGCTTTGCTGAAGTCTAGGTAGACTACATCAACAGCCCTTCCCTCATCTACCAGTCATAGAAGGAGATGAGGTTGGTCAAGAACGACCTGCCTTTCATGAACCCGTGCTGGCTGGGCCTGATCCCCTGGACACTGCACACATGCCGTGCAATCTCATCCAAGATGATTTGCTCCATAACCTTCCCTGGTACTGAGGTCAGGCTGACAGGCCTGTAGTTCCCCGGATCCTCCTTACGGCCCTTCTTGAAGATGGGAGTCACATCAGCAAGCCTCCAATCCTCTGGGACCTCACCTATTAACCAGGAGTGCTGACAGATGGCCGAGAGGGGCTCGGCAATCATCCCCGCCAGCTCCCTCAGCACTCGAGGGTGTAGCCCATCCGCTGTTGCTCTACTCCAGGTCCTACTATACCGCGAATATACAATAAGAGGTGAAAAACGACATAAACAGGGCAACATTCCCCACAGAAGAGTCTCACTCTCCACGACCGCCGGCCGGCTGTCACGGCGCAGCGGCCGGCGAAGGACCGACCGCCTCGCTACGCGACAGGGCGGGACGCTCAGCAGCTCTCGCGAGACTTCGGCTGAGACCGCAGCGATGGTGCTGGGGCGTCACGTCCGGCGCCACCCAGGGTGCAGCGGGAGCGCTGGTTGCTATGGTGGCGCGACGGGCTCGCTCGGATGGCGCTGCCCGTGCCGCCTCCCGCGCGCGTTTTCGCCGAGCTCTGCCCCGTTCCAGCTCCAGCCTCAGTCCCGGCCCCGCTCCCGGCGGGTGGCGGCTGCGGCCTCCCTGCGCCGTCCGGCCGGGAAGTCCACGTGAGAGGCAGCGCGGAGCTGAGCGCTGTCCCAGACCGTGCGAGGGTGTCGCTACGGCTAGGCAGCCGGAAGGGGGTGGCCGGCGCGGCGCGAAGCAGCGTGTCCCGCAGGCTGGAGTACATCGCACAGAGCGCCCGGCAACGCGGCGTCCCGGTGAGCGGCGGCTCGGAGCCCCGTCGGAGCCTCCGGAGGCGTCAGCCCGCGGGACGCCTCGGCGCAGTGCCGCGGTGCGGGCTGTGCAGCGAGCCGCGTGTTAGGCGTGGTGAAAGCGTAGTGTTGCATGTAACGCCTTTTCCTCACTCTGATTCCGTCCCTCCTTGCGGTTCCGCTGCGTGCTTTTTCCGCGCATCATCACGTAAAGCAGTGGGAGATGGAAAAAGGCTTCTCAGCCCTGATTCGGGGAACGGTCGTGCTGCAGCTGTGGGACTGGATGGCGCGGATGCTGGCTGTGGTGGGCTGCATCTGTCACCCGCGTTTTTCACTTAGGAGGTGGTAGCGTGTGTTTCTGTCACATCCCGTGAGCCCCGCTCAGACTGCTGACAACCAGGAGGAGGATTAATTTGCCAACAGCACGGCTTGATTCTGTGTCGGATGACACATGAAAGGAGTGAGCTGTGCTATATGAATGAGAGCGCTTTGAGGTGCTGTGCACATTACTGCAAGCTAGAGAAAATAATCACAGTGATGGTGTAAGCGGGTAGAAAAAAGGCTGGTTTTACACTGAGAGCTGAGCAGTCCGTGAGTTGTTACAGTAATTTCTCAGGATTCTGTTGCTATTTCAGAGATAGCACGTGTTGGAGGATGGATCTGTTCCTTCTCTCTGCTGATGAGAGAGACTGTGACATGCTGCGGAAGTTCTGGGCTTCTCAGTGTTAGCAGTGTGTTAGCTCCAGAGAACAACAAGTTATGTTTGTTGCTTTTTTTTAGAGGGTAGTTCCCTATGGTGTCATTTTTATTGCTTTGTTCTATCCAATTTTCAGTCACTACTGCTGGAGCAATCATTTGCCTTTTCTGTTGACTAATAACTGCTGGCAGTTTGTTCTCAACGTTTCCTAACATCCCTTGTTGTTAATGGCATTCTAGACTCTTAACATTCTCCATATGGCTCTGTTTCTTTCAAGGTTATAGAAGGCCTCTTTAGAAAGAGTGGGTTAGTCTGTGCATTTACTTATTTATTAATCCATGGATCCCTTTCCTTAACCCCTTATACTGCTGTTGTAGGAAGCCTGTGAGATCAGGAGAGTGTAACCTGTGCAGCAGCAGGAGCTTGTGTTAGCAGCTTGTCATGGTGCCTGGGGCTGCACCTAATTTCCATGCATATTTACAAAGGAATTTAATCAGAAGTAGGTGCACGTAGTAGAATTTATTTATAGAGTGCTATAAGGATATACTCCAGAGCACAGAATCTGCTTAGGGAGCTGCAGGGAAAGAACAGTCAGTAGGGAAAGCAATCTCTTGCTGAGCCCAGCTGTTTAAAAAGGAACATTTTTCCTTTTCTGTAGAAGCGCGCTGTTTAATATTCACAACTTAGAATATACCTGGGGAGTAGTGTGTGACAGTAACACCCATTTTCTTTAATCACTGCATCTAACAATTGTCATTGGCCATCTTGTTTAAAAACAGCACTGCTGGTACTTGGGCCAGTTATCTGAGGCTTTGGAGTGAGTGTTATTTAACAAAACAAACAAACCGTTCACAGACAGTATCCAGCACGCTCTGGCTTGGGATTTATCCATGCTAGGGAATGTCCTTGGATATACGTGCAACATTCTCCATATTTGGAGCCCATTATCCAGGAACCACAGTCATGGATGCACATCCATACAGTCAGTGGAGAAAAACATTGTGACATTTTGCTCACTTATTTACGGTTTTCCAGTTTCAATGCATCCTTGATTAAGAGATGTAGAAACCTCCATAAGATATCCGGGTTTTAAGACTGCTATGTATTTTAAGAAGTATCCTCAAAGTATCCTGACATTTGCTTGAAGAAAACAATTGCAGAAGTCCAGGATACCTGAGGCATTGAAAGTGTAACTTTTCGTAGGACACAGAGAAAACTGTTCTTCCCTTCTGGCTATTGTGATCAAATGAACAGAGTTTTGCAGCCAAAATATAAATAGTAGACATAAGCAGTATGGGAAAAAAAACAAAACAAAACAAAACAAAAAAAAAAAAAAACAAAAAACAAACAAAAAAAAAACCAGCCTTTTGCTTTTGATGTAGTCAAACCCCATATTCCAACTTAAAACTCTGTGATCACCTACTTGTCTGTTCTGTTTCCTTGTCTGAAGATAGAACACCCTACTAAAAGGGAACAAAATGTCTAACAGGAGATGTATTGCAGGAGGCCACATTGTTATGACTTCAGCAATTATGTCTTCCATTTATCTCCAGTAACTCTTGCAGCTTCTGTCAAATCCGGTGAGATAAAAATTAGCTGTGAGGGAAATGTTACAATAGATGGCACAAGAGGATCTTTCCCTCCCAATCGCATTGATCTTGCACTAGTGCCTAGAACCACACGATGGCACTGCCCTTAAACATACTGCAACGGGGCGAGTGCAAGACCAAAACGCAAACAAAAGATGTAGAAGATGAATTCCTTCAGGGGAAACAGAACTTTTTAAAAGGGATTAAAGAATGGGAGGGGGAAAAAAAAAACAAGAAAAAAAAAAAAAACACTTTTTCTGTTTACTCTCAAGTTCTATTACAGTGTAATTATTTCTGTAAATAAGAGTTATATGTGTGGTTATTCCTGTAAGAAAAGAAAGCTTTCCTGTAGAATTTAAATTGAGTCTGCTAAAAGTAGAAAGATTTACTCCATTTCATGAATAAAAGGAGTAAAGGAATTCATTCGCTGTTCATTGCAGGGGAGTTGGACTAGAAGACCTTTAAGGGTCCCTTCCAACTCTAAGGACTCTGCGATTCTATGATCCTTTACTGAACAGCAGCTGGCCACGCTTCCCAATTACCTCAAATCTGTGACTGTAAAGGGGGAAATACAGCTCCTAGGAATTCACTGTGCCTGGTCCTTGCCCTTGCTAGGAGAGATTTTCCAAAAAAAAAGGATGGTTGTGCTTGTATTTCAGCACTGCTTATCAATCACAGCATTGAACAGTTAGAATTTGTTTCTTGTACATGCTGTGCAATGATAATTATGGGTCTCATTTCCATTTCATATTTTAGATGGAAAATGCTTCTCACAATTAATGTTATTTCTAAAAAAAATATATACACAGTATTCAATAGAAGTGAACACTTGAGTTCTGTGTACGAAATATTCTGACACAGAGCGTCTTCTGAAATGCATCAACCCTGAAAACAGGTATTATGTGTTCCTATGGAATTAGGATTAATAATAAAAGCATTTTCAGTAATTTGGAAATCTTAGCTTTGTTGTAGGTAAACTGTTCACCCAAATTGTTTACCGAAGAAGGCAGTGGATGAAAGAAATGTTAGGCTACCAGCAAGCTGGTTGGGTATTCAGATGTAGCCAGAGTTACTCTGTGTCTGAGTTTTACTCTGTATGTGAGTAAGGTTTTTCTAGCGCTCTGTACAGACATCACATTGAATAATATAGCTGCTATTACTGCAGAATGCCAGATTGGAATAGCCTCTGTTAAGGGTTTCCTTCCTACTGAATAACCACTGATTAGGCATTGTTTAAATCGTCTTGCCATGAGCTGCTGTGGTTGAAATATCTTAAAATCTGAAGAGTACTTTCCATATGCTAGCTTTCTGAAAGCAGCTGAAATCTCCTGTTTGTTTTTTTTGTTTGTTTTTTTGGGTTTTTTTTTGTTTTGTTTTGTTTTGTTTTGTATCAGATGGATTGACAATTACATGCTGATACACAGAGCTGCTAGCTAGCAGTTGCTTTCAAGACCTCATTCCTGCCTTCAGGTGGATAGCAGCAGAATTAACTTATAGCGCTGCTGCGTGATTTACTTTAAATAACATCAAGAAATCTTTAACATCCAGCTTTAACTGAAGAGATTTGCATGGAAAATTCCCAACTTCTGTTGCTAGGTTATAAGTAATAAGCCAAAACCGTTCAACTTCTACTGAGCACAATGTACATACATTTCCAACAGACCCTTCATTTCTGTCTTTTAAGGTTATTGTATCTCGTTTTAGGAAGAAAATATGACTGTAACAGAGGATTTTAGCAGAGTAGAGGACACCTACCAGATGGAAGCAGAGGTATGTATTCACCCTAACGAAACAAAGCAATGGAGCAAGGACCGATGCAAAATTTACCCACTGTCTGTTCTCGTAATGAGGAGTAGGTATTCTCTGCAGGAAAAGCAACGTAGCCCAAAAAAAATAAGGAAGGACTACAGTTTAAAAGCATTATTTGGTTGCAGTTTTCTGTTGCATACAAAACTTCTGCTACTGTAACATGGAAAGGATTTTTTTTCTTCTCATATTAACATGCTGTAATGCTACAGAAGGGACTGCTTTGTGCTAGGACTCCAGGGCTGTCGTCCTGTGGTGGTGTGAGCAGACCTTTTGCTCTCTCCTCCACCCCTGGATGTTCTTGCCCTCCTTCCTCAAGGAGTTTTACTTAGGTAGTAAGGTAGTAGGTTGATTCAGAAAGCTGCTCCAATTAAAAGCTAATCCAGGAAAAAAGTGGTTATTTTTTCAATGTTTTAGCTCTGTGAGCTGGAGGCAGTGCAAGGCAGAGGACAGGAATGGATGGGGGACAGTGGCACAGCAGCCCTAATCTAGACTTGTTTAAGCCACAGCTGAACAACACTTGGACTTTAGTCTGTTCTACATGACTCTGCCATCAGCCTGCTGCAAGTAAAGCAAAGCTAATTGTTTCCTAGGTAATTCGCTTTGAATTCTGCAGGTAAAAAGTGCTGAGTGAAAGTCAAATATTATGGGAATAATCCCATTTACTCCAGAATCAGCTAAAGAGGGTGTATTTTTCCACATTCATACCACTGGGAGAAGTAAATGCTATGCTGAAAGTATTCCCTAAGGGATATTATGTATTTTTGGTCTATGAATCTTTTCAGCTTTTATCCCTTCATTCACTACAAAGCAACTTTCCTGGTTCTTACAAAATAAACATAGAAGTCCACAATAAAATGATAGCATTTTTATAGAGCTGCTGCTTACAGTCCCCTAAAACAGAGTTCAGCCTCTTCAGTTTTCTTGTTTAAGGTATATTCTCCTAACAACAAATATACAAATAATTGAATATTTGGAGAACAAAATTTGAATTTTGGAAATGAGTCCTTGGCTACGTATGATGATATCATCAGTGTCATCTACTGAACAACTTTAATTTCATAGTTTAGATTACAACTTTCATGAAAGCTTCAATTACAGAGTTTTTTAAATAGCCTATAGTTAAAAATTAATAAAGCTATATTTATTAATTGTTTAGGCAGTTCTTTGTTACCAGCAAACTTAGGCCTACAACGTCAGTCTTACGTGGTAACTTAACCAATCACCGTCTTTTTCCTGCCATTAATTTTCAGTCAAGATTATAAGTGGAAAGCAGATTACATGGATTGAGTATTCAGTCAGTCATTTGGACCAGCTGTAAAAGTTCTATGGTTGCACAGTGCTTGGGAACATTAAAATCTGCCTACCTGTAGTGCTGCTGCTGCTGGCTCTACCATATGCTTAAGTAGCAGTGTTGTGGCTCCTAATGCAGAGATTCATTTCTCTTTGCCTCTCCCTTTATGTAAGGACTTCTTTTGTTAATGCTGTTTCGTTATCTTTGAAGCTCCATTGGCCAGTGTGCTGTACTACTTCAGCAATATAAATGAATTTAAAATTAATAACATTGCCTTCTGTACTAAAGAATTTGCCACTGTGTTTGTTATACATCAAATCACAGAAAGTCATGCATTGTTTCATTCTTTAGACTTTTTGCCATGTGTCTACTGTAAGAATTTTCAGAAGGCTTAAGAAATTCCCAGACAAATAACTATTTTAAGTTATAGTTAAGATACACTTTCAACTGCAGCTCTAATTCATTCTTTAGCAAAGGAAAATATGCAGAAGAATGAAGTTTTATGAGATCACAAAGCTTTATGATATCTTAATAATAATAGTGCATTTATTGCATGCTAATCAAATGAAGATCAAGTAGTTCTTGTGCACATCTTAATGTACTTGCCTTTTTATAAACCACAACTTCTGGTCCTTTACAGCCTTACCCAAATCTTACCATGTGCCTGTAATGGTTTTGCCCACCCTATGTTTTCACACTTCTTAATCTTCATCATAATTTTATTAAAGAAATCAAAAGCCCGTTTTACATTTTATTGCTCAGATATCCTCTTTAAATTGAAGTAAAAATTACTGAATGTAGTCCTAAGTAATCTAAGTGAAAACTGGGAAAGAACAAAATTCAGAATTGCTCAGTGTTTCTCTGCTCCCAAGAGTACCTGATTACATGCTGCTTTATTAACAATAAATTTCCTCAGTGCCCAAAGCCACCCCAGACTGAGTTGCTTATCTCTTACTTAAGACCCACCATTCTTTTGCTTGATCATTCTTCTGCTTCATGCCCTTGAGGGAGCTAATCTTGTAAATGTTGATAGCAATCTGGAAGACACTATGTCAGTCCTTGTAGTGAGACTATATCATAGTGAGACCAACTTCCACAAAATGCAATTAGAACCATTTTCTTGGAAAGCAGCACAAGAAAATACATGACTATGTCAAGAGCTCTCACTGAAGAAAGAAATCTAGCTTTAGTCTCATCTTTGGTCTTAGTTCAGATTGGTGCTGCACCTCCCAAAAGAGATTCAGCCAACAATTTATGCATAAAGGGTATATAAATCAAACATATGTGCATACTTGGTGCACTTTTGCACAACGGACATGATTTGTCATCATAGAAGGTGTAATTACCCTGTCACTTGATCTTGGCCAGTTTTTAAGGCCCTAAGCTGAGCTGTGGCTCAGTTTCGTGAGGACTGAGCCAGTACAAAGATTCAAGCCAGGATAAGGTGTATGTGCACTGAGAGAGGCTAACAGGAGCAACAGAATTAGTGCATTAATTGCTTTGTGATAATTGTCAGTATCCATTTTTACCTCACCCTGTAGATGAAGTAGCCCTCTCTCACTGAAAGATTCAACTCACTTAGATGATCTTTACCACCAGGTAAATGTGTGGCATGCCTATAGGAAGTTACTGCAGTACAGGTGACGTGCAGTAGTTTGGATTTCCATAGCTATGCCTATACTGGGGTAGGCTGTATGGATTGCATGGAGAATGTGATCTGTATTTCATGTGGGTCAGCAGTGGAATTTCCTCTACAACAACTTTCTTTGTCCCAACCTGCTGAAGCTTTATTGCTGTCCAGAAAGAGTCAGGGATAAGAGGTGTTAACCCTGACTCGGTGATCAGAGCAGTGTACTGCTAGGTGAATTTGAGGATTTGGTCCTAAAAAAAGATTTTGAGAGCTGGGATTTCTGCTTGCTGAACGCTTCGGCAGCGGGGCATCATTACTTCAGTGCTCACAACTGCTCTCCTGCAGAGAAGGCTGTAAGGCTCTGAATCCAGGCTGATAGCAATGCTTGCTTTGTAGCACTTGGGAAAACACTTTAATTCCTTATGTATCTATATTTAATGCTTCTTATTGCCAAAGCTACAGACCGATAAATGTTTAAATTGTATTTAATCCAAGACTGAAGTGCTGTGGTCTTTTTAGCCTCTGGAATTAATCTGTTCACCCACCACAATGTTTTGAGCCCACTGCAAACTAGACTAGACTAGGCTTATTTTCTTCTCTTAGTTTAGATTTCTTGAATGTAATGCATGAAATTAAAACGCAATTTTCCTTCATGCACAATGTTTTCCACATCATTTTGCTTGGGCTTCTGCATAATTAACATCTAGTAATCTAAGTTTAAATTTAAAAGAGAAGAGCTAAGATGCATCTAATCATGTGTCCCAAATAGCATGTGTTCATTTTTCAAATTGTCTGCATACCAAGAATGCCATGCTTCCTCCCAAAGGGGAATTTTCTTAATCCTCAGTTTTAAATCATTTTATGAGTTTCTTTCTGTTGCAAAGCAAACAGCTCATCATCTGTACGGGTATACAAGTGTTCCAACTCAGTAAACGTTTGTGTTATATACAGGATTAGCACATTAAGTTAGTTTGTAGCTATCTGTCTTCATGCTGATTTAGTTAGACATGTTCAATCATTGGAGAAAACAAAGAAAAAATTACTTGTCTGATGTCTATGTTCACTTCCAGGTCTGTATTATATTCACTGATTTTGGAAAAATGCAGAATGTTTGCAATTTACTTACTGAAAAGTTAGGAACTTCTGTTACCATCAGCCCACCTCATTTCTACCACACGCCAGAAGCCATAGACACCCTTCGGTAAGTTTTCTGTTGTGCCACAAATTTTACAGCCTCAGATAATATTTAATATGCATACTTAATTTCTACAGTTCGTAATGGGAGAAAATAGTTTCCTTCATACATAACAAAATTTGTGTTTCAGATTTTAGCATTTGGTCTAAATATAACTTAATGCTTTTCAGCTTAGGAGATTGAATCTTGTTCTTTCTGCAGTGCCCCTGCGCAAAGCAGAATGTGATAAATGTTTTCTCACTGATTTCCACTGGAAGTATAACCTACTGCAAATATTAGGTCAACACAATTTGACTTAGGTTACATCAACATGTGTTTCTTGAATTTATTCGTGAAGGTACAATTATGTTACCAGATGTTGATAATTCTAAGTACCTTTACCAATTCCCAGTGCTGACAGCTACTGATGTGCTCTGACGTGAGCCATATGCAGTGCTTACTTAGAATCAGAACCTGCTCCTTGCTTATAGTCTTGCTATTTTAGTCTTGCTGTTTGTACAAGTTGGCTTTGCTTATTACCATGCTGCTTTTTCTACCTCTCAGCCGTAGAGTGTGTGTCTCTGCTGTTGGAAACACACGGCAGAAAGCTCAAGAAGTGTGTCGGCTGTTTGGCCAGTCATTGGGAAAGCCTTTATTAATAAAAGAAGAAGAAACAAAAGAATGGGGAGGCCACATAGACAGTCACCTATCTAACTCCGCAGACTCACTGACACTGCAGGAAAGAATCCAGAATGCCACTGCTTATGCATCTTGTAGAGTGTTTGCTGTGTTTGAGATAAAGGGAAAAGAAAACAGAAGAAACAAGTTGCTCTAAAAAATTTCAAATGATACTTATTTTCTTAATAAATTTTCATGCTTTCTTAATAAATATAAAACTCAAATGTTTCATTTTTTTCTGCTCTGCCACCTGCCAGTTGTTCACTTCTAATGAAATGAATCCTTCAACATAAAACACCCTTAGGAATGCTTTATTCCATCATAAGAAAAAAAAAAAAAAAACACCATGCATTAGTTTTTATCTTGGTGTCTATTTGCTCAAGTTTATAAAGGAAGTATGTTGTCCAGATGTACATTATATGTACAGATACTTGAATGCTTCAGTCATGAGGATAGATGTCTCTCAACCACGGCTGCAAAATATACTTTGATCCGTCATATCCACAGAAATAGACTTTCACATTGGGGTGGTGTACCTGAGAAAATATTTCAAGTTGAATTAGCACCAGAATTAGCAGTAAATACAAACTGATACTTGGATGATTTAAATTAGCTTTTTGGAAACTCCTGATTAGTCTAAATTCATAATGTACACAGATATACTTTCACTGGGATTTTCCACACACTTTAATACAGTTTATGCAATCAGAACAGTGGCTTTCACAGATCATCAAGGGCTCTACAAACGAACAAATCTCCTGAGGTATCACTTGCTAGATTTAACTGGCCTTGATTTTCTAACACAACACTGTTTCTAATTGAAGTAGTTTCCACTCAGTTGTCACTTGTACAGCTTCCTGTTATTTTTTTTGGCTGGATCAGTTATATAATTCAACTACGCAGGCAGCAGGAATGCTAAAGCAGTCAGGGAAATGGTGAAGACACACAAAGTTGATGATCTTTCACAGAATCATAGACTGGCTTAGGTTGGATCACCTAGTTCTATCCGCCCCATAGTTCCATATGTATAGGCGTGACTACCTATTAATTTCAACTCAATGGTTTTTGACTAGAAATCTAGATTGGCAAGCATCTAGATTATCTTCCTTAATAATCTGTGGGAAGACTAAGCCTCTGATAACTGGATTTCATTAGGTAAATATTTGTGGTGAGGTATTTGTTTCTCCCCACGGACTATAAGTGTCACTGACTGGCATGACAAAAGAGGTTTTTTTTAGACACAAGTCAGTGTGGTCAGAACCCAATTTTAAATACTGATGACACTCATCTGCATTCCTGCTCCTATAGTTCCTACTCCTGAGTTCAGGCATGTTAACTGTTCTGTATTGCTGGCTAACACAGTTTTTTTGTTATTAGTCTCTGACCAGTTTAAGAACCAGGTGCATCTTTTGTAATCTAGAAATCAAAAACTACCACGACCATGATGCATAAAACAGAAATAGGCTAGCGGAGTCTTGCGATTAAAGAAGGGAGACATTATTCAGTTTAGATAGTGACTAAGCAGAAGCTTTTTGAAACGCAGATTTTTCAGGGCTGAATTGAAAAACCAATGTACTTGGCTGGATTCAGTAGAAAGAAATTAAATGACTTGTCCAACATTGATGGGTTAGTTAAACTCTAATAAAAAAGTCCATGTCTGCAACAGCTTGTACATAACCAAAGCCAAGCTGCTGAAAGACTTCAGGGAAAAAAAAAAAAAAAAAAAAAAGCTGACAAACAAAAGAAAGAAACCACCTTGGTAGTTGGATACTTTTAAGTAGACAGTAACTTGTTTGAGTTATTTATCACCTTCTGAAAACACACATTTGAAAGTATGGCAGTAGTTTGCATCTCTGCTTTCTCTATTAGTTTCATTGCCTTTGTAAAATAAATAGCTTCTTTTAAGCCAAAGGTCAGCCAACTTTTAAACACAGAGTTGCAACTAAATAAAAATAAATACTACCTGTAATCCCACAATAATTGTTATCCCTTCCTCGGGAACGTAAGCAGTAGATTTGCCAAATCCACTTGCATTAATTAGAATTCGATAGTGTGGAGTATCTTTTACATCCTGTAAAAACAGAAGGAAAATAAAGAGCCTCAAGAGGAGATGGTGACTGAAGATTACAGTGTATAATCCATTAACTTTCAGTAGACTTACAGAATCTAAAACCACTCAATATATACATATGGCAAGTTTACATTTTGTGATCACACCAACATCAATTTGGAAAACTAAATATAAAACAATCAAAAAGCAGTGAGGTTCTTCTTGGCAAATATATATGTATTTTATTTTAAGAGCCAAGATTTTAAGTATCATTTTCTTCCATGCATCTTTCAAGATATATGACTTAGAATATCTCTTGGGGCCTGCTTTCTGTATATAGGACCTGTGACAATCTGTTAGCCCTGCTTCTACCTTCATAACTTGACAGAGAACACCAGCGAGACAGGGTCAAATTCAGAGCACCTCCGACAGCCTCAGTGTCCACTCGTGGATAAAGCTACAGCAACTTGTATATACAGCAACATATAAAAATCCCCTAGCCAAGAAGGAAATGTCGCTTACTGTTACTTTTGCAGTGCCTACAATCCCCAGTTATTGGCCAGGGTCCCACTGTGCTGTCTACTGTCCATAAATGTTCCCGCCTAAAGTAACTCCCAGTCTAAACACAAAACAGTGATGGATGAATATAGGCAGATAAATGGAGTTTATGCAGCAGTTAGTATTGATCCAAGTGACAGGCAGCAGCCTCTGCTCAACAGTGTGGTAATAGATGCAAGGCAGAGAAAGGCAGAAAAAGAATGGGCTCAAAGCTTGGCTAATATTCAGCATAGATTTGCAACAACCAAGCTTAATAGTTGCCTCGTCAGAAGTGGTCAGAAGACATTTTGCATAGCAGGAGCACAAAACATGAAAAAGCAAGGGCAAGTCAAAAATAATAATAATAATAAAAAAAAAAAAAAACACAGCACTTAAACCACACTTTCACTATTGAAATTAAAACCATAATATGAATACAAGGTCATTGGGAGAACAGAAAACTGTAAGATGCTTATAACAAATCAGAATGCCTGATGGAAAATACATGGGTGTGCAGTTGGTAACAATACCATTGAGGGGACAAAAAGAGAAGGGTGAAGAGCAAGAATGCAGATGTTTTAGATGCCAAGGATGAGTAGCAGATGGATAAAATCACAGCAGGGAAGGGACAAAATGAACACAACAGCGCTGAATGTCTGCTCCCAGCTGAACATGAGTTCTCATCTACAGGCAGTTTCTCATTTTTTCTCATTTTCAGTCCTCTCTGGCTTACTGATGAGTGCCTTCCTGCCACTTAGGCAGCATGGCAGTGGCCAACCTCCAAGTATCCTGCACTGCATTATCAGGCCAGCACTGTCAACAAACATTTAGCATCTGATTTTCAAATACAACACAGACTTAGGCTACAGAATTTCAAAAGCTTCGAGAATTCTAATAAAAATCCATTGTTAAATAGATACACATTTCAACTGTCCAGATCCTCAGAAGCATAGCTTCCTATCTGAAACAGATTAAACACAAAGGCTTACTTGCATTTCCTAGGTGCAGTGAAGATGTTACCAGTTATATCTACTCTAGAATATCAGAAGAAACTTTTCAATTTCAGTGACACGTCATGAGAAATTTATTCTAACATTTCAGGTTGACCCTGCTATTTTAAATACAACACTGTGTTTGTAATTTTAAGTCAAGAAATGTCAAGCACAACCCTGGCCAGCAAAGTTTAACCAATCAGTGCTGCAAAAACAAAGCTCTGCCATTAGGTTAGCAGGAAGTCAGAAGCAGCGTTTGAGATTTTCTTGTTTTTAACCAGAGTTATTCTGTGTCTGTATTCACAGAATCACAGAATCACAGAATTGTAGGGGTTAGAAGGGACCTCCAGAGATCGAGTCCAACCCCCCTGCCAAAGCAGGTTCCCTACAGCAGGTCGCACAGGTAGGCATCCAGGCAGGTCTTGAACATCTCCAGAGAAGGAGACTCCACCACCTCCCTGGGCAGCCTGTTCCAGTGAAAATTCATAAAACAGGAGTTTAATTCAGCCAAACCTGTTTTTCTGGAGGATATTTGTGTTGTAGCCATTCTTCTGGAGCTTTAGCTCTCACGTCCCATCCAACAATGACTCCCAAATAACCAAATCTTTTGTGAACTATCACCTGTCCCACACTGAACTGGATAGATTCAGGCTTTGGACTGTGAACGTGAGATGACGCTAATTTAATAAAGAAAGAGAGTTAGCGAGGAGAAGTGTTTTAGGAAGCACATTAAGCACTTATACAGACATTCACATTCTTCTGGCTTCTACCAGAAGAGAATTGACAGATTTATAGGCAAAAGTTAGCGAGGAAACAAGTTTGTTTGTTTGTTTGTTTTTCCCTCCAGGAGTACCACTATGATATTTGACAAAACAGCAATCAATAAGGAAAACCATTTTCTATTTGTGTCTCTTTGAGATTACATAGAAATCTTAAAAGTGTTCTGGAAAGCATAAACACATGTATGTATTGACAGTTACTGTTCAGCTTCACCTTTATATTCAACATTTTATAATGCTACACACAATGACTAATTTTGTCTTTTTTTTTTTTTCAGTTTGGGCCATGGAATGTTTCTATTCCATCTTCTGTGGGAAATTTTTTGTCAGAGCAGAATAATCAATGGCTTCTTTTTCCTCTTTTGAAGTTGATTCAAATGCATTCATTTGAATCAAGTGAAAGCTATACCATTATCTCATACATCAATACAAAATGCACTTAGATCTGTCCAATAAAACAGACTCATATATGTGGTGCATCGATAACATTGCACAACTCAAGGTGGAAAGGCTTCAGATTGCTCATGTTCTGTTTTGCTTACTGAATGGTATCAGTGTTTAGAGAGAACCAGGAAAAAAATTACAAGTATAGAAAAACGCTATAGAAAAACATAGAACACATTATCACCATCAAAATCCAAAAAGACTGCAAAGACTTCAATACCTGCAAAATAAGAATGGTTTTCTGCTTCATTGTTGGTACTTTTGATTTTCTTTTCTCCGTAGTACCAGTTCCTAAAATGTAAAATGAATAACCAAACATTCAAACAAGTTATTTGGAAACTGAGTCGTAGGATAATCAGCTTTCTGATTATTACCTTAAGCCTTTGCCTGAATAAAGGAATGCTGCAAAGCCATTGGCTCAAAATTCCTTATAATTTGAAGCTCAAACAGAATGAGAACTTTAATACCACTTCAAGACAAAGGAATTTTTCTCCAAGAGGATAAAAAAACATGAATATACCTTCCTTGGATATGTAGCTCCACAGTTGCCACATTCGAATCTTTATTTCAGAGAAAACCCATTTACTTTCTATAGGTGAAATTGATATTATTCTGATTTGTAAATTCTACAGTGAAAACTTAAAGGTTGGTTAACTGTGGTTTGTACAAGACGTCAACAATGAGCCACAGCTTAAGGCTATAGTAAATTTAGCTTATTTGTGCTAAGCTGAATTTAAAGGGGGGGACTCATCTTTTTTGGCGGGGACAGGGGGTAGACTAACAAATATTTCTTCTGCTCAAAACATAATAGGAGAAATCTATGAAAAAAATAATTGGGGCAACCCTGTCCATGGCAGGCATCCACAGCAGCCAGGAACCTGGCAGTGCTAATGAACTAGCATTTGTCCTACCTTCTCTCCTCTTCTACGATGTTCACCAGCTTTGCTCTTTCAGTCTTAATCCCTTCACCCTGCCTGAAAGAAAGCAAAAGCAGGTTCCACAATTGTGCAAACTCTGTATTTGTTTATTTATTTATTTATTTTTAAATCTTAGGTTAACTCTCACCTGTTAAAGGAAGGCTTAGCATTGACAACCTTTCAACAGAAGCAGGAAGGGGCAAATAACCTGACTTGTCAGACTGTGTTGTTGAAAACAGCAACTAGTAAGGAAGGTTTGGAATATCACAAATGTCCCCAGATTTTTAGGATATCCAATTTTTTTTTAATGATACGATATTCAGAAGACACAAGCTGCTCCAAAAAATATACAAATAATTGACTGATCTTTTAGTGTTTGAGGGTTTTATCTTTACACACGACTGACACTTTCTGCAAAGTTGAAAAGCAATTTACAGTGAAGCTGAGAGCAGCACAGTTTCCTTTTGTATGTCATTCTGCTCTGCTTTCCTGGGGGCAAAAATAAGTCTGAATTTTCCACAGTTCAGAAGTACTCCTAAGCACCTGGATCACTGTCCACGAATCAATTATAAAGGACCTCAAAGGTCTAGGCAGTGTAGAACCTTTAGTATTTCTACTGCACAAGGGTTACGTCTCACGAAAGAGCCCTTTAACCTCCTTGAACAAATCCATTCAATAATTACCTTAAACTGAACTGACATGTGTGAATGAATACAATCCTTTTTTTTTTTTTCTAGACCACTTCATCTGTATGCGTCCAATAACCAAGTTTTAATCCTGAACTCACAGATTTCCCATCTGCATTTTCTAGGGCCACCATGTATAGCATAAGATACCCATCTCATTGTTGTAGATCTTACAGTGCAAACATTAGCACAGTTAATCCAGTAGTCTTTGATACAGATCAGTTTAAAGTAGTGGATAACACATATGGAATTACTGCCATGAATTATGTCTAGCTTCACATAGAGTTCAAATTGCACATTTGTGTAGAAGACACGCAACGGTTTTGTTAGAACTGGTGCAAAGCCACAAATCAGTCTCAACATGAAAATGAGAGCCATTTCCCCTCTGCTACTCATTTCACTCCTGCACCATAACCTCCTGTTAAAAATAGGCTGTGTTTGAAAGATGCAGACAGTACGTAACGCTGAACCTCGCCTCCGATAGCCACAGCTTCAAACGATCTGCCCACAGGTCCAGGCTCAAGTAAGATTTTGTAAAGCTGCTCCCACAGGCAATTAACCTTTAGTAGTAAAAAAAATAACACCACAATGTTTTAAAAGCCTTCCAGAGGATTATTATATTTACAAACATATATATATATATCTAAACTTTAAGGTTTCACTTCTGCAGCAAACAGGAAAAAAAAGTCCACAACAAGGAACAAGTTCTCCTCAAGATTCATATCTAGACTGTAAATAAACACCCTTTCAATCATCATTTGTGCCAGTAAACCATATATAAATTTTGGAAAATGCCACCTGTCATGGCCAAGCAGCTTTTTTTCTGCAGTCAGGCCACAGGAGTTACTTAATTGCATCAGATTCTGCTGTTTCAACTGTAACTTCAGAATACTGAGCACAAGGCATTTTAAAAACACTGCACATCACTGAAGGACTGTTAAAAAATAGCCAGAAAGTTCTTCATGCACTTAAATTGTTAACAGTTGGCTTCAACCGTGAAATCTCTAATTGTTTTAAATCTAGATCCTTACCCCCACAACTCCTTTTGCATGGTGCATGTTCAAGATACCAACATTGGCAATTGTTACTACAGTTAAAAGCTTGAATCTGGTGCCCTATTGTCCATCTTCTGGACATTAGTAAATGTACATGTGACCCTGTCAATAAACTCTTAATTCATGAACGGAACAGCACCATTTGCCTAGCTCTATCACTATGACTTCCTTAAGTTAATATATGATGTAAGAATTCCTGCTACTTAAGACTCCATAATGAGTCATACAGAGCAAAAAAAAAACTATTTTAAGAATAAGTATCAAAAGGTAATGGAAAGTTAGAAATTGTCTTACTACTCAAACGTTGCATTTTTCCCCTTTTAGAGGGGAGATTCATATAGAGAACGTCCAAAAGCAGAATGAGATGCAGCCATGCAGGAAGATTATACACAGATTTTTACATGAAGACAGTAAGAGCTGTCACTCACATGCTTAAAGTCTCTTTCATACGGTCACATTAAGCCATAAAAATATCTTAGGTTTGATGTGAATGTTTTTGTATAGGAATGGGCAGCGTCCCACGAAAACTCTCCCTTTCCAGGACAAAGATTCGCTGGGAATGTCAAGAGAACTCTCTTATAAATAGCATGTGAAGGAGAGATGTACCACCTTTGTGTCATTCGGATTCTCTGAGCAGGCTCTGCTCCGTACCACTGGGATATGTAATACTGTGCAGGAAGCGCAGCCAGCAGCGCGCAGATCTGCAGGGCTGCAGCTGCGCTGATGTGAGGCATCCCAACAAGGAGTTCTTCAAGGAGACCTCCCTGCTCTCTTATCTAGAAAAGAGGCAAAAAAAAAAAAAGGGAAAAAAAAAAAAAGAAAAAGAAGGTAACATGCAGCTTGTGTAGCTGCATAGAGCTTAAAAGTTCCCTGTGGATTGCTTTGTTACTCCACAGGATAATATACAAACTGTACACACAAATGTAAATTAGGTTTCGCTACATTAAATTTGAGAGTGTCTATAGAAACTAATAGAAGACTGAAATAGAGTAATTAAATGCATTAAACACATTTGACACATCAGATCGATGGCTTCCGAAAAAGCCATTTAGATGCAGTATTGCATGTGCAGAATGGAGGATTTTTCTCCAAGAATGTCGCCTTCAGACCAGAAGCATTACCCCAAGGAAAGAGTAACACAAGCCACTGTCACACGAAGGCCTGGAAGCACTGAATCACAGAATGGCCAGGGTTGGAAGGGACCTCAAGGATCATGAATCTCCAACCCCCCCACCACAGGCAGGGCCACCAACCTCCACATTTAACACCAGACCAGGCTGCCCAGGGCCCCATCCAACCTGGCCTCCAACACCTCCAGAGACAGAGCATCCACAACCTCTCTGGGCAGCCTGTTCCAGCACCTCACCACTCTCTCTGTAAAGAATTCCCCCCTGATATCCAACCTAAAATCTCCCCTCCCTCAACTTAAAACCATTTCCCCCTGTCCTGCTGGAAACACAGCAACACCACAGTGACCCCTGCACACTGGTTACGAAATGATGGGTGTCACTGTAACTGACACTGCCTGGACATCAGGCAGGTCCTGCAGCCCCAAACAGCTGCACAAACCCCCAGGTACCTCAGCAGCCGTCAGCACGCGTTTCTGCTCTGCTCCAGCCACCCCGAGGCTCAGTTGAAGGCTGCCTCTTCACTCTGTGGCCCCAAGGTGAATGGCACCCCTAACCCCTACCCTATGAAAGGAGAACAGAAAGGAAAAGAGAGTTGCATCTTATTCTCACAGTTTCCTTTTGAGTAAATCCACGCTGCTTCCCTGAGCACAGATTTCAGTGGTTTCTTCCGGAAAGGTGAACAAGCCCATTTCCCTGTCGCACACAGAGGCCCGATGGAAATCCCCTGATTTGAATATTATGCAAAAAAAATCAGGATGTAACACACTTGTAACGCAGCTTGCCTGAGACCCTCCTGGCAGCTCTGAGCACTCTGCGACAGGCAGCTCTGTCAAGGGTGGATGAATGTATTACTGAAGCCAAAGTCTCCTCCTCATCTGTCAGGATATCCATCAGACTTCACCCTAGCCTCTACCAGGCCGGATCTCCTCTCCACTGAGGCCACAGCTGCTGAAGGAGTCACCTCTTTGTCACTTCAGTGAGTAGCATTGATATCTACACTTTCCAAATAAACATAAAACTACAGAAAGCACTTTTTTTCCTGCAGGCATGTGCTACAAGTGGCAGCGGTCTCTGACATAATGCAAAAAAATACAAGAACAAAACCACTTGATGATATGGGCAGAAAGCTCTTCTGCATTCTATCATGTACAAAATCAGCAACGTATGTTATAAATTCCAGCCAACATACAGTGTTGTTAGACAGCTAATGAGTAATTGTGTCCCTTCTACAGACAGGGAAAAGCCATGAAGAGTCGCTGCTGGACAGAGCAGAGGAGCAGCATCGCCATTTCTGTATATCACACTGCTGGCCAGAACACCTTGCTTTATTGCTGGGTCTGAATTGCGTTTTTTTGGGCAACAGTTTTGAGCCTAGGGCCCATGGAATATAATCAAGAAAAGCAAGCATATTATCAGGCTTACATTCAGCATCCTGGGGCATGCAGTCAAACAAGGGTAATCCATCTTTCTAGTGCAGAAAATGCTTTGAATTCCTGTGCCTTGGCTATGCAGGCAGCTAAGGAAAAACATGTCAGGGTTTGGCACTGCTTCTTTCACCCCTCCATAGCTTGTGTTATCCCTCAATGCTCTTCCCTCCCCATCCTCGGGGCCTCCCCAGAGTTCTTCCTTGCTTTGGGGTTTGCCCACATTAGTAAGGCTGTACAAAGTTGACCAGAGGCTGGCAAAAGCTACAGTAGCAGCTTCAAGGCAGCTTTGCTGGAAAACAAATTATGTGGGAATTGAATGGGCAGTCCTGGGGTTTTGTCTGCGGACCGATGTCAGCCTGTGCAGCATGGAGGTCTGCCCCTTTAAAGCCTCACATAAATACCAATCTAGTCTGGAAATACTAATGCAATCTCAGGAGAATGTTTTTAAAACAACAAAGCAAGTTGTTTCTCTATAAATAGAATATAGCATAACTAGCTTCAGTTAGATAATAAAACCATTATTCTTCCACACAATTAAAATGTCATTATAAGGAGAACATAGCATTAAGCTTTTTGAAGGTACTTAGGAATAACTTATCACAGAGGAATCACAGCCTGTGGCAAAAGGAAAGTGCCTGCTTATTCCCTCCCTTGCTCTAACAGAGGAATGAGATCAGGACCTGAAGAGGAAAATACAAATATGTTTCTTCTAGGATCCTCACTTCCAGCATCAAAAGCAACTGGGAATAACAGGAAGGAAGAAGGGTAGAAAGGCACAGTTTTTGTCTGAAATACCTTCCTCCAGGTGGACGTTTGGTGCACAGGCAGCTGTGATGTTGGTTTCAGCATCTAAATAAGCTGGCTGGATATGAAGAAACTCATTAAGGAAGAAGGGATTGAGAGGTTCAGGTGACTCTTCCTGCTACTTGAAGACCTGCTACATGAAGACCATTTCCTTCCAGACAGCACATTCCTCCCTAGCGTTGGGAAGGTTTTCTGTGCAAGGGCAAAGTCTCTCCATACAAACAGGTTGGTGTACGTACATAGACATACGTCTTCCCCTAAGGAGCAGGCATGCTGGCTCATGCAATGGGGCGAATTGGGTTTTGTTGGCTTCTGGTAAAAATGAAAAAATACAGCTGTGACTTGATCCACAGGGCGTCAGGTACTGGGAAAGCAATCTAAATCAGCACTTCTTTTTTGTGAACGATACGTAATGTGGTGAAAGTTATTCTTAGTTTTTTCTATTAATCCTCTCAGCATCATGTCTTTATGTGTTCTTGGCATTGATAGGACTTGAAGTCAACTCTTTTGTTGCCCTGGATTGAATTTGTATTTTTTCAAATATTAGAAAACATTTTCTTCCACCCTTTCTTTCCCCCTAGACAGTAGAAGGCATGGGGGAAAAAATACAAGAAGAATTTGCCATGATAGCAATCAAGTAAAACTATAAAATTGAATAAAATAGAATAGAATAAAATAGAGTAAAAATAAAATAAGGAGTCAGACTTGTAACTCACTGACAGCAATACCAGCCTCAGCATTTTTAAGGGCACCAGATACCAAAACAGTATTACTGTCCCTCTAATCTCACTTTTGCTCTGACCACAGCTCACAGCTGTAACTGCTGGCCATCTTTCATAGATGCAACTGTGATAGTGACTGAGCAGCTAATGTTCAATAATACAGAGCTAAAGCTTTTCTTCTGGTGAAAGATCAAGTTCAGTGAAACAAACCTTTGAAAATCAGGCAAGAGAATCTGATGTACATTTTCTGAACAGGCCGAGTCTGCGTTGTTCTTTACCTTTTTTTGAGCAGCCTCTTCCTGCACTTGTTCTTTCCTTGTGCTGTTAGCAAAGAAGTCATTTCTAGCAGTCTGAAGGCTTTTCCACTGACATGAGCTGCAAGTACCTGATGACTGAGATAAACTTCTTAGAAGGCAGAAGTGATTAAATATTAAGTGACCCATTTTCCCTGAAAACATGGAGCAGCCTGTGCAGTACAGCATGGGTAGAGCCAGAGATGAATGCCAATGTCTTTCAACTCTAGTGTTTTTGCTATCATCACCTCCATGAAGAACTTTCAGTTCGATGCAACTGTATTTCACGCAAGTTTAACCTCACACATTTACACATGACAGCACATAACAGTACCAGCCATTTTGTAGTTAAACAGGGTCCTCTCCCCCAAAATTGAGATCCACACACACACACCGTTGGACGAAGGCATTAGCAGACAGAGCTGCTTCAGCATGAGCCTTCTCAGACTGTATCTTCATTCCTCAATGGAAGATGTTAAAAGCAGGGCAGGAACATCCCTACAAGCAAGGCCAAGTCTCAGTCTTTGCTAAAGCAGGCAGTTCGTTTGAGGGGGTATAAGAAATGATCATAAAAATGGCACCCTGCAGCACATTTGTCTCCCCATCACTTAGTTGTGTGCCTGGAAACAGTCCTGGGTTTGGTGGGACCAGCTGCAACACCGCTGTGCTGTGCTCTGTAAGAACACAAAGTTCCCCACAGGAGTTCTTAAAAAAAAAAAAAAAAAAAAAAAAAAAAATCAGGAAATAAAAGTAATAAATGCTGATATAAAAGGAACCACGGACCAAACACTCAAAAAGCAGCTGCTTCTTGATAAAATGTAACTGCATGCACAAAGGGAAACTGGAATTTTCCACTGACCTGAGTCTGGAAAAGGGCATTCCTCAGCCATCTGCACTCCCAGCATCCATATTCCCTGTCAGTACCAATTCTCTAAGAAAGAGGGAGAGAGAAGAGGCTGAGCTGGGAGCCAAAGGCACCCAGAGGAGGGCACAAACAGAACCAAAACTCATGAGAAGCCCTATGTAATTTTTTAATACAAATTTTGACCCTGGTACACAAACCAAAGCATTTTCTTTGAAGATTTCCAAAGCAGAATTCTGGTTTGATAAATGAGCATGTAAAAAGAAAATGCTGCCCATAAGACAATTTCTTGACAGAGAGCTTATATGTATTTTCTATTCATTTTCCTAAATAATTTAACCTCTCGTTTTCCTCCCAGCTTTAGCTATCGGGAGACTTTAATATTAATGCACATTTTACAGTCTCAAATTCTTTACAACCATTAGGCTGAATAGAAATCTCAAGTTTTGGAATCCTAATCCTTCCCAGTGTATTTTTTTGCCAGAGAAGGGACGGCTGTTGTGCATGGAGTGCTCCTGCACAAAGACCTCCTCCATGCTGAGGTGCTGCTTGGATAAAAGCATACAGTGCTATGGAAGCTGCTGACACAATTATCAGTTGAAGAAGTTATTATTTTTTTTCCTAAGTAGTTTTGTTCTGTAAATATAATTAACACAAAACCTTGGCAAACATGAAGATTTTGACAGCTGTATTCCCATTTTTAGCGGTTGATGGCAGCTTGCCCCAACCTTAGTAATAAAGAATATTCAGATTAGGATCTGTAATACGGGGTAAAAATAATCCCATTGCATTTCTCTACTGTGGGATGTAAATCAAGCAATTCTAGTGGTTTAATCATATTCTAAACCAGTTTTGCATTTAAGTTACAGTCAAATATCCTTGTTCAAACACAAAATCAGAGGCCTGAAATTAATCACACGTTAGCAGATTAGACTGTATGGTACTTTGAACACTAACCAGTATCGAGTTTGAGCTTGATGCTTTCAGGAATCAAACACAACCCTGCAGAAATGTGATATTGGACGAAGCAATTACCCATTTCTGCTCTTTTTTCTTCTTTCTCTGTTTTTATTCAGTGATGTACCTGAAAGATAGGTACATCAGGTAGGACCAAGTTTACGTAACATCTCCCCATTTCTGAAACAGGAAAAGGAAGTATGGATTAGAAGCAGCACTCCACAATTCTCTATCCTGTCCTCCTTTCAGCCAACACAAAGATTTCAGAGTATGAGAGAGGATCCATTACTCCTTACTACACCTCTCTCAGAGTAAATGAAGCTTGCTGTGAGAAGATCTAGCACACAGGATGCCAGCGAGACAGAAAAACAGCTGGGGACACTGGGCCATGAGTTTCCTGTCCACAGTAGTAAAACTCATACAGATTATTTTTCCTGCTAATTTTAAGCAGAAAGTCAATTATATGCTATTTGAATTCCAACCACCTTCCACATTGCTTGCTGTATTTAGTTGTCTGCCACTTCTTTTATTTCCACACATGCTTCAAATAGAAACATTGATCAATTTTTATAGCCATTATGCTTTGCATATTTGTCTTTGGGAAAAATGACAAACCTGCTCTTTTGTCAGTTCATATTGACTACCAGAAAAAAAAAACAAGGGGTTTTGTATAAGAACTTTTCACTCGAAAATAAAATACCCACCTTCAATGACAGTACTTGATAGCCTTCATTGAATGAGCATTATGATCCAACAGGATTGAATGGTTTTAACAAGGTGATGAAGTCTTGGTGCACTCACAGCATCTTCTAGCAGTCAGACGTCTTTTATGCCACCTGCTGTAGTGGAAATGCAAAGTCACAGTCTGAAACAGCGACTGAACACCTGGTGGGAAGGCAGGGCCAATGCAGTGGAGCTCAGGTGCGTGCAATGTACCTGAGTGACCAGAAGGGTGGAGCCAGGATCCAACCCTTCCCAGATCACATTTAAGGGTTGGCAATAGAGATGAGAGCATCTTATTGGAGATTTCTGCCTCCTTGAGGCTTTCCAAAGGAAAGCAGCTCTTTTCTTTCATTTCTTCACCTGGGGCTCCTGCATTTGGGCTCTTTCTTATTTGCTGGAGCCTAAGACTTTGCTACCCTGCTATTATTGCAGTACTTTCTGTCCTAATATAGCATTACATGTGCTAATCCCGAAGGGAGCCTTGCTTTCTAATTCAAGTAGGACAACTGCAGTAGGGTTCAAAAATACATGCCTGACGTGATGAGAGAGAACAGGGACGTGATTGTATTTTAAAGATGGTGTTCACAATTACACTGAACAATGTCCCTTCAATATGGAAGACTATAAACTTGCTATACAGTCATTTCAAGTGTAGTTCTCTAAAAGAAAAGAACAAACAAAATAATTAGCTGCTGAGATACAGGCTCAGTAACAAAACTAAAGCCAGGCCTAACACCAAAACCCTTGACCCAGGGTGGTCAGCTTAGGGAAAAAAAACACCACTTCTTGAACACAGTAATATTGAGAATGTGTAGAAGTACCAGTACTCCACACGAATGTGGGGGGAAACATTTGTTGCATTTTCAGAACTCTGGAAGTCTTCCTCTCAATTGCAAGACACATTAATGACTAAAACTCACACGAGGGAACAAGAGACATTTTTCTCCCGTGCAAACAAGTCTTCACTTTTCCATAGTCCCCATCACAGGCAATTCTGATAAGTGTCACGGACCCCCATTCCTGCATCATGACTGCCCTCGGTCCCAGCGCTCAGCAGCAGCCCTACCTGCATCTGTTTGGCTGAACAGGGTTTTGCTATCACTTCCTTGGGGCTTCAGGTAAAGTATGTGAGGAGAAAAGATCGTTTGTTAAAGCAAGTAAAGTAACAGGTGAAATTCAACAGAATCCACACGGTGCAGTATTTGAAATATCAAGTGTTTCTTTCTGCCTGTAAGTTTTTAGCTTCTTCCAGAGCTGCTGAGCAGTGGTTCCTGCACAAATTGCTGCAGCTGTGATAGAGGCAGCTGTCACATGGGCAGGGTGAGAATGCCTCCTGCAGGATGAGGTTACCCAGCTGATGTGTGAAAACCAGCAAAGAGAGCTGACACCATAGCACCTTCAGTGCCAGATGCTACTGCCTTTATATTGCCTCCAGATCTGCAGTTTTAAGTGAAAAGGGTGAAAAAAATAGCAAGTTCTGATTGCTCTTGCAGGTTACTGTAGCTGTAATTCTGTCTATAGCCACATAATGCGTTAGGAAACACAATTCCACACGGAGCCAAAGTCAGCTGATTGTAGGCTGTTTTGAAGAGCACAACGTGATTGTCCCAGCACAGTAATTCAGTAGATAGAAACAAACACTGCTGGACAACTTAGAAAAACATGTTTTCTATTTATTTAAAAATAAGTTTGTAGTTACTACATTGCAGTGACAGTAATTCTTACACATACATTCTAGTTTGTATAAAAGGATTCAAAGTATTATGCATCAAAACTAACATAGAAAGTGTCCACATAACAGTAAAGAAATTTCCAATCCTTATGTACAAAAAGAAAGGGCACTGTTATCCTGGTGAGATACTTCAGGTTATAACATGATAATCCAGAGTTCTGGAAGGAAAAGAAAAACACAACCAAACCCCTCGATAAAGCTACGGAATTGTAGTTTTTAAAACTGTTACTCATTACATACAACAGATGTGTTTTACATAATTCTGTACAAAATAAGTGTAATTTTTTTAATCTGAAAATGTGTCAGTTTCAAAATTAACCTTTCTCGGTAATTTCCTTAAAGTTGAGCTCAATTCTATACATATTTAAACATTATGACAGAATTTAATTCACTTGTGATCATTATCCAGTTGTCTGCCAGTTCTGCAGTTTTAGTATGGTCCAAAAATGTAACTTCTGTATGGTCTCAATGCATCAAACCAACGCACGCAGTTGTAAGCACAGAACAGTACATGTACATCACACAGGCACGTGTACACGCCAGGTACTTGGATTTCTTTCTACTCCTAATTTTTACGACCTCGTTCTTCTTTCGGGATAGAAATTGATAGCACAATACTACCTTCCCTCTCTAAAATGTGTAATTCGCATTTGAAGTGAATTTCCTGATGTATTTATCTGCATTAAAAAGGATTCAAATGACTACTTGTCTCACTACCTCACCCCTAAAAGCTAAATGGTGGGAACAGCACTAATCTCCTTGATCTGCAATTTAAGAAGCCTTTTAAACCAGCCCTCTTGGGGCGTTTCCTTCTCTAGCAGGTTGTAAAATAACATGGCAAATTCCCCCATAAGAATTAGCACAAGTGCCACAGTGCCTTGTGGTTAGCTGTAGTTCACCAGGCTACCTGCTATTTCCCCCAGACACAGTAGCAAGTGTACAAGCCTATTCCTGCCTCAAAAATAGGAAATCACATCAACCATCATTACCAGATTTGTTATTGGAAACACATTGTCAGCTGCGGCCAAACTTATGGAATTGGATACACTGCATTCTGCATACGAACAAGCATTTATATACAATAATTTACAGCAGAAAACAAACAGCCCTTCTATCAGTTGAATGCCTAAGTCTTTTGGAAACCAATCTGTTACAATGACTTTGGGGAAGAAAAAGAAAACATGTAGGAATCTGTAAACAGAAAATGAGCTTTTGCTGTCTCTAGGTGATGTCTGAAAGCCCTCCACCACCACAGCCTCACAGCACTGCTGCAGAGATGCACTAATTTTTTTTTTTTTTTAAACATACAGCCGAAAAAAAAAAATAACAGAAACCTTTGAGTAACTGTGGTGGACAAAAGACACTACCTTAGAATAAGGTAAGGACTTGTGACACAATGCAATTGCTATGATACATCTGTATCTCAACTGACCAGCAGTAGGCTATAATTACCTCTGCAAGATTCGCACAAATTAAATGCAAATGTTGATGAAAGTGAGCTTGAAGTCCTCCAACCTCCCACACAGCGTTTAAGCACAGGGGGAAAGGTCTCCAATTAAGTGTACTGCTTTTATAGAACCAGCCAACCACTTAATGTGTGCCTAGATTGACATTCCACATGAAAGCATGTACCTTTAGACCTCAGTCCAACAAAGGTGAGCAAAAGATTTAACAACATGGTGCAGAAATTCTAACAAGCTCAAAGTTACCAAACAGACACACTGTTGTTTTGTTGTATGTCTTGTCTCTGTTTCTATTTGGTAAGGCAAAAGCCTCTGGCACAGAATCAGAATTGGTACTCAAATATTTGTACAGCAATACAGTGAGTAATTTGTCTCTACACTACAATTTATTTTTTTTTAATAGATATTATATATCCTACGTGCTGCATCAGGGTCCTTTATCAATTAATAGTTTTACAAATATTAAGTCATAGAAATATTCAACTCAACCAACTCAATCTTACAAGTCTACCCACAAACTGATCACACGTACAAACCAGACACTGTACAAAGAAACATATGCAAATATATCACACGGCAGTCCAACCACTGGAGGAAGACACTTTTCTGTAGAGTCGTACCATTGTCATTGCTGAGTGACAATGAACTCCAGTCACTACTGACATCAATGATCAATATACCAGTAAGATTTAAGTTCAGTTCCTGGATAACACGTTAACAACAGAAAACAAAGTGGCAGAAGAGTTGTTAAATATGTAGGCACGAGTACAGTGATTTCTGTTAAACATTTAAAGCACACTGGTATCACAGAAACAGAAATTACTTCCTCATCCGCAGTCAAAAAACACACTGCTATTAAGATACCACTCAGTGGTCAATATCAATCGGAACGTTCCCCAGCATAGAGCAGAAATACCAGAACAGTATCTTCATATTCATGTAAGTATAAATGAATGGAACGAATGTAAGGGCGTTAATCGCTGCCAGGTCTGTAAGATCATTTGACCACATATGACTATAAACCTATGTAATATTTCAAATGCTGATGTGAAACGAGCACATGGGAATCTGATACTCTGTTTTCTGAGTTGTTAGGTACTTGGGATGGCATTACAGAACGTGCACACGGCTGCAAGTTCTTCATTATCAGAACAGTGATCAACAGTTTATTGCTCACATTTAAATATTTAAAACTTGGCCATCTAAAGCTCCTTTTCTGTCTTGATACAGCTTCAAATAACACAATTTTTCCAACCAAATGCAGTCTGATGGTGACTAAAGTCTCAAGCAGTTTGCAACCTATTGAAACTAAATGATAAAAATAAACCTTTTAAATCTGATATTAACTTCTAATTGTGTGTATGTGTGAGTGTGTTCAAAGTTACCTAACTGATGCACAATTGATTTTAGAAGTTTTGAAAACAATTGATTTATCCAATATGAATTTCACAATATTGCCTAAGTCACCACTGTCACTGGGTGGGACGAGCAGCCCTGTTCTGCAGATAAGGCCTTCTATTCTCATAAAGTGAAGATGGATAATTTTCTACCTAGTGTTAAAGGGAACAGATACTATTTAAGTCTCCAAAACTTACATACAGGGTATTTCTGATATATAAATATATACATAAACATGCCATATAAAACATTATTACAGATGGAGTAAATACAGAAGTTGAATTTTAGATATAATCTATCTCGTATATTACAATGCAGATAACATCAGGAAATTACACGTTTTCAAATGATTGCCTTCATCAGTGAGAACTGACAAAATCAACAGGTGAAAGCAATTAGCTCTGAATTATGAAGCTGTGCTGTAACTGAACAGCCACAGTTCATCTTACCACATGATCAGTGATGCCATTTTAATTGAATAATACAGACATGTTTCTTAAAAAATAGATATAGAACAACAAATGAAATGCAAATTGATCCCTGTTCCCCAAATTAATAATCATAACAATTCAAAGAGGATCTGGAAGAATATTACAGTCTTTTTTTTTTTTTGTAACAAAATGACTGATGAAATTACATTAAACTAAGCACGATGGATACCAGTTTGACACCTACAACAACAGCATATTTCCATTCCTCTTTGTGCCAGATATCAGTATTTGCTCAAATATTGATGCTTTCTTGTAACAGAAAATAAAGAGTGAGGAATTAGGCCCCAAATGCGTACACAGAATCCGTGCAAAATTAAAGGTTTTAATTCTGTATGCCCTTCCAGATGCTGTCAATGTTGTTTGCTAAAGAAAAGTACTACTAATAAAAAGAATCATTATAAAGTAAGGGTGTACGGAATTGAGGTTTCACGTCAGGTTTATTTCTTGAGCTAAGTTAGGGTCACACAGAAATCTGTCACACCACCCAAAGGTCCAAAATAATGCATCGTCAGAAAAATTTGGTTACATTTTTGTACCATACCAGATTTCAGAAAATAGGACTACTTCCGTATTTGTTCCTTAACACTGGACAACATTTGCTTTGAAGTGATAGAAAATGGTATTAAAGTTTGTTTGTAAAGGTATAAAATAACTAAATGTACCATAAACAAATAAATAACTGCTCTTCTTTTCCATAGCAGTACATATAACAATACATTCCCCTAAGTCATATAGTTATCATTTACAATAGACAACTTAATTTTACTAAGGATGCAAGAAATAATAGAATACAAGGCACAATCATTAAATGGAATTTTTCTTTAGGGTGAATATTGACGTATGTCAGCGTGATATACCATAAAAAGTGCAGAAAAACGCAATGTGCAATGAGACCACTGTATAAAACATGATTGCATAAAAAGTGATTTGGCCTTTTTAACCTTAATAATTGAAAATAACCAATCTTCCCCTTAAAATTAAACTATAAAGTATGACATTTTAAAATTTATTTTCAATTCTAGTGCTATCTAAAAAATCCTGAAAAAAATTTATACCTGGGAAATATTTTATACGTATGTGTTTATGTATATATTAATATATACACATACACTCTTCTTTGTAGGTCATTTTAGCCTCTTAAGCACGTCTCAAGTTGTAGAAACAACAATCAATCTGGATCTGAAAGTAAACATCGTAATTCCATACCTGTCCTGTAATTTCCTTGAATCCTTTAACCAATTGTACATTTTGTCTAAAACATCTCTGTCAAAGGACCCCACCAGTGCATTATTTTCTACCAAAAGTACCAAAAAGGATACAGTTCAGAACAATGTTAACAACTTACTATTTAAAACAATACACAGCTTTTTCACTGCAAGTTGTATGCTGTACTGACACTCAAAAAGAAAAAAAAAGGCTTTCCACTGCACTGATTCTCAGTCTTTGGCACAATAAACAGAGATTTAGTGATTGATACAAGAATCAAGGTCTGAAAAATTAGACATTAGTCAAACTTTTTCCAATGTGGATATATATATATATATATATATTTGTGATTACATTTTTGCTATGTTTGGCAGAACTTGGATAAACCAACAGCCTGTGGTAGGCTTCTTTTGCAGTTGAATGTTCCAACACTACTGAAATCAAGCATTTTCAGATTAGCAAAGTTTGGTATTTTTGTATTCGTACTTAATAGAAATGCAAGTGAATTTACTGCCACTTTTTGTGAAGATCTGCCTTCCTAGGCAACCTAACTTTACAATCAGAGTGTACTTTGCTTGGTCAAAAATAGATTTCTGTTTTCAGTTTGTGGCATTAGAAGTTCCGTCACCTTTTTTAACTGTGTAGAGTACTACACACCACTCGAGTGGAATAGTTCTCAACTCTGTATGTCAGCTGGAAACTGTTTTAATTATTCTCAACTATGAACAAAATGACTGTTGAAATGCATAACCTATTTGAAGGGCAATAAATAGCAAAAGTTTAAAATATATATTTCTTTCAAAGAACGTTCTTTCAGTTTGTTTTTTTTGCTAGATCTTTCTCCCAAATCAGAACATATTCTTCTAGCCCATAATAGCAGCAGGGAAGCAGAAGTCTGTTCTGCTGTTCCTTAACTGTACCTGCTTCATAGCATTCTGAAGTAAAACACCTGGTAAAAGTTACCAACCAATTAAATTAGCTTTTGCTTTTTCAGTCAACTTTCGGACTCTGCCTCTGCTAGAAGTTCCAAAAGTTAAGGAGGTGTCTTCAAACAATAGCTGCCTTTGCTCTTCCTCAGAGTCATCTTCATTGTAAAAGGCTGTCCTCCTACCCTGGTTTCTAGTTCTCATGTGAGGTTCAGAATCTTTAAGCTCCTCAGACCCTTCTTCCATAGGCTCATCTATCTTTTTCCTCCTGCTTCTTGTTTGCATTTTAACATTTGCAGGAACTAAAAGGTCCGAGCCTGACGAATGTGTCTTTATCTTTCTTTTTGGCTTTCTACCCCCACGGCCTTTTTTTTGTACCAAGTCTTCCTTCATATTATTTTCAGAAAGCGAATTGCATGCAGTAGAAGCAGAGGCTTCTTCTGGTACATCCTTTGTGGTCTGGACTGTATTCTGCTCTGCAACCTTTTGCTGCTCAACAATTTGTAGCTTTTTTGGTTTTCTGCCTCTTTTCTTGTGCACCACTTCACAAGTACTGTTATTAGCCTCAATCTTCGGTTTCCGTCCAGGGCCTCTTTTAACTGGAGGCTTTGAAGGCTGCCCTCCGTGTCCATTTACCTGAATGCTTCCTGATGCCAAAGCATTATTCTTGCAATCTGCTGTAAAGAACAAAATGAAACAAAAGATGAGAGTATGGATGATGCAACAGATTTGCATTTACATTTACTTTCTCACTACTTTAATAAAGCTCTTAGTAAGATTTTTGAATGGATTCAAAGTAATTATCAAACCCAAGTATAACTCAAGAGTTTCATATCAGTAGGCAGCAATGACCAATTTCTAGCTGGTCTTAGCTCAAGGTAGCTTGAGACAAAAAAAAGGGGAGAAAAAATACAGAACAAAAAGAACAGAAGAACAGGCGTGGTCTTTTTCTTGGCTGATGCAAAAGAAGTGACCAAAAATTTATACTTGTTATTTATAACAGCAAAAAGTTGCTCATAAAGCACTGTTGCAAGGATATGGAATATCCTTGCAGGTCATCTCTAGATAAATGCAAGTTCCTTGCAGCCCAAGGTATCATCTTTTGCAGTGATTTCATTAGACTAAGCTTATTTCAATAATAAGTGAGGATAAGGTTAGAAATGTGTGAGACAAAAAAACAACAACAAAACATGCAATTTGCAAAGACATCTCATCAGACAAATGTCAGAAGGAGACATTTGGAGAACTGTATGAACTATGAGGCTTTCTCAGCTGAGTGGTACCGAACCTGGTCATGCCACAGGACCTCTTACAGAGGTGCCCTGATACCAGAGCCCTTGCTTAAAACATGACCAAGAGCAGATTCATAGTATGATGCACCCACTCCTTTGACTGAACAACCATGCACAGGTTCTGCAGTGTTCAAGTACACTCCATAAAGCACTAGTAACACAGGGCTCCATTTTCATGAATGGTTGTGCCACAGACACCTGGATTTTATGTGACCAATCCTCCGGTCACGTAACAGGTACATGTCCTGCCATGCAATATGGTAATAACTGAGGCCCTTGTGAGAAAGGATAGCAAGGAACAGGACAGGCTATTTAAGTTATCAGACCACAGGTTGCTCATTTGGAAAGAACAAACAATCCTCAGAGAGAAGAGGATGACAGGCAGTAATCAAAGTAGGTGAGGTCCAATTTGCAGACTACTAGTTTTCCTGAAGATGCAGAAAGAAATGCTCAGCAGATCTATCTGCTTTGGTAACAGCTTAACATTTCAAAGCTTCTTCATAAGCAGGACAGCTTTTATGTTAGGGAGATTAATTTCAGTCTCCACAGAAACTTTGGGCTTGAACATATCCAGGCATGAAAAGACCAAGCAAGTTCAGCCAGAAGATTACATGAAACTAAGTCCAATCAACCCATATGCTCAACAGAAAGAGCAAAGGCTGCATAGCCCTGTCTTGCTGTGACCCAAGAAAAAAAAATCAGCAGGGATGCTATCACATTTATGCTTATTGCAATGGAGACCAACAGCATCCCTCTTGAAATAACTTAAAAGCAGGTAAAGATAATTTAATATATCAAAATTGGCTAGACAACCATGGAAACCATTGGTGCTGTGAGCAATCAAAATTATGTTAAGTGTTAAGAAGAAAACTATGATCAAATTATTCCATTAGACTTCCTTATTATGCAAAATCATAACATACATTAATTATTCCACTTATAAATTATAAAGTTTGAAGTGCAACTATAGCCACTAAATGAGCAAGAAGTTGTATGTGGGGACGGGAAGCGTTCCAAAGAAACTTTGTACCTTGTTGATTAACAGCAGAGGATTTTACTTTGCGTTTGATTGGCTTCTCTTTCTCAGGATTTTCTTTTGTAGAGTTATTCCTAGTGTTATGACTGTTATCAGATTGGCTAGAGACTGGTAAAATATTCTGGTTCTTGGAATGTTTGGTTGAATTCTCCAGTACTAGAAGGATAAAAAGAAAAGGATACAAAGAAAAGAAACATATTTATGAAGAGTACTTGATACCATGTTCAATCTTATCCGGCTAAAAAGGAATCACATATTCTACTACAAGAATGCAATTGGAATTGTGATCTAGGAGTGAAAACGTTTTCTGGATTAAATAACATACCTTAACCTGTTCTATTTTTCACTGATGAACCTCAAGGCTTGAAAACAACACCAGTCTTAACTGAGACAAACACATCTAATTTTCCAAAAAGCAGCATTTATGTTTAGAAATATTCTCCACATAAAAAAAAGCTAGCAGGAAAAGTAACTCCAGCAACTCACCTGACTTTCCTGACCCTGCAGTAGTATTAGGTTTTGTAATTAAAGGCTTTATTGTTAAAGGCTTTCCTCCCGAAGATGTAGATGGTTGCTCTGTAGAAGCCACATCTGTTATCCCCCTATTGCTTCTAGTCCTTACAAGAGAAGAGGTTTCAGCTGCTTTTCCATTCATCTGAGGCGGAGCATGTCTCAGTGTTGTTGATCGCACAGGTATAGAAGATGAAGAGGAGGCAGAAGGTTCTCCCTTCAGCTGAGGTTTTATTAATCTCCTTTTCCTTTCAGGACTGCAAAAGAAGTAAGAATTTGAAACCTGGATGACCACTCTTACATTATGCAGGAATACATAAAAATAAATACTAGTGTCTGAGACCACAGGAGAAATACAATCAATCATCTCTGTATCAAGTATGTTACAAATATGACATTTTATGAAGAAATATCTGTATTTGTGAGCCTCTAAAAAGTAGATGTTTAATAATGGATCACAATACATGCAAGTAAGACAAAATAAGAAGCTATCACTATCCTCAAAATACTGATCTACTGTATATGTTCAGCACTTACACTAGGATAGCTCTAGTTAAAGGTTTAAAACCTCCCACACCATAGCAACTTGCATTTCAAAGCTTTTGCAACACAGGCAAAACTAAAGGAAGTATTAAGAAACCATCGCACTAAATTCTACTCTTTAGGTATGTCAAACATGCACAGCTTTTCACAAATACTGCAAAGAAATGAACATACCTCGATGCAACGCTGCTGGAAACTGAGCTGCTTCTGCTTCTTTTTTTCCTTCGTCTCTTTATTGTATTTCTTTTATGAAAGCGCAGGGCAGACTTATAATCTGATAAAATAGAACTTATATGTTCTTCAAAAAAAGCAGAAAGGCGCAAACTCATGCTGTAGATCTAAAAAAGAAAAAAGGCAGTAAATGAGCAAGTTTTCTACTCTTCCAAAGCATCCGTTTATTTATCTATCGCAGTGCAATAGCTAGAAAAGGGTACAGACTAATATGGAAATGTTCTAAAGAAATATACAGTTTCTTGCAACACATTTACACTCATCCAGTTTGCACTAACTGTTCTCAGTTTGAAAAGTATATTATGACTGAAGATCACACACAAGCAAAAGGAAGATCTGGAAAAGCCACATTTCCAGCTGTCACTTTCCAACTGCATTTCTAGAATGTGTTCCTTCCTATATTGTTCTCCATCTGAGCCAGCAGTGTGCGCAGATGGCCAAGAAGGCCAATGGCATCCTAGCTTGCATCAGGAACACTGTTGCCAGCAGGAACAGGCAGTGATTGTTCCCTGTACTCAGCTCTGGTGAGGCCGCACCTCGAGTACTGTGTCCAGTTTTGGGCCCCTCGCTGCAAGAAAGATATTGAGGCCCTGGAACGTGTTCAAAGGAGAGCAACAAAGCTGGTGAGGGGTCTGGAGCACAGGGCTTATGAGGAGAGGCTGAAGGAGCTGGGAATGTTCAGCCTGGAGAAGAGGAGGCTCAGGGGAGACCTCATTGCTCTCTATAACTTCCTGAAGGGAGGTTGTAGTGAGCTGGGGGTCGGCCTCTTCTCTCATGTAACTGGTGATAGAAGCAGAGGGAATGGCTTCAAGCTGCGCCAGGGGAGATTTAGGCTGGACGTTAGGAAATACTGCTTTTCTGAAAGAGTGGTCAGGCACTGGAATGGGCTGCCCAGGGAGGTGGTGGAGTCACCAACCTTGGAGGTGTTCAAGGAATGTTTGGCTTTTGTGTTGAGGGACATGGTTTAGTGAGAACTGTTGGTGATAGGTGGATGGTTGGACTGGATGATCTTGAAGGCCTTTTCCAACCTTGGTGATTCTGTGATATTATGAAGAAACAATTGAGAAAGACCCCTCATGGAATTTACTTGGTCATACACAGGATCAAGAAAACTAATTTTCTTCTGCCTTATGTTGCACCCATACATCCTAAATTTGAGCACCACTTTATTCCTCTTAGTACTACTAATTAGTACTACTGCTGAGTTGGTTGCAGTAACTATGATAAATGAACTATGTAAGCACACAACACACATTTTTCTTTCTTTTTTTCTTTCACCCCCCTCCCCTCCCGTTCCTGGATGGCTTACAGAGACACAATCCAATCAAACTTCACTTTAGATCATAACTAACTGATGGCACACAGTTGCTATTAATTCTGAAAACAGAAATTCATAAATGAACTGACTAGATGCTTTAAGAAGGGACACAGAAAGGTCTCAAAATATGAAATACAACAACAGTATTGCAATAGTTGCCTACCCCATGACATACCGAATTATTTGAGTGCCAGACTAAATACTGGAAGTGACAGATACTGAGAGCATTTCTGGTGAGGACATCCAAGGAAAATGTGTAAAAATTACATACAAATGTATGTCTTATGTGCCAAGAAAAAAAATCCAATGGATTTTACATTTACTCTTCAAGAAAAGCATCAGTGATGCAGAGTAAGATACTAAAAGTATCACTGAATTGTTAGAGTGAGAATAAAAACAGTGCCATCCCTATACACAGAAGCACATAGATTCCAGAATAAAAAAAATGCCTAACCACAAAACACTCCACTTTTCTTCTAAGTAAAGTAAAAAAGCTTAATTCACTGACCCGGTCTGTTTGGAAGGACATGGAAAAGAATATAACAATGTCAGAAGAAACAATGAAACCACACTGGAGTTTAAACAACGACCAGAATTCTTCTATCTTGGTTTTAGCAGATAAAGTAAAATCATGACAGAATCTAGATCTACCCCAAAAGCTTTGCTTTTTGATACAACGACAGGAGAAGGGATTGATTTTTTCAGTCAGCTCAAACTATGAGTGGGACTGCTACTGACTGAAAAGAGAACAATCACTGATAAAGTCTTGCTAAGAACCCCCATTAAGACATTTGTTCATGCACTTTATGATGATAAAGTCCTAATGATTAATATGCTGCTTAAAAGTCAATCGTGAAAGCTAGCAAAGACATCAAAGCATATTACCAGAAGAAAAGCTACACAGTATGCTTGGACATGCTTAGGTAGCCTTCAACAAAAACCACATTTGTACCTTTCACCTCCAACAGATAATGCACCTATGAGCGAATTTGAGAGAAAATGTTAAGAACTCTACCGTAGAAAGGTATTTCAGTACCAGCTTAGTAACAGCAGCTTTGTAGGCTCAATTTTGTGCAAGATTTTTGGGAAACAGAACTGTTTAAGTGCCTCTTCACTATCTCACCACATCCTAGTGAACATTAGAATTCTGTTGTTGTGATATTTTCAGTTTTGGACAACTTCATAAGTGGAGGAAGTTGGGGGTACATATATGTTCAGATCTGCATGCACAAAGAAAATCCTGTTTCTTCTCCAAAATATCAGTTACACTCTACTACTGTACATACAGTCACCATCTGTGCGTACACCATTTCTACCATCTTTCCTTCAGCACAGATCTCCTTCCAGATCCACTTGGAAATATTTTGAAACAAACTTGCAGAATATCAGTACAGACACTTAAACAGCAAACTTTCTTTCAAAATACAAGGTTGCACTACCTTCTCAGAAATATTCATGTTTGAAAATCAGAAATAATTGAACTGATTACTGCTTAAAAAAAAAGTAATTTCTGATTTTCTGCCCTGTTAGATTTTTCTAAAACAATAAATATTCTTAAATAAATAAAAAAATAAATAAAATCTTACCCTTGATCTTTTACTTGGTGTGTAGGCCTTTGAATTGCTGAAAATTAGTCTCACATCTTTACACAACTCCATTGGTGACTCATAGTTACCAGCTTCCAGTGTTTCTCTAACAGTAGCAAAATCCATAGGTGTGTCAATAATATCTCTGTAATCCTGTTAAAAAACAGCGGAGTATTACAAATTTTTTTTCCAAGCCTCAATATATCATTTTGATTTGAATGAATTTGACACATCTACTAAAGTCTCATATTGTTTTCACATGCTAGCGTTAAAACAGGCAGTTTGAGTATTTTAATCTGATGACAGTCAGTGCATTTCTGCTGAAACCTGAGCAGTCCCCCAGGTGGAGATCTGACAGTTTAAGAAAGTTAATACTGGAATAACAAAAACTGCACAGACCCTGTTCAAACCAATCATAGAATTTTTACTAGGCTACAGAAGAAACAAGAGAACGGTCATATGATAAGAAGTTCAAATACCCACAAGAAGTTGAATTGAACCATCAGAACGTGCACAAGCGGTGCAAGTAACTCTGTAAAAAGCTAGGGAAGAGAGCATTTCATGCCCAAACCTAGTAAGGTATCAGCTCATGCAAGAATCTGAATCACAACGGCTGGCTACCTGTAGTTAGCCATGGCACAAAGTTAAAGTTTCTTCAAAAATTATGGTGTACAGAGCACCAAAACTACAGTGAATTAATGTCCCCAGAGCATCAAGACCAACCTAACCATTGACTTCTGAAGAGAATCCTCTCTTTTTTTCTAATTGAGAAATGATTTATCCCAGAGATTCTTTAGAGAAGGAAGAAAGAGATCCAAGGCAACAGGACTTTTGTGTTAAAACATTCAGTTTTTACAACTGGCTGCTCAAAGCTATTTTCATTCCAATGAAATCATCCTGGCAGAAAGCTGTTATTGTTATTACAGTTAATATCTCACTACAGTGCTTCAAAAGGTACTTTTTCCGCAACAGTCTTGATGACTGTGATATGAAAATTACTCTTAGTTTGTATACTTCTGAAATGAAAACAAAAAAATGTGCCGCAGTAATATGTGTCGCAACAAGCAACCAAAAATATTCACTTCATATGTGACCATTTTTCACCCAGGAAAGGATACAGGCATCTTAATCTCAAAAGCTGTGTACTTAATAACACAGTCATGTCTTTTAAGAGAGCAGAGATGTACAATTTATTTTGAAATTAAAGAGATAATAAACATTATTATGAAGCGACAATCAAGCACGGGTAGAAAAGCTCTGTCAATAACAGTGCCTGAAGTTTCAATTAACTGAGGTGAAAGAATGGTCACAGTTGAAAGAAACCTAACAACGGTATTATGATCAATCTTGCTGTTCTCAAACACTCACTGGATATTCAAGGAGATCCACCGGCTGCCGAAATGGTTCAGAGTCCTCACACTGAAAAATGAGATTCAGCAGCTCCTGGCACTGTTTCTTCCATGACTGAATGTCATATGACTGGGCCCTATTACGTAGCCGCCTCTTCGGCTGATGATCCTGAAATGACAATATTGTCTGCTGTTTATTCAATAAACCATCTCTCTTTTTACAAAGTCAAATGTAAAGGGTACCCCTGCAGGACACAAATTCTAATTAATTATTTAGTAACATGCAACAGAATCACAGAACTGTAGCAGTTGGAAGGGACCTCCAGAGATCAGAGTCCAACCCAAACAGCCCATGCAGAAATTCTTTTATACTGGACAACTCAGGAGAGTAATGCTTCAGTCACAATAAATTCAACACTTTCCAAAAGATGAGATTACATAATTAAAGACATACAATTTTAAATCCAATTTGTTTACAAAGACATTTCATATTATTTGATGCACTATAAGCAACAAAATATGATTTTACCTTTCTTTTTCTAGTGGAAGTTCCTGGCACATTTGTATCTTTCTCTTCTTCCTTTGAGCAAGATAATGAGTTGCATAAAAATGTTAAAAAAATATAAGCATAGATGAGTAGGTAAATTCTGTCATATTTCATCTCATAATTTGAGTCTTAGCAATTCCATCCATGTCCCTCTAGAAAGCATTTCGTGTGACCATCAATTTTGAGAATCTCTCAGTAGTCTAAGAAAAAGCTCTCTGCACTACAGGGAAGAGAGGAAGCTGGATTTTTACCAGTTTCCCAGCTAACAAGAAACATCTAATTGGCAGTATACCATACTCTATAACAGTGACTGAACAAAGTACTTTTGCATACAGTGAGAAAGATGCTTCAGTCTCATTTGTCCCATCCAGCAATGCCAACATTCGAGACACAACCACTTACCTCATCAGAGTCAGACAACACTTTCTTCTTCATTGCATTGTATAATAGAATTATGTCATAGCAACTCTGGTCTCTGTACAAGAAGAAATACATGCTAGTTTTATTTTCTGTCTTCATCTACTGAATCAACTGTATTTTGCATAGAGTAAGGACAATATTTATTAAGTCATACTTAAATGAAGTGATGAAGTGTTTAGTGCCTTAGAAATACTTAGAGGACCACATTAATAAGAAAAGCTAATCTATTGTTCAAAAGCAGCAAAATATTTTCTATATTCCATAAAATACAGAATGCTTAACAGTGATATTTCAAAATGAAAAACCATAATCCCTTACCATGAGCTTATTAGCATTAGGAAAATCTATTATATCTCATAAAGGGCTGTGGAGCCTATTCAGCTTTAAGAAACATTTAATATGTGTTTCTAGTTCACTTAAATGAGTATATTAATTGGCACAAGCTATAGACCATTATTAAATAAGAATAGTCATGCATTGCAGTAATTTAGGTAAGTCAATTAAAAACACACACTTTTAATAACACCAGTGTGCTTAATTAATCAAAAGAAAAGAAGCTATGTAGGATAAAGACATTAAAGAACTAAAATTATTAACAGTGCAGCCTTTCTGGTGTGCATCTGTTCCTAAAGGTGGGTTTCACTAAAACTTTAACATCTGAAGCAGTTAAGTACTTTTCACTATTTTTGCCAGTGTCTGATATCAAATCTCAGAGATTTATGTTGCAGTTACAGAAGTCTTAGATTTTCCAGTAAGTAATGTAATTCTAATGTTTTTAAAAGAAAATACTAACGCTTTGTTCGACTAATGAAGCATCTTGCCATTTAACCATGTAAAAGCAGATGCATCCACTGCCTACAAGCAAATCAGGACAGCGGGCATAATAAGCTCTAGCAAACTTTAGATTGCAGACAGTCACGACAAAGGTTTGAGACTGTTTCTATTGACTGCAATGCCTCCAATTTTTATTTTGTACACCAACCATCACTTTCAGGCACATTCAGCTGTAAAGATTTTAGAATTAACTTCCCAGTTATACTAAGAAAAGTAGTAATAAAATTAAATTGTTTTGTAAACACAAACTTTCTTTTTTTCTGCCCTAGCAGCAGACAGCTGGCTTATTGAAGCTACAGAACCACCTCTTTGTAATTTATATTTCAAAGAGCTAAGACTTTGGTAAGAAACTCACTTTATGAAGTGTAGCAGAAGATCTGTGACAAATTTGGCAGACTTGACAATAGGACTTCCAGGTTCATTAAATGTGCGAGTATTATGTTCTATGTATCGGACTTCCCACATTAATGAAGAAAGTCGTCTGTGCAAGAGAGATGAGTCAACATCATGGAAAAAAAAAAAAACAGTATCAAATAGACTACATTTCCAACAATATATTTTAAAAGAGGAGAAAAAGCCTCATATTCTTCTTCCAGTGTATTATTCTGTTCATTTTTTGACATTAAATTAGAAAACATATACACTCACACACATTACCCTACATGACCAGCAGAAGGAAGCTTCCTCAGGCTTTTTGTCCTCCCATGTCCTGACATTATACAGACAGTTTGCAATCCTCAGAAAGATTCACTTGTAATGCTTTAGCTATTACTAATCTTAGTATAGATTAGTATAGTATAAGTAACCCAGCATGTATCACTTCTTAAGTCACAGTTGAGAATTACCAAAACTGTAATGATGAAAATGTATTAAAAGTACACATCTTAATAAGTGGCAATGATCAGAATTCCTCACATAGGTCTGATTTAGTTCCCTGACTAAAGAATAGTCACAATATTGTGACTACATATACATGTATGTATGTATGCATGTATAATGAAAGCAAAATAAGTGTGTGTGCGCGCTGTAGAAACATACTGGCATTATAAGACTCTTGTTTCAGAAAAGGAATAATGCCCTAAGGGCAGGCCTCACGAAAAGCTACTGAAGACATCAGAAGCAATCTGAACTGCCATTTCCCCACACATTAAAGGAAAATAATTCACTGGAATACACAAGGCAATAATAATTAGCTAACCAAGCCCAGACAATCCTACAAATTAGTAAAAACCAATTTAATGAAGAAGCTATGCCAGTGACCAAAAATAACTGATGATTTTGACAAAAGGAAACAAATCCAACTGACTGAAAACTCCTTGCCACTGCTGACGACGTGGCAGTACATTAGAAAAGCCAAAGCTAGATCATCATGCAATTAACATGGAACCAGATGCATGTACATTATGGCATTATAAAATATAAAACCTAGGCATCCTTTAAAAAATGAAAATGTGATTTCCATTTAGAATACTATCTCCAGTCAGTACATGTGAAGTTCTACGAACTAACATTGAAATTTTGCCCAAATCAACATGCTGTGGAATCATAGAAATGTTTGAATTGAAAGGGACCCTTAAAGATCAGCTTGTCTGGCTCCCCTGCAATGAACAGAGATACCTACAGCTACACCAGGGTGCTCAGAGCCCTGTCCAGCCTGACCTTGGATGCCTCCAGAGATGGGGCATCCACCACCTCTCTGGGCAAGCTGCTTCAGAGCCTCACCACTCTTACTGTAAAAAAGCTTTTTCCTTATATGCCATCTAAATCTCCTATCCTTTTAGCTCGGAACCATTTCCTCTTGTCCTGTTCAGATGAATTCAACAAAAGCATTAGAGGGAGACTCAATTGCAAACCATAAATTTTCCAAGACAAAAAAGCAAAAAGTAATGTTTTAAAGGAACGTGCTCCTTAATGGATAATATTTTTACTGCATATAAAATACTATGATTGCAATCACAGTTTAGGGAAAATGTCAAAATCCTGTAAAAAAGGTTAAAAATTACTTTTGTTGCTGTCCAATCGTTTAGAATTTCAGGGCCAACAATTGAATAAACTATGCTCTATTTCATGTCTTAACATGATAATGGAAGATTTAAAATCAAACAAACAGAAGTACATTATATACCTATAGAACACTTACAGGTGTCTAAGGTTTCTCCCATTAAAAAAATATCAGAAGCAAACCTAATTTACTTTGCAATACTCACATGACATAAACAAGAATTGACATCACATAATTGTAAACTGCATTTTGGTCAAGAGATGTTCAATCCCTTTAGAATAGAAGATTAGACAAACAAAAGCACACCTGTGCACATTTCTAAATTGGGTATAACAAGACTAACAGCTACCAAAACCACTGCTGGCAATATTTCACAGTAGTAACTGAGACTTGGATCTAACCTGTAAAATCTGCTTTCCAGTCTTTGTTTAATGGTACTCAGGTCTGTAGGATATGCCACAACAGTGCAATACATTGGGTAAGCTTGAAGATCCACAGGGGCCACAAAAGCAGATGCGATATCTACACAGAAATCAAAATCAATCCAAGTTACATATCACAAAAACAATTAGAGTTCCAAGAATTTCAAAGTTTCCTCCTGCAACACATGCTATTTTTTCATGCTTGAAACACATGGCATTTACCCAAAATCAACAGTAATAACCATGCTAGATGCTCTGAACAATTCGTATTATTTTACATATACAATGTTTGCTCACATGTATGCTGCTAGTACAAGTGCTGTATTGCATACCCATGCTATTATGCATGAAGCACCATGCTCTTCAGAGACACAGCAAGTGAATGCAAAATAAACACATTTGAAAAGTAAATTTAAACATATAAATTACACATATAAGAAGATCTGCAATTCAGAATTATTATTTACAAGACACATTCATTCCATTTAGTTTTATATTGCCACTCTCTCAACTTCAAACAAAACAACTCATTAAATTCTCACCATAAAAGCCATAGTAGTATTTTGATCTCATTAAGATATGGAGAAAAGCCATTCTCAATATAAAACAGAAATACAATTCTTCCGTCTTGACCAAATAGCAAAGAAGCTATTTCGTACCGATCCACCATAAAGCCAAAGAGCACTGGGCAATTTAAGTTTATGCACCTGGCACAAATTTTGTTTGTTTTTCCCCCCAGCTATGCTTAAAGCATCATGTCTGCTTAGACATCATTCCAACATTTCAAACCAAGAAGGAAAATAAAAGAGAAAAGCAAATAACACCCTTAAAGTACCTCTCCAATGTTTTCAAAAAACAGAAACTCTCTTCTTGTAAAAGCTGTTAACTTTCTCTTGCAAACGTTTGAGCAACAGCTACTTTGGACCAATACACACCACATATGCTATAGTTAAATCCCAAGCTTAGTAGTATGCCATACAAAAAATGAAAAATGTGAAACTATTTCTCTGATAAACATACACAGTGAAAACAATCAAAACTTCCTTTCCTCAAAATTTTTGAATATAATTCTGTAATTTGGATTAGTGCATTTACATATAAATTTTATTTCTTCTGGAAGCAAAAGGACTCTTCTTATAAAACCAAAGGAGTCGTAATGTAGGATACCCATGAGTCAGAAGTATTTCAAAAATTAATAGTTTTCTAGGATTTTTGAACATAAGTAATTCAAAATCAGAACTGTCTTTGGCAAGCTATATATACGTAATTTACAACCATTGTTACCCAAAGATCTGAGACTGCTGACTTGTCACAGAATATACAAAGATCTGTGATTCAGCCAGTATTTCACTGATATATCTCCAGCTCACACACTCATCCTTGATCATGAGAACGTTGCAGTGATGTGTTTAGTGTTTTAACAATTACCTTTTCAAAAGCTGCCTTCTACTTCTAAAGAGTAATTGTTCTACAGCCAAATAGCAAGTGGCTTTTCATAAGTTAATCAATTACTTAATCCTTAATATTTGCTTTTACAGAACTTCTCTTCTGTTTTTTTTTTCCAGACACAACTAAGGTTATGTGGGGGAGAAAAGTGGAGTTAAAAGAAGGCTAATACAGGAGAAACCTAGACAAAGGAATCTCTTCACTAAATATATATGATTTTTTTCTATCTACCTGTAGTACAGTTAGTACTCTGTGCAACAGAAGGCTGGCACTTCTAAGCCTAATGCATAATTTGAGTAGCTAACAAAAAATCAAGTACTTGTTTTTACCATGCAAGACCCAACCCCCCTCAATGTCAAGTCAAAAAAAAATAAATAAATGAATTACCTTTCAAAAGAAAGTTCAGGTTTTTGTATGTAATTCACTATATGGAAAATTTAATATGTGCAGTAATAAAGTTCTGTTCCATTTAATCAAATAGAAGGTGCATTATTATTATTAGCAACATTAGCAGTTACTGGTTTTTGTAATTTCAGAAGTACACATAGCACAGGTACAAAACATAATACAAAAACACTTCCTGTAATATTCAAGCCATACCTAGAGTCATGAGTTGGTTTATGCCTGCAATAATTCTGTCACACTCCTGGTCTCGTGTCCTGGAGCCCCACTCTCCATCCAGAGGTTTGTAGAGCAGTGTTCTGCGCTCTTCATCTGTTAAAGGAACACTAGTTCCCAGTTCTTCTGGAAATACAGCTAGAATGTAACATGAAAATTCAATGAAATACTCATCTTTGTACCTTAGGAAATACATGAATCTACTCAACTAAGAAAAATTAATTCAAAATATAGATCATGATTCCACTAATCAAGACAAACATCAGTTTTGTATTAAAAATGTTTTGAGCAAATCATTCAGTATCCTTTCTATTGTTGTATTTTAAATTTAAATTTTTACAATGTAATTTGGTGTGCAAATCCTTTATTAAACTAGATTTACTGCCTTCCAAATAGCTAACTGCAGAATTTATTTTACAACCAATTTAGGGTAAACTTTTATCATAATTAAAGTTTATGTTTGCTTCTTAAAACCTCAAATTCTTGGCAATGCAGCCAGGATTTGTAGTGGATGATTTTCAGACAGAGCTTAAGGTGTTTGATGTTAGAGACTGAAACAGTCTCCATGGAGGGATTCAACCACCGACGGATTCAACCCCGTCAATTTTCTCAAGTCAAATACTAAAAGCGCAACTTCTGAGCAAGCAAAACGAGGTGCCACCAGTCTGGCGTTCTTAATGATCTACCAACTTTGACAGCCCATAATGTAACAGGTGGATTTTCAGAGCACGATGCACACTGCTCTTCTTAAACTTCCTTTTGTTTGAAAAAAAGTTATAAGACAGCCTTTATGGATGCAGCGCGGATACAAATGCAGGTTCAGTTATCTGCTTGCTGTAGTTATTTACTCTGGTCATATTATCACTCTTGATTTTGACTTGTAAATAAGAAGTACCAATTAAAAGAAGGGTTGAAATGAAATAAAAAGTGGAAATGAAACATGTACAACTTGGAAGAATGAAGAGTTACACATGGTTACTTGTGGATGACAAAATTAGCAAAAGTTTCCTGTAAAATAGAAGGAAAAAATGCTGATTTTGCTTTGCTTTTTAACCAGATTTTAATAAAATCATCAAAACATTTGAGTAAAGAAGAAATGCAATATTCTGTTCTTGGCCTGTGAACAGTGCCCCTGCTGTACTGCCCACTCTGTTGCATGTTTATCTGCCACAAGTTCTGGATCAAACAAGCAGCAAAGCCTATTTCGAATGCTCTCAATGGCACATGTTGAGACTTCAATGCACAGAACACCTGCAAGCATGCCAAGAGTTCTGAGAATAGGCAGCTCAAAGCTGACATGGGGCACAGGCTTATCTTCAAACCTCTCTAAATGCACAAGTTAACTGCAACAGTACACTGCCTACTAGGATTTTTTGTAACATTCCTGGCTATTTCTACACACTTTGTTTAAGCCTGCTTTTTTCCTAAGGGAAAGGTGTCAGTCCATTTATGTTGGTCCATATTTAGTTTGGTAATTACCAATGTTCTTTAAATGCACTCCTTAAGAGGTGAAATTGTACAACGTTTTTTACTTCTTTATATACACTCTTAAAGCAAATTGAGTTCTTAATGTACCATACCATTAGTTGGTATCAGCTCCATGTCCCAAGGACTCATCTTCTCAGTATCTCCATTATCCCAGCTTAAAAAATAACCACATTTAAATTACTAATATTGCTTAAAGTAATTTAACGTTTGTAACATAATTTATTTAGATTTAAAAGACTATTGTAATAAACTGGTACAGTGAGATGCATGACTGAATTTAATGAGAGGAAGTTGCTCAGTCAGTACGTCAAACAAAATATTTAATTATAATAGATTGAAGATAAGTTTGCTAACCAGACATTGTAGCACTGAAATAAGCTATCGGGATAATCGGGCTGAAGGGGTTCCTGGCTTTCAATTGTTCCAAACCACCAGGCATCATCTATCACTGATCTGAAGCGGTCACCTAGGTAAGAGCACAAAATAATTTCATCAATACAGGGCACTTTACTCCTATGAAGAAAATCAGTTTACAGATACCTTCAGCTTGATCTTGAATAGAGATCCCTTTAAATGCTTGCAGCATGAACAGAAATACGAATCACTTTATTTAAAGAAACAAATGGAAAAAACAATCACAACGAAACTCTTAAATTCTTTCTGAAGGTTACCTTTAAATCAAAATGAAGCAGTTAAGAATGGGCACAAATAAAAACAATCAACGGCTTGCAAGTACAATCCCATGACCCTTATATATGAATTTATTTCTTAATTTCATACAAAACTAAGACATTGCAATGTTGCACCTTTAAGACTAAAATCTACTTGCATTAAATGCCACATGCTACCTTAAAATAACTACGCACTGACACATCTGTACAGGGAATACTTTTACATGCTGCTGAGCAAATTCTCCTTGGTTTCTGAAGTGCTTTTCAGCTATGTGTATAAACAATTTCCAACTGCAAATCAGAGGTTCATTTCCTTTATTCTGCAGGCAATCTGACTGATAGAATTTAATTTATTAAAGATTCCTCAAAAACTTTGCAGTCATTTATGATGACTTGAAATGGTTCACTATCGCAATGCAATTGTAGAGCTAAGCAAAAAGGTCAGAAGCATTATTTAAAGAATTACACATCAGAATATAAGGAACACACATCACTGTAATTTTTAACACTTTCCATAAAACATGCCACAGAAATTAGAAACAATTTTAGTGAAGCACTTACTTCACTCAATCCAAGAACAAAGATCATTTAAATTATCTGAGATTCCTAGAACTGTACACTCTTGCTTTCAAGAGATTTGAAAACTATGCACACCACTTTCTAACCTTCAGCAATGCTTTTCTCCTCCTCCAACAAACTCACATAAAGGAAATAGCCCACAACCTTTTGCTCAAATGCTTGCTGCAGCTGTCTGAATTATTAACAACTACATATATTCTCAAGACATTCTGCTTTCTTTGCTGCACTTTTTTTTTTTAATGGGTTGCAAGTATACATATCAAATACAAAACTTCCATTCAGTGTGCTGAAAGTAGCAGAACAAAGTAATTCATACCAGTAAAATCTGAAATGCAATATCCAAAACGAAAATAAGGGTTGATGCTGTATTCTATGGGCACAGAGTAGCCTGAAGAGCTCTTACAGAACAGTCTCCCTACATGGCATTCCCCAGCCATCAGTTTTAGAAAGAGACATGAGTGGGTATAATTGTGAATTGTGAGATTGTGAGATTAAGCAGTTCAGAATCACATAAAGGAATATATATCAGCTGTCTCTTTTTATTTTTTCAAAAGCCACAGCATTCCTATGGACAGAATGCTAAGGTAAGAAGAGTGCATAATTGAAAATGCTCACAGATGGATCCCTTCGACAATTATTTTGTGTGATCTCATCTGTGGGACAAGGAAGCTATCTATGAAAACATTAAATCAAAAATTCTTATTAAAAGAGGGATTTAATATAATTTTCCAAAATTGAATATCAGCAGATACTGTCAACTTGGTGGAATTATAAAATATATGCTAAACTTACAGTGGCTACTATCCAAGAGGTATGTATGCGTACCTGTCTTAGATGAATAGCAAATGCTCAAGGAATCCTACCAGAATATGTTTTAGCTCAAATATTATTATTCTAATTCAACCAGAAGACAATGAGATGCAATAGATACATGCCTGAGTACAAAGAAAAACCTATCACTCCTCAACCTTTATAAATGTGTTATCTTAAGGACTGATACACTTAAATCACAGGAACTCTTGGTATTAAAAAAATACAAATAATGTACATGAAGGAAATATTCTTCCTTTTCACCACCACCACAAAAAATCTCTAACATAACAAAAAAAACACAACCCACCACCTAGGATCATTATTGGTTAAGAAATAAAATATTTTATTGACTTAGAATGAAGCCAGAATATTTAATATTCAGCGATTCTTCTAACAGTAGCTATAAAAATATTCATCTGTAGGCTAAGAAACAGAAAACGTAGAGAAATAAGAAACGATAGTAATGGTAGTCCTGAGAGGTCAAACTAGCAACTGCTCAGAACGTTTTAATATTGTGTTCTACACTGCAACAAAATACTGCAGTGTTTGTTCTAACTACATTAAGTATGCACTTGGAAAATACCTATAGTGTCAAGAAGAGACCAGGGTTGCACTTCAGAGGAGTCCTGGAAGAGCTGTAACAATTTTAGCATCAGTGCCCTTCCTAGCCCTGCTTTAGTGTTTCATATAATCTCACAAAAGGAGACTATTTTAACACTATTCTTACCACTCAGAAAAGGAGCTGAACAATGAACCCTGAAACACAGTTGTCAGAGTTACGAACTGGTATTAACCAGTAACAACTTGAGACTTACATTATTTGCCCAGAAATCTTGACAAAAGATTCTGGAGCTTAGAAAAATACTTTTTGTGTAGTCATGAATCTTTCACGACTTCAGGTTTCTCAAAAAATAATTGTGAGCCTAGGGAGGAGATGCTACCTGTCCTCATAGCCTTGAGAGTAGAAAGGCTAACAGCTTAAATTCCCTCCACTACCTCTGGATTTGTCACTTATTTCTGTCTTGGCTGTATATATGAGGCATGGCAGTCATTCTTTAACTACTGCCACAATCTTGTGGAAACACCTTTATAGAGTGGCAAAGGAGAAGGCCACAGATTAACACCTATCATACTAAAATGGTGACATTTTAGTAGGTGTTCACCAAAGCTTGTTTCCTAAGGGATCTTCATACTATATTAATCTTTACTGAGGAAATGAAGTTATATTTTCCTAATGATTTAGAAGCTATGGGTTTTCACCATACTCCCTTAGATTTGAAGACTAGCTGTCCTTTTGAAGAAGATCATAATGTGCGACAGGATACGGAACTTTATTAATATGGCATGACATAAGTTACATTTATATATGCTATTGGCTTTCTTGGCCCCCTGGGCACGCTTCTGGCGCATATTCAGCTGAATGTCAACCAACACCCCCAGGTTCATTTCTTCCCACAGTCTTCTAGCCACAGATGGTCAAGAAGGCCAATGGCATCATGGCTTGTATCAGAAATAGTGTTACCAAGGACATGATTGTCCCTCTGTACTCAGCTCTGGTGAGGCCACACCTCGAGTACTCTGTTCAGTTTTTGGCCCCTCACTACAAGGAAGACATTGAGGCTCTGGAGCTTGTCCAGGGTAGAGCAACAAAGCTACTGAGGGGACTGAATCACAAGTCTTATGAGGAGCAGATGAGGGAACTGGGATCATTGAGCCTCCTCTCGTCCAGACTAAAAGGAGACCTTATCACTCTCTGCAACAACCTGAAAGGAGGTTGTGCTGAGGTGGGGGTCAACCTCTTCTCTCATGTAACTCACAACAGGACTAGAGGGAATGGCCTCAAGTTGTGACAGGGGAGATTCAGGTTGGACGTTCGGAGCATTTTTTTCTCAGGGAGTTGGTGGACTCACCATCCCTTGGAAATGCCTGAGAAATATTTAGGTGTTGTACTAAAAGGAAATATTGATGGAAGGTGGATGGTTGGACTGGATGATCTTGGGAGTCTTTTCTAACCTTCATGATTCTGTGATTCAGTATATTACTAATGCACGCACATACTCAACAAGGATGTCATAATTTACAAAGGACAGGATACCAATTCACCTCTCCTGGCAGAAAAATCAGATAAGAAACAATTAGAAAGAGCTTCTGACATCCAGCTGTTCCACTTTTTCAGGCTACTTAGCTACAATGAACTTAACAGATGACATCAAAAAGGAAATAGTGAACTCAGAATAAAAATGAAGTGCATTTGCAGAAACATGTACCATACCAACTGTTACTGAACAGGCAATCAGATATACCATCATGCTGTTGCATTAAAATCTTCCCTTCATTTATATGATGCTTTGCCTGAAGTGGTAAATAAATAAATAAATGCCACCAAGTCAGCTTTGTATATGCTACATGCAGCTCCTGAACAGAAGAACTGCAGGAACTCGATCTGTACACCAATCAGTGCTAGTTTACAAAAACTCAGAGTTGGTTTAATATTATAACTATATATATGTTGTCTTATAATTCTCAAAACATGGTATAAAACCAAATTCATCCCTTAGGGGAAGAGTTCATCCTGAACTCTGAAGAATCAGTCATACTTGCTCAATCTTTCAAGTTCAGGGACAATCTAAGAGCATTCTTAGGAATAAGAACATGTTTATTTCATGACCTCCTGAAAGAAAACAGAGAAACATTTTGTCATAACGTAGCTCTCTCCTCTTGTTTGATTTCATTGTTAAAAGGTGATCTTTGCTGCTGCACAAAAAAGTTGACTAGGAAGTAGACCTGACTAGAGTTTAACAAACACTCTTCAGTATCCAACACTTTACCCAAACAAGTACAAAGAGATAGGAAGGGTATTTTGTTTAAATAATCTAGAGATCATAAATTTCAAATGGTTGAAAAAGCATTTCTGTATTTCCAGAAATAAGCAGGTCTGAAAGAACTGAAAAAAAATATTCTAGTAATAGTTAGGTTGAAAGAGGGCCTTCAATCTGAAAAATAGAGAGAAAGGCAATGCATGCGATAAAAGATGTCAGTTACCAATAAATATTGTATTTCTGTGAAGGTATTCTTCATTCCTCCCTGTAAACACACAACTAAGATTTTCTTCGCACCTTCGTTCACAAATCAACTTCAGTATTCTGTTTGCTTGCCTGTTGCTTCAGTCAAGGACAAAGTGAGACTCACATGCAAATATAGCCAGAGCTTATCCTCCAATTCCAGTATAATATAAGGATTTATTTACCACAACCTACCTTTAAATAAGTTATAATGAAAATATAGAGACGTGAAAACAATCAAATGAAAAGACCTAGAAACCCCACATAACTTACCTATATTCCATCGTCTATGTTTTGCATCATCAAATTGCTGCCTCAAAACTAGGAAGTCTATGACATCTGGCATGTCATGGTACCTAAATACAATAGAACACACAACTAATAAGTAATACAAAAAATATGAAATAAGGCACTTATGTAATAACTCAACACTTCGACTTCAAACCTTCAAAATCTACAGTTCTAATCACTGATTTTCAGAACAATCCAGAATTACAAAAAAAAAAAGTTCCAATTTGAATATAACAATGCTTTTCTTACTTCATGGTGAATGATCCTCCAGTTAGTTTACCCGTATCAGGGTCAAGAAAAGCTAGTTTAAGACAGCAGAGAGTAGGCAATCCCACTTCATACTTAATCCCAACTATTTTCATCAATTCTTGCTCCTGGAATAAACAAAATACTACGTTAGTTATCTTTAACTTCACTGGCGGTACAACTTTTTGAAACATGACAATACGAGCATACCGAAACTAGCAGATGTCCAACAGCACATGTCGAAAAAACCAAGTATTTAATTCTGTATTGTTTGGAATATATTTTGCTATGAGATATAAGTGAAGTAAAAATAAAATCAGACTAACTGATTTTTGCTCAAATAATTCAGGGAAGAAATACAATTGAAGGTATGATTTAATTTGGCTTTTAGGTTAAATTTTTTCCCCTTACGTCTACCTTAAGAATCCAATATTAGGAACATCTGTGTCAGCAAACTTCTTCCAGATAGTCTCCAAAATTCTTATATTAAGATACCAAAGAAAAATGAAAAAGAAATCGTACCCGTAATTCCATTTTATGCCATGGTTGTTTTTTGGGATTAATACTATATATTTTGTTCTTCTTAGCCATTACTACATATGCTTCATGACCTTGTCGGAAATAGTAGACCTAAAAGTGAAATGAGACAGCTGACTAAGATTTTGAGTAATCTAAGTAATAAAGAATGCTAGTGTACTGCTGTCATACAGCGTATGCACTCTCTCTTTTGTCAACTTCTTTTCTGCTTGGTTTTCCTGTATAAGTCGCAAGTACTTGAAGAAATTAAGAAGACAGACAAAGCAGGTATCATAAAAACTTTTCTGCTTAGAAAAGAGTAGGAAAGGATTTACACCACCATTTTCAATATGAGCAAAACATCCTTAAGTACATGTGAGACCAGAACTACATCAACAGCAAAACCCAAACCATCCATTTATCATCACACTATAGCACAATTCCACGACAGTAAGAAATCCCACTAATCCACTTGCTTATTCAACACAAGACAGCCCTAAGATGACAGTCAAGTATCACTAAATGGAGTATATAGTTAATTGAACTTTTTTTGAACAAGAAATACATTGGCTATTCTATTGGGAAGATCTTCACTTCCATACCACCAAATAAACAACCTAACATAAACAAAAATAAGTTTTTTAAGCACTTATAACAAATTATTACAAGTATTTTCCACTGCAAACTTCGACAAGTCAGAATCTAAAGTTTTAACAGAAATTGGAGGAACAGTTATAACTCCTTGCTGTAATAAAGAAGTAAAAAAAGAAAAGAAAAAAAAAAGTAGAATGAAGGAACAACAGCTTAAATGTGAAGGCCTCACAACAAAAAGCAGAGGAAATGGCCCTCAGTAAAACTACCATTGTTTTTCCATATGTTCACAAAACAGTTGTATCACAAAATACTATAAAGAGCATCTGTCAAGCTTCTACATTGACTGCTATTGAATTTTCTTAATGTTTTATGGCACTTTTTTTTCCTTTGACATAGAGAAGGATTTCAGCTTTACTTTACATCATAAATGTTTTATGCCCTTACATTTCAGGGCACTTGACATGCACAATATCCTCAAAGAACCCAACTGGCAAGCAAAGGAACAACTGTTTCTTGCTACGCAATCACACTTAGAGGCAGGGGCTACAAATAATTCCTTCCACATTTACTGTTTCTGGTAAGTCTCTCTATATACATACAGTTAACAAAAATGGATTGTTTATTTATTTATTTTGGAAATTGCTCCAAGCACTGCTCCAACAACAATTTAGGAAGCTACCTGCCAAAAAAGACTTTGCGCCCTTTCTCAGGGAATTATATTTTTAATCTTAATCAATTACTGCTTTTGGATGTTTGTGTTAGTGCCTGGACATAAATGTGAAGAGCAAATATCGCAGACATGTGCACTGTATTTGAGTAACCAAACAAGCTGAACTACCGTCCCATCTCTGTCATGTTTCCCATTGTTTCTCCAGACACATGACAGAACTTAAAAGGGCAGTATGCAAAAAGGAAAACAGAGATGGTATGTGCTACTCTTATGCACTGAATATAACTAAATACAGCACTGCTGTTGTTTCCTGTTTGCACAGCTTTAAGAAAACAAATCTGAAATCTCTCTGCTTCCAAATCTTATAAAACCTATCAACCAGCCCACCAAAACGTTCACAAGCCTCAAGACCTCTTTTTTGATCACATTTCTCTAATTAAATCTATCTTTTGTCTCTGTGGATCTCAAAAGTTACTTTCTAGTGAAAAGAAAGCATTCATCATCCTAAAACAAATCTGGGAAAAGCAAGCATCAGAGAGAGAATTTCAGACTGAGCAACTCCATTACATTCTCTCTATTGATGCAACTACTTCTACTTTCACAGGATAGCAAATCCCCTGCTCACGGTACACAGTTTTTTCAGCAAAAGAACGTAACCTAATTACGTATTACTAGTACACAGTGCTTTTCAGCAGGCACAAAACCAAACACAGGAGTTTATCCTACTCAGCTGGTATGGTAAGTCTTCTGGTAACATGATAATGATGAATCCCTGGCTACTTCACTCTATCCAGAAGGTATCTGGCACCAAATACATTTGTATGGATTCAATATTTAGAAAAGCACTGTCTCCAAAACATGTTTGGTAGACAGTCTAAGTACCTAAGCATTTTCTTTACCTGAAACACTGACTGAACAGCTGCTTCTCACTCTCATAATTACTACATAATTATGTTGCAAACTGGATTCAGTAAAAAAGCACAAGTAAAAATCTGCATGTGCAATCACTGGTTCAGCTTCTAAGTTGGTATCCAAGAACAGCTGCAGCTCAGAATCAGAAGTTCTATAAACATGTCATAAGGAAGGGAACACACCGAATGTAGTAGAAGCAGCAATGTTATTGCATCAGCACAGAATAAAAAGGTCAAGACAAAGCAATACTGTGTGCAAAACATTTTAAGTATGGGAAAACCTTTTAGAAGCTAAAGCAAATTTTAGCCTAATGAAAGAATGTTTTGAAGAAAACCCAAAGTATTCCAATAATAAATGGGGAGAAAACAACAGGTGATTTTTTAAGAAGGCAAAAACAAGCTGAAATTTAAAAAGAATACAGGGAAAAAGCTACAATACCTCATCCCCCATCTGTGGTACAAATGGGCACCGACGAGGAACAGTATCTGTAATCCATGCTGAAGGCAGCCATTCTTCCAGTGTCAAACCATTTTCTGCCAGGACTCCTACAGCCAGCCTCTAAAGAAAATGCACACAGAAGATAATATGAGTAAAATAACACTTGTGCTTTGGGAAGTACTTTATTAAAAACTGACTGCCAATTCTCTAATATACTTGATGTAAAAAAAAAAAAAAAAAAAAAAAAGTCAGCATGAAGATAAACCTGACTTAGCCAAAACCAAAAGTATTAACAATTTAAAGATTTTTTTAAATAACGATCTTTTGTAACAATCATTATTAAAAATGAAGTCTCATGCCAACTTAAGTATGCCATCCTCTTGAACCAATTAGATAAAATACATGCAACAAAAATTGTTAAATCTTAATTCAAAAGCTGCACGTACACCTTGACTTTTAGCTCTTTTTGTATTAAGAATCTATCTAGCAACAAGATCCAGTGAACAGTTTCTACACTTATCCTTCTCGTTACTTCTCCTTGTTAAAGCTACGTTTTAAACCACCATCCCTCAAAGATGATATCCAGGAAACAGTTAGATAACTCCTAAGGACTGGAAATCACTCTTGATCAGGCCTGATCTGACTAGTGAGATGCTGGGTCTTACGCTGAAAAACCATATTCAGGTTTTGTTCTCGAGAAGGTAAGAAGAGAACAGGGAAAGAATCTTTTTTGAGTATTACGTATGTCACTGGATGTCTCTGTGTAACAAAATAAGGAAGAAAACCTTCTGTACTGGTTTCTAAACCACTGACCAGTTTATAAAAGCTTTTTATATCAGATGTCCTCAAATCTTCTGCCTGAGAGAAGTCAGTCTGTTAATCTGCCCTAACACAGAAAAACTCTCTCTGATCTTCCTATGTACTCCCTCACTCCTGTATTAATTTTTAGACTGGCAGTTGCTGGAGGGGGATTAGAAATGGAAGTACCATTCAAGATCTTGGCAGCCAATGCATTAATAGGAAAGAAATACTCTCTTTCTTTAATCCTTTCTTAGTTTCTATAATTTTGTGCCTAGCTACAAAGATAGTTTGTAATACTTTCCTCTTTCTTTCCAGTGGAAAGACCCAGGTTTGATTCAGATTCAGAAAACAGGAAGAACTTTATGCCAGTAAGACTATGAGCTCTCTGTCCAGGAAGGCAGTAGAATTTCTAGTACAAAAAATTCAAAGATTTATCTGTCAGGAATAATGGGTATACTTAATCCTACCTAGGCTCAGAATAAAGAAATGATTTTCTGACACTCCTTTCAGCCTAATATTTTCTTCTGATTCTAGAATAAAGGTCATCTTTTAAATATGAAATGTTTAAGTCTGACATTTTTGGAATCAAAGAGTTCAATCATCACAGTAACTGGGACCAAAATAGATGCAAGTCCTCCTAAGACACTCAGTTTAGTTTTAATCTAAGTGGAAATGCTAGGTTGTTACCTGATTTCATATTTTAGAATAAAAGGCTAAAGTGGGGCTTTAACCTGTTTTTAAAATATATATATATATTTATATATATATAAATATATATATATGATTTATATATATAAATATATATATAAAAATCATACTTTTGTGATATTAGGCCATTTTCTGATTTTAGACTGTGTAAATACCAAGATACTATTAGTACTGACCCTATAACTAATGACTCCATACAACAAACTAAAGCTTGTTTAATTCAAGAGTACGACTGCCACCTCACATCCTGTATGACTTCAGGTTTTTAACAGTATGACTGAAGGTTTTTAAAGATAATATGCTAACATGGATTTTGGTTGTTTCATCAGCCTACTACCTAATCGGAGGCAAAATGAAACAGTGACTAGTCAGGACTCCTTAGAAAATAAACCAAAATATGGTTATTTCATCACATAAATGATATAGTTATTTCCTTAGGTATTGAAAAAATAGAAGCTTTGCACTTATGAAAGCACTTGGCATCTACCAGACAAATCACTATTAGTCTTCATAAAGAACGATTATTTTTTTTCTGATTGAACAACAACAAAGCAAACATAACAGTCAAAAACACAAAAATAACTTAAGTCACTGAAAGTTTTCATGTGCTGACTTAAAACAGGAACTATAACAAAGCAAACAAAACCCAAACAGACAATAACAAAATCCTGGTCAAGTGAAGTTCTACTTGACAGAAACATAGTTGAAATATAGTTCAAATATCATACATTGTGAAATCAATAGAATATGACATGACAGTGCAGACCTGAGGAGAAACTGCAATTAAATGGGGAGACTGTCAGTACAGATGAAAAAAGTACAAGTACTCTTAACATTAATACACCTCTCTAAAAGAAATTTATGGTCTAAGACAACACAGTGTTAAAGGACATATTACTAGTAAAAGACCTGATTTTAAATTAACATTACTGAATTGAATTCTGTCAAGACACTAAGAATGACCATTCTTCAATACACAAAATGCATCTAACCTTCTGTTTTCTCTCTTTGGGTTTTCTCTTCTTTGGTGACGTTGATGGTCCATCTTTCTCTTCACTCCCTTTCTTCCTTTCCTTTTTAATTTGCTTCTTTTGTTTTTCAGGTCCTTCCTCATCTTCTGAACTGCTTTCTGCTTTTTTTGTTTTAAGTTTAGGGATTTTCTTTGGTGGCTGCAGATTGATTCCTGCATCTGCTGTCCAGTCAGAGTAATCACTAGAGTAGTCACTACATATGACGTATGAAGGAAATAAAGAAATTAAAAACTAGAAGTACACAGGTCTATATAATATAAGCCAGTACAAGACTAGACTTAATAGTCTAGAAAACTACAATATTTTAGAAGTTTAAAAGCAGCGCCTAAAAACCTATATTCTGACTTCAATTTAAATGGTAGTAAAAGAAAAGCTTTGAAATCACTCAGTCTTGTAAAATCACATTCTAGTATCACTAGAATAAACCCACTCATAACTTGGTCAGCTCAGATGATACATTTTAAATCCTGAATATTATTCTCCTGCCTTATGGCTTTGAAGAGCTTTGAACAGAAGTTAAAAAAAAAAAATTGTACTCAAGAAGAAGCAATGGCTTGAAACAACCTCAGTCTTTGCTCTAACTTCAAGCTATGGACCAGCAGAGACGGTCACAAAGCTCAGACTGGCAGTCATAGGAAACTGCAACTACGTTCCTGAAGCGTGTGCACCTGCAAAGATCAACCCTCCCAAAAACCACCGGGAAATACTACTGCTGATAGCAAACAAGGGTGAATTCCTGAATTTTAAGTTAAATAATCATACAGATGAAAACAAAATCCTGAAAATTTTAAGTTCTCTGCCATCTTCTAAATGTACATTTTTGTTATCACTGGTTGTTTGCGTAAAGATAAGATTCTATAAAATTTGTAAGTAGAACATTTCTCTATGAGGTATACTGTCACTTACCTAGAACTGCCATCACTGTGCCATGCTCTTTCATCATCTTCTGATGTTCCACCACTGGCAACAACTACTTCCCCTTCCTAACAAAGGGCAGAGAGGAGTGGGGATGGACAATGACAGGAAAAAAAAAAACAAAGCATTTTCTTTGGAATTCAGACTTATTTAAATGAAAGGAAATAAAGAATTTATGTAGAGATGCATAGTACACAGCAATATTTCTCAATACACAGTCGAGCCCCTAGTGCTTCTCAATCCTGATTTCAAAAGGCTAGCTTATCTCTAAAGAAAATTATTTCCAAAAGTCTTTAATGTAGAACTTCTCTATTTTTCTTTATTTTTTAATTACTATGAAAGAAAATTAGGATGAATGATAAACACCCATTTCTCCACTGTAGCTACATCACAGAAGCACAGGCTGCAAGGGACCTCTAGAGGCCATCTTGTTCAGCCTCCCTGCAGGTGACCATACTAATAGGCTAAACAGGCCATACTTTTAGGCTCATCAATCGAGGAAAGATTTAATATTGCAGGCATTTATTTTGCAAAATCACTTTTGTCAATTTTTATGCAGAACTGAACACAACTGCACATGAAAACATGATTCAACAGTGATTTTTAAAGAAATGAAAGTGCTGAGTTTTAACTAGAAGCTTAATTAGCTGAAACAGGAGCTTAACAAAAACAGAAATGGAACTGAGGATATCTTACATCTGAGGAAGAGTGTCCATTTTCTAACTCTTCAGCAGGCCTTGCAGGTTCTTCTGCTGCGTATCTTGTGCGGTAGTTGTGCTGGTTAGCTTGCTGTTTTCTTGATTCACTGGTGTCTAGTAAATGATCATGAGAATGGTTCTGTGAAGACATGAAAATCAAAACAGATTATTTTTGAGTATATATATTATTAGCACAGACGATTGCATTTAACATTTGTATTACAGGAAGCAATCTTCGCTGTAGCTAAGACAATACAAGTTTCAACATCAGAAAATTCAAAACACATCACAAGTATAAAACTAAAGCTGTCTAGAGGAGAACAGACTCTTTGGAGAACTCAAGCACGTCTTTTTTTCCATCTAAAGGGTCAGATCTGTGAAAGACACCACACACTAATGCATCCTAGTAATAGTCATCTCTATATGCTAAGTCAAGGCTTTTAAATGGTAACACGATGCACAAAAGGATTCAAATGAATGAAAGTCACCTGTAAAGAAGAAGTTCTTACGATCGCAGAAAATGTAATGCAAACAATTACTTTAACATTTGAACTACGTAACTCTATATTGATCTCCTATTCTTATAGAAATTTAAGTGCTATAAGCTTGATTTCACGATTTTTGTTGCAATATTTTTGGCATTTATAGTTGAACTTCAGGCCTGATCAGTCTCAAATAGCTTCTGCACTCATTCCTAGATGCCACAAAAGGTGGTATGCTCCTCCAGTGTTCCCTTTCTTCCCTAAAGGAAATCTGATATTTATCAAGTGCTGATATTGTTGACAAAACATCAGCAGAACTGGACCAAAACACAGAAAGGTATTAACATTATCAGAGCATTCTAGTAGGACAGACAGCTTGTAGCTATTCCTCTCAGACTTTTTTTTTCTTGAACAATGAAATTTTGTTGTAACAAGATTTCATGAGGTTTATATCAACTCACTTCCACAACAGAATTAACTGTAATGTTATGCTGCCCGTTTAAGACAAAACAATGACATTAGCCCTCATGGAGATTGACAAAGTTATTCTGGGGTGGGTCCCATCATCCCAAAGTCAAGATCTGCCCCGTTGTTGAGGCCCACACAGTGTAAAGTGTAAAAAGTTTCCAGCCCTAAAACATTCATATAGCATCCAGAAAGGGAACAAGCTCTGAGTGCTGCAGTAATAGGGACAATCTCATCAGAAAAACTCAAACATTGTAAAGGAAGCAGAAACAGACAAAAAAAAAAACAAGGGATGAGTAATAACCTCATCACTGGAGGCTTTCAAGATGCAGTTGTGGATGGTGCTAGGTAATCTCATCTAGGCTCCCTTTTCCAATGAAATGTTGGACCTGATGATTTCTCGAGGTCCCTTTCAGACAGGGTTGTTCTGTGACTTTGTGATCTTTCCTGTCCCTATATGATGAAAGTTGGCTCATAAGGTTAAATTTTCCTCAAAAAAAAAAAAAAAAAAAAAAAACTGATTAAATGTTAAAAAAAACAGTAAAACTTGACTAAGCAGCCATGATGTGGTTTTCCTTAGTCAAATGCAGAAGCCTGATAGCTAGAGCTTTTCTCCTATCCGCTATGTTACAAGATGCATGCCTTATTCAGGAATGACAGCACCCATCCACCTGGGTAGTTCAGCATGCTGTGCAATTCCATTATGGTTTCCATCACAGTGCACAGGACCAATATACAGCACTCCGTGTTCTATTAAGTGTGTGTTTCTTCCATTCTGTTCAGTGAATTCAAGCTGGGGAAGCTACCCATGTCCTCTTCTTGAGAAGCTGACAGCACAGCTGCTTGAAGACACTTCTAGCAGGATTGTTTAGCAAACAGCATCTCAAGATTGCCCAGACTTTTGAAACCAGCAGCACTCCTTCTGGACTCAAGCTGGCAGCATACGGCAGATCTCTTTGGGCTGCATTGACCTCACCCAGACCAGCTCTAAGGCAGCCTTTAAGACTGCCTTAGACCTAGACTGCTCAGCCCATCACACAGTACATTCTGCTCTCAGCCTTCTGGGGCTGCTCACTTCTTGTTAGGCTCTCAGGATTGATTACTGACAGGTTACAAAAGCCACTGTTACAACAACTTGTTTCTGCTACTTTCATAGAATACCCACTGGTATTCTATCACTGCTTTTGTATAAGGCCCATCCAGCATCACGAAATATTTTATGAAGAACTATTAACAACAGAAATGGGATTGGCTAAGTCCAATGTAACAAATGAGTAAAGTATCCTCTATAACTCCAAAATTAATGCTTATCGAAGCTATGGTACAACTACACCGAATTTGCTTACTTATCTTCTCTATAGAACTAAAACTCCTAAAAATTCACATACCAAATTCCATTCAGAAATAAGATTTCTCAAATGGTTATTATAAAATGCCTTTATCCTAGTTATGTTGGAACTATGGGTTCCCTGAAGAAAAAAAAAAAAAAAAAAAAGGTAATTTGCACTGCTATTTGGCCTTGGAAAGAGTTCAGTTCTTCTGACAGTTTGGAGGGTCCCAAAAAAGAAAGAAAAAAAAAAAAAAAAAAGAAAAAAAAGAAGAAGAATCCCTATCCCTAACCACCTATTAAAGCAAGTAATACCACTGTTCACATATGGTATCAGGGTGATGACAAAGGGTAACAAGCTTTTTTGGGAAAGATACAGTACCAAAATATGAATTCTAAAAAGTTGTTACCCATGAGGAACAAAATCACAGAAAGGCTGAGGTTGGAAGGGACCTCTGGAGATCATCTCTGCTCGAGCAGAGACCAAAAAAGGTATACAGCTTTCACATCCTGCCAAAATAATTGCAATTTAATATCATTCCTATTCACCATAGCATTGCCAACACTTGATGAGAAGCTGTAGGTGAGGCAGATTCTCATTTAGTTGGTGGTGATTGTGTGGCACTATGATAAAGTTTTGAGTGGAAAGAAAAGGTAGCAAAAGCTGGTTTTGTTGTGTTTTGTTTTTTTTTTTGTTTTGTTTTTTGCCAAAATGGAAACCATGACCAAACTCTTCAACAATGGCTGAGGGAACACAGCTGATAGGTTTTTTTTTCAATAGATATTCCGAAGAAAAGAGTTTGAAATTGCACTCTCAACTCTAATGGGAAGTTAGAAAATAAAGCCAAGATTACCTATGATTTGAGGTTCAATCATCACTCTCACTCTCTCTGTATACTTTGATGAACTGTCACACATGCTGACAAATACCTTGTATCATATCCAAGGCTTCCATTCTGTATTAGAGCACATCTATTGATACATTAGAAACTACGGCTTCTGTCAGAACAATTTTTCTGTGAAATACAAGTGATGGTATTTCCCGTATTTGAAAGGGACAGATACATATCATCCGGTCAGAGCTGAAGGACTTCTTAACACCATTTCTGAAGACCCACTAATACAGTGAAAACTCAGAGGTGTCCTAGCAACTTTCAAATTAAAGCACTGCCTTCTACTATCCTTAAGACCTTGACTCCACAAGGAAGCACAGCGTTACTATGCTTTTATAAGAGTTGCAGAAATCTTGATAAGCTATCATATTGTTTCTTCACCAGCAGGATGTGCTCAGAGAATCATTCCTGCTTTCTTACAACAGGAATTAGCCTTTACTAGCAAATTAAGCAGCAGTTGGTCACAAGCAAGTGTCCAATATTAGAACCCCAATATCAACAGATGCTCACAGCCTTCTTAAGACAAAGAAAGGAAACTTAGGGTTGTGGGTGCTTTGGATTTTTTTCTTTGCCTGTGTACACTTTTCCCAATGTCATATTTGATACATTATAAATTTTAAAAAATGGTTTGCCAAATATTAGACTTTAAGCAAAGCTACAGGTATTATTAAATACGCTATTCACAACTGACTTTCACCACACTCTGAAATAAAAATGTGTAATAAGACTTTGGAATTTCCTTAAAAAGTTATTATAGATGCTTTCTGTTTTTCCCTATCGATCTACACTTTGGCTTGAAACCCAAAATGCTACACAGTTGGCTCCTGCTCTCCTTTCCATCTTTTTTCTTTGATATTTCTGAGTCATTTTATTAAGAAAATATTACTTTATCATTATCATATGACAAACAGAAATTTCACAGGTTGATATAAAAACAGAATTTCCTCCTGCACAAATGTAACTGAAATTTAATGAGTACAATGTTTAACCTTTTTCTAGATCAGCTGACATTACTGTAGAATGACATATATTCTACAATTCCTTATGCTGTAACTTTTAGGATTGAATATTACTGGAAAGTAATGTTTCTCCAATATTACACTTAAAGTGATCCCCATCTTCTTTCGACCATAAGCTCTCTCACAAAACTCTTAAGAATTTGCTAAGCTACAAAAAAAAGTTGCAGTCTCAACATCACTGTAATATAAATTACAAGGCATGAGTATCAAAATCTGCTTTTTCTGAAAGATCAGAAAGATTTAAATGGTATTTTCTAGTTCTATCTTCAAGAACACAAGTTGTAATTAAAGCCACACAGTCACTGTAAAGAATCGCAACAAAAGAGCTGCTGAGTTAATTTCCATTAAAAATAAAATCAAAAATACCTCACTACAGTTTTTGAAATGAGATCAGTCTTGCTTTGCTTCCCTTGTCCTTCATTTTATTACTGCCATTACAGAAGATGACAAATTCACATGACCATTCCTACTGTTTTGACTCTACAAAGCAAGAATGTACTCATGCTCACTGTATGCAGCAATGAGAAATACTAAAATCACAGCATTTTATCTAACTGGAAAACTTAACCAATTGGGATCAAGCAGCATTTTCTCCCTGCAGATCTGCTTATTTCAGGTCCATTTGGTATCTACTTACATCTGAGTCCCTCTGACGCTTATTTCAAGGGATTTTAATCATCATTATGTTTCTCATCAACTCAAGTCCTCCAGTAAGAAAGATTTAACAAAGAATAAACAAACTATCAGTTTTCTTTTCCAACATTTCATGAAAAAGAAGTATCATGTGTGGTACCAGAAGGATTTCTGTAACTGGATTACTGAATTCATCAAGAATTATTAAATGGAAAACTTCACATACTAAAAAGCAGAGATCTTGACTGTCTGCTCTTTCCTCAGAATAAAGGTGTAAAGTGCCCAATGCGGTGGCCAAGTTACCTCACCCATAACCCGTACATTCTGGGCATAAAAATCCAGATCACACATCTTTCAGACCCGAGATAAATGAAGAGTACACTCTTCTCTGTGTTAACATAAGAAAATGATAAAAGTTTTTGCAAAGCTACATTTTCCTCTGTAGGACTGTAAGGGAATAAATATCTACAATATATAGGACAACAGCTATATTCTTTTCTTTCTTTTGAAGATGTAATAAATGCAATTGCTGAAACCAAAATTCCAGACCAACTAGTCTATTCTACTGTTCTTATGCTCTAGTGATATTTTAAGAGAACTATAAACCAATTAGAAATACAAGGATAAGCCAGTAGAAATTCTCAGATAGACCTTTTGACTGAGCCATAGCTGATGTAAGCAGGAAGAAACTCTACAATTAAGTATTAAAATGCATCCCCTCAGTTCAACTTTATTAAAATTAGTGAGGCCCAGCTTCCATTGTTTCTGAGAGAAAGAGTTATTAAATTTTATGATATTCTGCCATGACCACCTCCAAAACCATGAAGGACAAATAGCTTCATATCTCTGGATAATAAATTTGGCAGGTAAATTGCAGGAAAAAAAATGTTCAACTATTCTTGAGCAAACACTTAATTGCAAAGCATGTAATTTAAATGCAAGAAATTTGAGAAAGAAACTGAAAGCAGTACTCAGCATCTGAAATTTAAGAACGTTAATTATATATCACAGGAATTAAGTGTGTGGTCAATAGCTGCGCAGTATTTATACATTTGGTTTCTTAGATTTTTCCACATTTGACTTCATGATTTTTTACTTTTCAGTGGACAACTTGCAAGCAATCCTGGAGGCATGTATTTTCCTAAGACCTTAATTATAGTCTCTTCTAGAATATTACAGAAACCAAAGTATGCGTTCTCCTTTCCATTTGTTTAACATTTACTTCTTTCATTACAGATTCTGGTTGGTTATTTAGCTTAAATAAATGCTAAACTATTGGTTGGTTATAAGAGCATAAAGAGAATGCGATGCACACATAAAAGTGATTTCTAAATTAACAAGACGTAAAGTCATTTTTGTAAATACAGAATACACAGCCTTCATTTTCTTACTGCTATAAAGACTGATAAGATTAACTTTTTTTCAAAGGTTTATGAAAACACCAAGTTTATTTGTAGCACAGCCTGCTCCCTTCTAGTTCTTCTTTCCCCTTTTACTCTTTTCTGAAAGATACATCCTTGGTTCAGCAAAATGCATGATTTAAGAAATACCACCGAAATTTGCATTACGCTCATTAGCTCAGCAAGACAGAAAATACCCAATTCTTCAATTGGAGACTAACTTAAATGCATTAAAGAACTATGACTTAAGTTTTAATGGAACGTTTCCACAGAACACTACGTCAAACTCTAGACATCTGCATCAAGATGTATTGATCAACAGTGACAGCCACCCTAAAGCAAAACACATTCCCAGATCCGGATTCATAACACTTCTCATGCAGGGGAGTTCCAAGAGCAATCTCAGATTATTCAGGACACAGTGAAACATCAGTATGGACACATGCTCTCATTCTGCGGAGGTAAGCAAAATCCCGTACCCCTGGCTTTCAAATTTAAAACTGAGAATAGTTATGTAAACTCATGTGGCCTAACAAACAGCATTTATTATATGCTTCTTACTGTGATAAAGTACCAGAGTTTGTTTACCTTAGAGAAAGTAGGTATTTTGTTCTCTCTCTGAATGTGACTCATTACGTGCTTTCTTTTCTCTTCTGATCGATAGACCCTTACTTCTTCTTCTCCCTTCGCTGTTCTCCATTCTTCCTGCCTACTGAAAATAGAAAATTAAAGTGTTAACCTTAAAGCAAAAATAGTACCACTTCTCTACCAAGTCATGGGATAAACATTCAACAGTTATGACATGCTTTGAACAGTCATTTCTTTGAGTACAGTCAGAACTGGCTTCAAAATTACCCTTTCCAGATAAAGACTTCAAGTGGCAAGAATTGAGTACTGTGTTCTGTTCAAAGTACATCTGATTTAACCATTCCCAAAGCCACTAATCTAAATTCAAAGGCAACTTTCTTGAAAATATACACAGAATCTAAAAAACGTAACTGAAAAGTACCCTTCTCTTGGTTGTTTACAAGATGCCAATTTCTGAATCTAAAGAAAACCTGCACCTTCATACATCAGCATAGTGTCTGTATTAATTAGCTTCTCTTGAGAAGATTTCCAAAATTTAACCATTCAGAAAATCCTCTGTTTACATAAGAATTTCAATCTTATTTCAAAAAGCTAGAGCAGCCCAACCCAGTTAGTTGAGTTTTTTGCCTTATTGATAAAAGTATTTATCACAAGAGCATATTACTGAACAAAACAAAGTTATTTCAAGTTTGAAAACCGATGTTCACCTCAGGCACTTGATGGGTCAATGCTCCAGCTGTAAAATGCCAGGAAGAAACACAGCTGAAACATATTACAATGCTATGCCTCAAGTCAGAAATTACCTAGGCAGTTAGACTCTACTGCAATTACAAGTTAAATTACCATTTTCAAAATTGCAAATTTTTATTCATATTTTTTTCATATTTTATATTTATTTTTTATTTTTTATTTTATATTTTATATTATTTTTTCATATTTTTTATTCATATTACTTGTACAATTCCAAGATTTCACAAGTGTCGAGGAAACAAGAACTACTTCACACAAACTCATTTTATAAGAATTGAGTCCACGGAAGAGAGAAGCACAAATAGGACTGTGACACTGTTCAATTTAACAAAGTTCACAAAATTAAAATATTCTGCAAACTGGACCTTTGCTTACCTGGCCACACCAGAAGACAGTTCAGGCACCACAACCCTCCGGCTCCAAGCCACAAGGTCCCGCTCCGTTGCTATTTCACTTCTGGGTGCATTACTATGCATCTGACGCACACCTTCAATTTGCCCACTACGTCTTAACCCTATATTTGGTGGTGAATGAACTTCAGAGGTAGAACTTACAGATGCTAAAAAAAAAAAAAAAATAAAAACAAATTAAAAAAAAAAAAATCAAAAGGCAATAGTTGTACTTAACTGGAAATGGCTAGAGTAACATCCACAAAGAAAATTTCAAAATGATTGGAAAGAAGGAACAAGTTGTTTTTTTTTTTTACTTTTATTTCAGGAGAAAGCAAATATTAAAGCTATTCCTGTAACTTCCAAAGTTCTATAGGGCTGCAGAAATCCATTTTAAAAAGTCATTCCAAAAACAAATGGAAGCATCAACACTCAAGAGAAGTAAATTGTCATGTGTCTCATTGGTTCAATGTTCTTATAAAATGTCTTTGAAAATGTTTACAAGAAGACAATTTGTGCTACTGTTCTCTAAAATGATTTTATATTTAAAAAAAAAAAAAAAAAAATTTATTAAATTAGTTATTTTCTTAAAAAAATTTTTTCCTTCAAAAAAAAAAAAAAAAAAAAAAGCCACAATACTGCAAAGTACTAGGAATCCAAACTGTAAGATTTTCAAACAAGAAACCCAAATGATCAAAAACAAACAAACAAAAAAAAACCCTAAATATAACAGTAACAACAAAAAACTCCACACATGCAGCATCCTGCAAACACCCACAATCGTAGCAAAGATTCAAGTGTTTTTCCACAATTCACACACATTATTCTTGCTTATTCAGATAGATTATCAATCAAGATTCTTTTATTTTATTATTAATTTATTTTTTTAAGCATTGAGATCTACCCTGTAATCTACATTAAAATATGGAATAGCTATTATGAGATACAAGTAACCTTTTCCTTCTTTCTTCCTTCTGTTTCCTTGTTTGAGACAATTCAGATTTCCTTCAAAAAGATGGGCAATTCCAGATTAAACTGCAGAATAGTTACACCTGAGGGAACACAGCCACTGCAAATCCTCTGAGTGAGCACACAACTTCAACAAAGATAGTTTTGTCATGTGAAGAATTATGAAGTTTTGCAGAAGTAGAAAAACAACAGACAGGAAAAATGAATAATGTTCTATCATTCTGCACTTCTTCCCTAGTGGCTCAACAAAATCATACAGCACGATATGCAATTAGCATTTTTCCAACTTTCAGATGGTTCAGTTGGAAAACCAGAACACCCTCACCACAGGTGTGTAATTTACCTCTGTTTATCCGGCTGGTAGTACTAGTTCCTGCCTCCCCAGAACGCCTCTGATCTTGCTCTTGCTGAAGTCTTTGAATCATGCTATCCAGTGGGCTAACTTCTTGGTTTGCTTGTTGGCTAAGGACTTGATTCAATCCTGTGGAAATAAAACACACAAATATTAAAGAACCTTGTATCACAAACTGCTCATCTAAGTTTTTGGCTTTCAAATTTACAAGTACAGTACACAATAATTCGATTAAGTATTGCCTAAGCGTATTTTTAATAGTCTTTTCCTTGGTGTTCTTGTTTGTAAAATAGGATAACTTTTTCTTAAGTTCTTGCATTAAATTTCCTGTAGCAGGGTGAAGGTGACCCAAATTCCAAGAAAAGTTTAAATTTGATCAAGTGCAATCAAAATACAGAAGCTTAACACAACTTTTGTTACCTTTAATCAGTGTAAACCAAACGTTACACAGCACTGGAACAGGCTGCCCAGAGAGGTCATGGAGTGTCCCTCTTTGGCGATATTCAAAATCCACCTGAACACTTTCCTGTGTGACCTACTGTGACATGTTTTTGTAGGGGGGTTGACTAGATGATCTCCAGAAGTCCTTTCTAATGCCTAGAATTCTGTGATTCTGTGAACTGTGTGCTCAGCCTGCCCAAATGCATCACAGAACACTTTAATCAAAACTTCAATTGAACACACGGCGGGGTGGAGCCTGGGCAATTCTTGTCAACAGAAGCAGAACTTGCAAAATTTCGTAATGAGGGGTAAAAGTATTCAAAGAAACAAGCTACAGAAACTATTTTCCAAGTATCATCAAAAGAGATATCGCGGTATAAACTTTGAAAGATGAAATACTCAATATTACAGCAATTTTGCTACAAAATACATAGCTTTGACTGTGGCAAGAAAGAAACCACACTGATTACGCTATGCAGTAAGAACAGAAATATTTAAGAGTGCTCTCAGTTTTTAAGTTGGTTTACTTGCAGTCAACTTTGCCGAAGCAGCAGAAGTTTGAAATCATGGAGTGAACTCTGGTTTAAACACAGTTGGATATTCTCTGACATGTGTAGCAAGGCAGTCAGATTTATTCGGTGAACTCATAAGTAGACATACTGTCTTATGAAAACAGTTGGAAATACTACAAATAACCCCAAACTGATCTTAAAAAAAGAAAAAAAACCAAACTGCTTCCTTTTCTCCACCCGTATTTCCACATGGACCACATCTAGGTAGTATTCTACACAGTGACAGACTGAACATACTCCTGTTCATCATGCACAGTACATGTGTGCTGTAAGACTTCAGAAAAATGTCGTAGATTTTCCATCCTTATCAAAACTTGAGAGTTCTCGTAACAAATCAAAGTTCAAGTACAATGACTGACTTTATCTACAGAGGAAAAAGACTTGTATGTTCTGTATTTTTCTCTTCTTTCAGGTGTTACCTGTCACAACTGATCTGTGGAGGAAGACCTGACTTTTAGACTTTTTGATGTAGGATATCTTAAACCAAAGGGATCAACTGAAACCTCATTCCACATCATGCTGTTTTCAAAATGAAACAAATTCCAAGCTAACTCATAGTGTAGCATCAAGTAGTATTAATCTGACTGATGACAAACAATTACTTGTCTGTCACAAGCAATCAGTGCCAGAACAATGCAGTTTTTCAATGTTATATGAACTACTACTCCCAAAAATGAAGAAAAAGAACATAATGAGAGGGAAAACGTATAACATCTACAGACAACTACAAATGCTACAATGTACCAAATTGAAGTTTTCCATACCTGAAGATGTCACTCCCATCTGAGGAATAAGCTGTTCCTCCCTGCAGTTTTCACGACCAGGAACCAGCCTTTGATACCTTGCAGGATGCGGGTTGCCATCCACATCAACCAAAAATGGGGGAGGCATAAGGTGTGGAGCCTGCTGTGTTTGTTCATCCAGGACAAAGTTGTTGGCATCACGGATAAGGGGCCGATAATCACTATGAAAGAACATCTGATCTGCTATCTGTAAACAAAGTCATTTTGTAATATATATATATATATATATATGTATGCATATATGTATTTTTTCAAAATGACTACTAATAAACACACTGAAGAAAATACTGACAAAAATCTTTTTATCAATGTCACTGGTGGTCATAAGCATAAGCAAGACTGCTCTGTTTATCTCACCTTACAGAGGAAAAGTGACTATCTTCCAGCATTCACTTTCTATATTCTCACCACAAAAAAAAAAAAAAAATTGCAGGTTTGATTATGGAGAGCACTTGAACAGACAAATGGGGCAATTTTTACATACTTGTAGATGTTCGATGGAACACAGCATTGACATAAAAAGGTCACAAATTCTCACATACACGTATCTGATAATGTAAACTAAGCCATAGGCTTATGAACTCTGGTGTAAGAAGAAGAGAATAAGGAAAATATTTATCACATTGCATCACTCCATATATTTTATCACCAGAAGTCAGACTCACAATTTTTACTATAGTACAAAATACATCTGAAAGTTGCAGTAGCTAAAATAAAGCTAATTTGAAGCTGAAATCTTCAACTTCAAAATTATTTCAGTCCACTTGCTCATAATTTATTCTAGTTGATAATCCACAGACACTGCAGATTAAGGAATTCTGTTGTCCAAATAGTATGTAAAAAGGCTTTTGGAATCACCTTTCACTGGCACACATATCTCAACACTGCATTCAGAAAGACACTGAATCACAAGGAGAAAAGAGAACAGAAGACAAATGGCAACATATACTACACATTCCAGCACTACTTACTGACAAGCAACCCTCTTGGTAATGCACACTCAGTTTAACTTTTAACAAGTAGAAGTAAAATCATAAAGTCATGATTTACTCATAAAAAGATTTCCAGCGCAGAATAAAAATAACTGAGCAAATGAATGAAGGCATAGAGAACTCGAAAAAAAAAAAATTCTCTTAGGTGTTAAAAGACAGATATTCTAGCACAGTCAAAGGAGTGCCCATGCAGAAAACATTCTGTTTTCTGAATATGCTCTATCGTGAACAATTCATAACACAATTTCCTGTAATCTGTTATGTAGAAATCAGTATTGCAGATGTTAGAGCATCTGGAACAGATCATGTTCAGAGGTCTACACTCTCAATGAGGGGACGTAAGAAGACAAGGAAAGAATCAAACATGTCAGTTACAGAATCAGCAAGTAGCTACATGTACTTACACAATGCAAATTTAGAAAAATAAATGTGGGATCTGGACCCCACACAAATTCAGAAAAGTTACACCAGGAAGAAAATTCAAAAGATGCATGGAAAGCTACAGAATAAAAAAAAAATTTACTTCAGGATTCAAAGGGTAACCCTTATAAAGTACACATGGACAAGGCAACATCCCTCATCAATAAGAAGCCCTGGATGAAAGTAAGCAGTGCCTCTGTTTACAAAGGCTGAATGAGAAAGATGCATTACAGTCAAAGCTTACTTTGTTCCTTCAGCTCAGCAGCTAGCTCGACATGATAAAGATATAGGTCCTTTATGAGGATTTTGCCCAGAATGTAACTGTAGAGTACTACTTTCACCTACTGCAAATTTTCCTATTAAGTATTTCCCACACTAAGAAAGATTCCAATGGTAAGATTGTTCAGATTGTGAACTTCAATATGCTTTACTACGTTGATGGACTCTAACGTGTTTTATTTGGTTGTATAGTGCTGTCTACATCCCAAGCTTAAAAAACTTCATGACCAAGTGGAGATCTGGAAATTCTTCCTCTCACATCCAGCATCCTCACAGCATATCCTCATGATCTCTGACACAAGATCATAAGGGACCTCTTCGCCATAACCTTTAATTTGTATTCTGCAATGCAATCAGATATGGCAGAGAGTAAACAATTTTTTACTCCATGATAAGAACAGCACCCAAAACCCAGGCTCAGTGCCTGGGTTTGGACAGAATTCCTCAAAGCACCTATTGGAACCTCAAGAATGATCTTATCTTCAGGCTAGTTTGGGTCCAGAGAAAAATCAGAAGAATTTAGGGAATCTCAAATGGCTACATTCATTTGCTAACACATCCAGCAGTCAAACCGAAGTATTAACGAACAGATCTGCTTCCTGATAAACTTTTAGAGATTAAATTCATACATACATACACGCACACACAAGATTATACCACCATTAGGACATACAAGTCCTTTGAATTTCATGCTACTTGCTTCAGGTGAGAAAACTTTCCACAAGGTCGGAGCTGTACAAGAATTAATTCTTTGGTAACTACACAACACACATGCCGAATGTTCAGTTTCTCCAGATGGGTACACATACACAAATGCAGAGATTTTTTCATTACTGCACCTATGCATCACACAAGAGCTGTCAGCGAGAAACAAAGAACTGTGGTTTGAGCAATCAACATGGAAGTACTGCATCTTCAGGTTCATTATTCCTCTCTAGTGAAGTTTCTATCTATGCAAGAACTTCAGAAGTGTGCATGGGCTCATCTGTGAGCTCAGCTCATCCCTGATGATCTTCACGCAGTCAGAAATTCAAAGAATTGATCTGAAATTGGCTCAAGTTCCATTAAATGGATCAAATACTAAAGGAGCCAAAAGTGAACAATAAGCATAGTCCCTTTTTGAAAATCAAGAGCCTGCTCATAGCAAAGCTGACAAGATTTCAGCTAGAATCATTGCCCTGAACAGATCTCACAAATGTAAGAGTGCAGAACTGGTTATTGTGCTTCTTCATCCTGTAAAAAATCATTCCCTAAGATGCATGGAAACCATTTTTAAGCAAAACAAACAAACAAACAAAAAAAAACCAACAAAACAAACAAATAAAACCAACCCTGTACTTCCTACTAGCACTTATTCTCACACGATATCTGGGAAATCAGACTAAAACCAGCACCCAATTAAATCAACAAAAAACAAGGAGCTGAGAGGTGGGGCATCAAAAAAACAGAGCACCAAATCCCCAGCACCTACCAATATATATTCACTTTGCTCCATAAGGCAGGAAGACAAAAATAAAAGAAGAATTGGAACAAGAAATGAAAGAGATCTGTAACTTCTAAGCTGACATTTAAGATGGAGATGCAAATCCTGTGTTTCCATTTCTTCTATGGTCAGTAATGACAGGATTACAACAGTAGCAGCTGAAGAGAACAATTTTAAATCACAAATAACTTCAAATTTTTGAACAATCTTTTCTTGCAGACTGCAGATAAAATTCCAAAGACCAAAAGGTCTGTAATATTCAAGGTGTGAAAATTGTTTTTTTTCAAACACGTCAAATCCCTCACAAGGAATGTTTTCAGACAGTTATGTAACAGAGACTCTTGGTCCACCACAGCAAAGACAACAATTGCTTTTTGCTCACACTTCATTTCCAACACTTATGAGTTTCAGGGGATTAAGCACTACCAAAATGATTGGAGAGAAAAAGACTAATTAATGAACACAGTGACAATAATCACATCAGGATTTAAAGTTTAGAAGAATAAGAACACTGAAAGACAGAAGGACCTGAAAACTGATCTGATAATGCCAGTTTTCCTTGCCTGTGGCAAAGCCTGTGCCTTTCCTGCTCCTGTTTGTCTTCCCTGAAACGAAAGGGAAAATGCTCTGGTGGATTGAGCCATAGTAACGGTTACAGTTGCTAGCCTCCAAATAAGTGCTTCAAGTTATAGTTGAGAAACATAATCATAAAATATTCTAACACATGATGCTGCTGTAACTGACATCAAAATAAGAGCTAGAACACAAAATAAATAATTGCAGTTGTTTGTATGACAAAGATTAAAACTGCTTTTGTTATCTCTTCTTCAGGCCCCTCTTCACTAATATTTGACATGGTGCTTTTAAGGCCAGTCTGAGTCAAAAGATCCACAAGTGGAAAGCAAAATCCAGAAGCCAGCATTTCAACAACCTGTAAGTACTAGATACCAGGTGCATATATGAAAACCTTGGGACAGTTATCTCTGTTTAAGCCTAGAAAAGGAAAGAGACATCACCTCATTTCTGGGTGATAAAAGAAAAACTCTTAAGTAGGACTCCTAACTAGTAACCTACATAACTCAAAGGACATGCTCATCAACAGGGAAAAACAAACCACCACAAATTATTTACAGTCATGAGGGTCTGCTGCAAGGCACCTGCACTTAGAATAATGCTGAGTATAGTCTTAGAATAAAGATGTAACATTTTAATCACACAGTAATGGTAAAGCATTGCCATGTAAGCACCATGGCATTCCTTGACAGCAGAAACACAGCAGACAATTTCTTTTTTTTTTTTTAAGCTAGAATATATAATACATTTGCAGTAACATAATTGTCACTCAGGCTACGCAGTGCTTCAGTACAGATACAGGAGTTGGTTCTATTACACCTCCCCACATTTTTCATCTTAGAAACAAGAAAAATACTTAAAGCAAAATATCTAACTATTTCCAATTCCACTACCCATTATTCACGGAGATCCAAAAGGACACTGGTAACCTCACTAATTTCACTGAGCAGAGTGACCGGGTGATTTTTTATTTTAACTTGTAATTTCCCATGCAAATAAAACATGCTTGACAGCATGTATCTGTAGTTGAAAACAAAAGACAGTGAAAGAAAACAGTGTTAACAACAACAGGAGTCACACATTCATAACTGAAAAATGAGTTAATGATGCACTCTCTTGAGCTGAAGCTGTAACAAGGTTTGTATAAACACATTCAAAACAGATAAACATTTTGACACATATCTTGTACTGTACCTTGTCATATTTGCTACTGGAACCAAAGCCAAAAATCAGAAGGTGACCGTGAGAATCAGTACATGCAAAATGCTGCCCATCAGGAGAGCACTTGCAGTCAAAAACTGCACCATGTCCTTGTCCTTCAATCTGAAATACATCAATATACAAAATGATTAAGTTACCAGAAACAAATTGTTGTCAATTATGATTAGCAAAACTGTGATGCTGATGTTGAAATTTATATAAAATCTGCAAGGTAGTGTACTGCTAGATGGAAGTTCCTTTAAAACAGCTTACTTTTTTGGCTATTCGCTTTCCATTGGATTTTTAGAGTAATGCTCATGAAAGATGCCAAATTGATAGTAGTAGAAACTGACAGACTTAATCCACAAAGCAGGCACAGTACAGGAAGTGAAAATAAAAGCTTCCCCTTTGAATGTCCTGCTAATAAACCTAAACAGAGAGCTGGGTCCAGTTCAGGGCTTTAGTCACTACACCATTTCAATCCTCTGCCTCTTTGCTAAGCTAGCCCATAGCAATGGCTGCTGTGGTGCTTCAGGACACCTGCCCACTACAAAACACACTGACATTGACAACCCACATTACACAACTTAGCAACTGCCTCTTTCTGTAATTCCTACTCCTAATTTATCGGAGTGGGGGAGGTTTTGATTTTTGTAAAAACTCCACTTTTTAAAAGGAGAACTGCAAAGATTTTAAAAAAGGAATTTTTACCTGATACTCATTTTCTGTTTTCCAGTTCCTTTAAGCCAGAACAAATGGGTTTTTGTTTTTCCCTGCAACCTGTCAATCAAGCAGAGGTGACCAATCACCACTCTGAATTTTCACGTCTTCAGCACCTCTTCAGAAAGCCCCTTTCTATTCTCCCCAGTAAAGGACTTCTGCATTTTCTTTAAGGAAAAGAAAAAAAAAAAAGAAAAAGAAAAGAAAAAAAAAAAGAAAAAAAAAAGTAATTCTTTCCCTAGCTGTGGAGGGCCTATGTACTGCCAGAACAAACAACAGTATTCAGCCTGCACGCAGAAGCACTATATACTTCAACAGCACCTTCCAGGGGCCATCAGCATTACTTCCAAAGTTAATGAACTAAGCCTCAAAAATCCTGTGAAGCAGGCAGTGCCTTCACTAAATTGCAGACTGAGACTAAGGCAAGAAGTCCATTTCTTTTGCCCAGAGTCCTGCAGCATTCCTGCTCCCCTGCACACCCTCCCGACAGTAAAGGCTGCTACACCTATGACCAGGGCTTCAAACATTTGACCAAGGTCTTTCCTACTACAAGTACTCTCCATAAAAGTTTCTGGATTGGGATAAAAGGAACATAAATCAATTCAAGTTTTATGTTCTATTTTGCCCATTATTCCAGAAGGAACAAATTCTTAATAGAAGTATCCTACAGACAAAGATGGAAAATAAAAACAGAGCTTCAAGTGAGTGGCACTAACATTGCAACAGCTAAGAACGCAGAATTACTCCAGGCTAAGCAAGATCCAACAACAAGGCAAAATTACAACTTTGTGCTGCTTTTTGCATGCAGAAAGCTCATCTTATTCAAGGGAGACGGTATGGAGAGGCAGATAAAAAGGGGAAGGAACTCCATCCCAAGTGCAAGCTTTACAGATGTATAGGAAAAATCTCAAAAAGAAGTACATACATAAGAGACTGCTGACTCCCTTACCCCAACAAAAGAAATATAAAAGTATCAAGCCTCCTAACATTCAAGTTCTTCCAGGGTCCTCCTATAGAGCCCAAGAATTGAAGACTTTGTTTCACAAGGAAAACAAAGCATAACTAGGGACGAACTACTTGCTAACTACTGGGGGGGGGAGGGGAAACTTAAAAACAGAAGGAAAATAAATCTGGATCTTAGATTGTTTTTTACTTTTAATTCTTCCCAGCAAGAAATGGCTTAGATGGACCATTTTCAAGAAATTTCATGTATGAAATTCATGAGTGAAACATTATTTGGAAGACATTCCTTTATATAAGAAAGAAAATACAGTCATTTACTTATTCAGTAATTAGTACAGATTAAACAGTTTCACTGTAAATATGGTCAGAATCTGGTGTAAAACATGCTTATAAAAAGTACAGAACTAGGATTGTTTAGTACAACCCCTCAAGTGTGGTGTACCACTACTTGGAAATTAAGACCTTTAATATTACAAAAACAAAAAGTTACTCTTAGTGATAAGCTTCCAAGGCACAATTGCTATTAAAAGCAATTGGCAAAGCCTGCCAGAGTGTGATATCTAGTGTATATACATATACATATATATACACACACACACATAAAAATATTTTAATAAATTACACTCCACCATGGAATTCCTTTAATAATAAAGTTAACACAGGATTTGGTCACCTGGAACAGAAACTAAACATTAAGTTGCAAAAGGTAAAGCTGAAATAAATCAATGAAGTTCTAACTTTGGCAAGCTAAATGTAGGACTGAGCAAAAAGGAAGCCTTCCTCACTCCATCCCTTTTAAGTCAAAGGTACGAGTACTGTCTGAAGACTGCATCTCAAACAAAGTGAAATGTTTTTTTCCTTTTTAAAACCTTTCCTTGCTGAATGAGAGGATATCTGTGGCAGGGAGAAGACACCACCACCATGAGAACAAAAAAGCACACTGATTAATTAAGAGCTGCCCATACAGTGTGAGGACTGCCAATAAGTCAGCACATTAAGACACTTGTTAGCAAAGCAAGTAGCAAAGATTCTTCAGTTACAAACAAGGAAGAAATTCAGGCGCATACAAAGAAGAATAAGGTAAGATTACTTTTATTATCAACAACTCCGAGAATTATGCCGTTTGCCTGCGTTTTCATTTGCAAGGAAACAGAAGGACATCAGAATGTCAAAGAGAGGAATGTTGATTAAGAATGAAAATGGACAGCTATTCTTTTCCTCTCGGTTCAAAAGAGTTTGTTGTTGTTAAACCAGAGATAATAGTTCTGAAACTACAGTATAAAGAAACGTCTTAGATCCTCAAAGTAGTTTCTTGTTTCAAAAATGGAGAAGTACCTAGAAAAAGAGAGAAGATGGAGCTTTTTTGACCCATTATCAATAGTTAGTATGAACGACTTAGAAGCTACTTAAGGAACACACAGCACATGCGGTAGAAATCACAGAATCACAGAATGGCCTGGGTTGAAAAGGACCACAATGATCATTGAGTTTCAACCCCCCTGCTACATGCAGGGTCGCCAACCAGCAGACCAGGCTGCCCAGAGCACATCCAGCCTGGCCTTGAATGCCTCCAGGGATGGGGCATCCACAACCTCCTTGGGCAGCCTGTTCCAGTGCATCACCACTCTCTAAGTGAAGAACTTCCTCCTAAAGAAGCAGTAGAGGTTACCAGAAAACTTAGCAGACTTCCTTCATTAAATTAACTGATTTTGTATGCCAAGAAAATAGAATTCATTTATTTAAAAACAAACAAACAAACAAAAACAGAAAACAAACACAAAACCTAGCTGGATTTCACAGGCACGGCACTGTCACGTGACATGGCACCTAATTCAAATGGAAGAAATTGTGATTGGTAGGAGAACTGTGCCATAGGCAAACTTACTAAGAATGGATAATAGTTTTTGGTTTTGAAGAAGACGCACAGAGCTAAAAGAATGCAAACAGCAAAGTCCCTCCATCCAGGTATTTCTATTAGAGACTACAGAAAAAAAAAAAAAACTGTTGATGAAATGAACATTAGCAAATCAACCACTAAGAATAGATGTGGGACACAGCAGCTGAAGCAATTAGAAGTCAACAAGAAAAAAATGCAGTAGGCCATGAACGTAGTAAGATTATTAGAAATAGTTTTCTAACAGAACTCTGCCCATGCACTTCTACCTATGCAGTTCCATCTCATCTTCCAGCACAAGTCATCAGCATCATTTTAAGTCAGTGAACTAAGTCTTCTCTAGTCTGAGGTAGATATTTTCCTTCACATTAAGAGACTGAGGCAATTAGTTGGAAACACAGGAAGAAAGATCACTGACTGCAAGGCATTACATATGATGCAACAACAAAAAGAAAACTATAATCCTAAAGCACACCAGAGGTACATCCAGACAAGGAAGAAAAAGCTCATACACGGCTAGACAAGTAGGCAATAAGACAAAAGAACTCTTCTAAAAGAATACAAATAATTTTTGCTTCTCATACTCACGAGAAGCAAATTCCAACTGCAACAGCTACAGAGAAATGTTTTCACTTATTGTGAGAATGGAAAACCTCAGAGCTCAGTCTCTTAGCACAGACACTAAGGAAAGAGAACACATATTCAGAATTCTTTAGCAGGAAGACTGCAAGCCTGCTAGAATGTTTGGGTACAATTGAAAACCAATTACAAGCAACATTCAAATTTGAGAACTAAAATTTAGATTCTTCCAATCACAACAACAATATGCCAGAACAACTTTCTAAAAATACCAATAAAAAGCAAAGATAATTAATTGTTATTAAAGCAAATAGACTCTTTTGTAAGTGTTGACACTATATTACAGCTGCTTAAATCAAGTCAATCTCGAGCTATTTGGGAAGTCTCCCCTTGCATATTTAGGTTCTCTTTTGCTCTAAGGAGCAATCTCTGATCTGTGATAAGCTAAAAAAATATCAGACTTCTTACCAAGTCCATTAAAATATCTTACAGATCACCCATGGGTGCTGGAACTTAGATAAATCTCCAAGAAGTATTTACAATTTCTTTTTTGTTACTAAATACTCTGCAAATTCAGTACTGTATTTCTTTTTGCTTTTTTTTTGTTTGTTTGTTTTTCCCCAAATTAACAAAGCATGATGAAGTCTTTACTCTTCCAGATCCTTTATATGTCTGTACATACTACTCAAAGGTGAAACCTTTCGAAAAGATTTCAGTAAGACTACAACTGACCAATTCAAAATCTTAAGTCGTTCTGTGTTTCAGATGAGGTCCAAGACTACAAAAATCTATATTATCCCAGTAAAACAGGAATTTTCTTCAGACATTATGAAGGCCGCTACATACAAAATAAATGGTTTTTAAATCTCCACTAATGCTGGAGATTACAATAGTTTGTCCATATGAGCAAGTGGCTTGCCTTTCCACATATTAATCCAAAAGAATCACCTCATATGGCAGAAACAATCGATGCAGAGAGAACTCTGTTGAGCTGTCCTGAATGAAATCTGATCTTCCATGCCATGCTTCTGAGAGGGACTACAACTTTTTAGTATGCCATTTAGGCTAAATCTCATCGGGAATCTGCCAACAATGCCTAGGCAGGCAATTCAGGCTTACTGATTAATGAAAAGGAAACAATGTTGTAACTGATATGATAATGCTGTTGGGGCTACAGTTTATCAGATTGCACCGAAAATAAAAGCAGCGTGAGAACATAAGAAAACAGATCAGTGAAAGAATACACTTTCACTGAGAAGATGAAATTGCTCACTAAGAGTTCAAACTAATGACTAGACCTCAGAAGAAAAGGTACGAAAAAGACTGCTAAACAGACATAAGGAGGCACAGCATAGTCATTGCCTGTTATGAAGTATTCATTTAAAAACAAAGGACAGAGCCAACAATCAGCTCCCTGAAGGAGGAGCATGCAAAAATAAAAAAAAGAATTGCAACTTGGTAGTCTCTGCTTGATTGACAGCTTGCAGGAAGAAACCCCTTTGATCTCAATCAGTTGATGCTGTTATAACACTGACACAGTAAATTCTAGAAAAAAAGTAAGGATTAAGTTGTAATTAAATATTTAAATCATCACTGGGGGATGGGGAGAGGGAGTCCGGTGAAATTCACAAAAACTGGACATCTCCATTATGAAATATATTACTACAATCACCTCCATGCCAGTTCCCAATTTTCCCACACTTTTTTTCTTCTTTTTTTTTTCTTTTTTTTTTTTTTTTAATAAAAACTAAGATGTGTAAGGAGAAAAAAGACACAGACTGGGGAGAGGGAAAAAGTATCCCTCAATCCAGTAGTGTGGCTGGCTCTCCAGTTACTCTAAGGAGGGTTACAATTACACCCTCAACGGTTTCCACTGCGTGAAACAGTAACATTCTTATGGGATGCTTGATCAAGTTTTGTGCATAACTCTTTTAAGTCGCTGTTCACAGCTTCACATAGATTCACAATACATCCAGGCATCAAAGCTAAGTGAGAGTTTCTACTAAAATCTTCCAGATGATACGGTATATGTTGCAAGGTTGGGAAAATGTAAAAGCTTGAAAGAAAGGCCTTGCAATATGCTTACCATCTATCTTACAAATCTTACACTTGGAAAGAAATGCACTGAATCAGGAATATCAGACAAGTTTACATTAATTACGTATCAGCTAGTAGCTGTAGATACGAAAACAAAACCTCAGACATTAGCTTCAGCAATCATATCCTTATTTCTCAATGTCCATACGATTTCGAATTTTTGTATCTAAAACATAAAGCATTTATTTGCATTAACAGGTCTGCACATATTAAATAATTCCTGGCTGTAAAAAGGAATCTATTCACAACAGTAACAGTAAAGCAAAGCCATTAAGAATGTATCATCTGCTTGAAGCTGTCCCACTGAGTGACAGTACATATTTGCAATTTCAACAACAAGCATGTAACACAACTATTTGATAGCTGCATTATATAACAATTAAATACAACTACTGCTTTAATATCATCATTACATTTGCTAATTTTTTGTCTGCATTTCTAGAAGTACAACCTGTTTCATTATGATATCATCTGATACTGCAGCAGCACATTAAGACCTATTCTATTGTCATCTTCACATAACCAGGAGAGAGTGGCTTTACATAGTATGTAACACCTGCTTGCTGATTCTAATTGCCCAAGTGCTTTTAAAGACAATCAAATGAAATAAAACAATTTCAGAGATCATCTTCAAAACACAAAATCTGGCTTTCAGTTTCTTCAGCCCAAGGCTTCTCAAGAAACAAGTAACCTTAGAAAGAAAACAAAGGACTGAAGAGATACATTTTTTCATAGAGTTGGATCTAAATTTTAAGACTAGTCAGAAAACCAAGGGACTTAGAATTAAGTTTATCAATATCCAGAAACAAATCTTACTATTGTAATCATGTAACAGCGTTACCTACCTACTGCATAAGAAGTTAGAACACAGTCTAACAGAAGCTATTGCAGCAAAGTAACAAGTATATCAGGTACCAATGAAGAGCTGTGTGTCCTCAGACAACCTTTCTGAAACGTTTCTACCTAAGTTTTGCACTGCTCTTAAAAAACTTAATAATACTTTGATTCTCTAAGTGTAAAAAGCAGATGCTAGATTCTCATCTTCTCAATTGCAGACACAGATCTACTGAAGCAAAGCATTTTTCTTCAGATAATCAATGCAGCACATAATTTCAAAAACGCATCTAGACTTCTATTTCTATTACCTCTTAGCTTCATGAATACTTGACATGAATGTAAAGACATTTTTAAAAAACAATTTTAATTGATAATTACATTGAAAGTAACAATATGTATTTCTTTGTAAAAAAAATGAAGCTGAATATGACATTACATTGAAATTGAGGTTTCAACTAGACAAGCCAGTCCAAGCTTCTGTCAACTTGGTAAGACAGTGCACAACACTAAACACTTTACAAAAGAAGTCATAACCCAAAGAATTCAATAGTTATAAGGTTCACCATTTCATTCATGTTTTTATACTAGTTCAAAATAATAAGCCTTCAGGTTTGTGGTTCCATCCACCCTCCCATCCCAGAAGTGTGTTTACCAACTTCTGCAATACCTTTCTAATCCCAACCAAGCACATTAGCACAACATCCAAGATAAGCACGAGGAGCTTCAGAGCTGCTGTTTCCCACCAACGCACTCAGGAAGGCAAATTATATTTAAGTTCTGATGCAGCAACAGAATGCAAAGTCAGAATGACGCATAGTGCTCAAAAGGTCTATAAACATTTATTTCATGTTACAGTAGGATGTCCTTTAACCTCTAAACTCCAAGGATGAAAGTTTCATCCCCAGTTATCTTTAAGCACTTAAAAAAAAAAAAAATAATAATAAAAAGAAGTGTTATATTTATGCAGATAAATTTGAACTTCAGTCTAAAATCTCAAGTAATTTGCTTCTGAGCTGACAATTTTGTAATAGATAGGATGAAAATCACATATTACTAACATTAAAACTGCAACTGCAAAAAGCTTAAACGTGTTAGCTAATGAACACTTTTCAATTCAGGTCAACACTGTACTCATTTTAATGCATTGTTTTCCATACAGACAGAAGAAACTACATGCTTCACACTAGCCTAATCTTCGAATAAGCTATTTAACATTCTGCAAAATTAACATGAAAGACTAAGACCTTGCTTTGCTTTTTAAAAAGTTCATATTTAAGGTTTAAGCTTCATCATCTGTTGCTAATTAGTAAGCATGCTGAACACAAGCAAGTGACAAGAAATCCTAGTTCTAGATACAATTGCAATTTACATAAAGTAAGTAACATTTTGGATGAAAGTTTGGGAGAGCTCGCCATGAGCTTCCCACAGCAAAGCACCTGGAATGAGAGAGAACAGCTAGGATTTTTGTACAAAGATTTAAATGAAAATAAGCACAAGCTGAAAATGCCACTTCTGCCCCCCACCTCCACAAACACAAGTTTTCATGTGTTCTGCAGAATGCCTCATTCTACCTTACAGCAGCTACAGCTATCAAAGATAATGCTGTCATTGTAGGTCTCAATGAAAAAGCAGGTCTTATGCTTTGGACTGGTGTTTTTCAGAGACAGCAAAGAACTGTTACAGAATACCCTATTACTTTGTCCAATACTGATGCAACAGGGAGGTCAGCATTCCCCCAGGGCTTTGCAATTCTGAAGGTTTTTTCTGCTGGTTTCCATAAAGCAGGACAGAGGGTAGAAGAATGACTAACACCCACTCAAGCAGTAACAGTTAGGGCACTGTAAGACATCATCCATTATTCTTCAAGTATCAATCTGGTTTCCAGGGGAAGCAACATGCAGTCAGAGAGAACAATCACATTTCATGGAGAGATTAAAGCTTTTCTTTTGCAGTGTAACTGAGGCTGAGGATACAGGAGAGGGAGAGGATTTCTTTTTCTCCCTCCAAAAAGAATCAAAGTTGCTTCTAATCATTAGTTTACAGTTAGTGCATTTCTGAAGTACACTCATGTAATTCTTTGGAATCAGCAAACCCACAACAGCTGAAGACACACAGTGCGACCTTTAAGCATCATAGGCTAAGGTGGTTCGGCTTGTCAGCAAGTTGGAAAAAGGCACAAAGGCAGGAAGATTTTGAAGTATTCAGATTTGTCAATTTAATACAAGACTGTAAAAACATTCTTTCAGTATCAGTATTTCAAAGCATTCTTCAGAATATGAAGGCCACCTCTGAACTCAATTCAAAGTAGTTTCCAGAAATATCATTTACCCAGAATGTCCCAAAAAGCACAACAGTGCTCAGAGGTCTTAAAGCTAAGGTAGAAACAGGAATTGATCCAAATGAATTCTTCACAAGCATTAGGAGTAGAACTTCATGATTACAAGCAAATGTCTGAAACTTACAAGTTCAAGCACATAGGAGCTCCTGAGGCATGTGCATAACATGAGATGTAAAGAAGCCTACTAATGGCTGTACAGAGCCTAACTTCTCCAAGATTCAACTCGCAAGGAGTCAATCCAGGAAGTCAGAAGAACAACATCTCATCACGTAAGATGTTGGTTGGTCTTGCTTGGTGTTTTTGGAGTGGGTTGTTGTTGTAGTTTTTGGTTTTTAATATATCAGGAGAACCTTTTTGCTTTTTAAATATAGGTATTAGTACTCCTACTTTCCTGCTTATTAATTTCTACTTTACACAAAGCAGTTTTTCTTTATTTTAAGCATAAAGCTTTTATTTTAAACATAAAGTCAGAAAGACTCTGTTAACCAATATAAAAAGCTTACAATAATTGGAATGCCTACTTAGAATATTTAATTGAGTATCTGATTCAAGCAATTATATTTGAAGCTAACAGTGCAAAAATAAAAATAAAAAGTTCTACAGTTAACAAAGATTGGGAAAATTCCCACCCATCCCTAGTCCTTCATTCTTGCTACTGTATTACAGTTATCATATTCTCAGCTGCATACTTGCAAGTAATGGCAGTCACCATATGTTCCTGCAACTGTTAGGCTATGCTGCAAACCAAATTATTAACCAAACACAAAAACAAAAAATAACCCCACACAACAAAGTGAAAGGCCTTTTAGTACATATCCTGAAATAGTCTAGGGAAGATTTTTTTCCTTTAAACATACTTCTCCTGGGCAGCCCATTCATGACACAAGTAGTATTTGCCTTTCTGCAGGAGAAACCTACTCATTAAAGCTCCAGACAGAAGGAAAGCTTGCTGCAAGTAGTCTGAGCCAGCAGACTTCAGCCCTGTCAGTTATTGCAGAAGGGAAGTCACAGAAATCAAAGAAAAAAATCGAGGGCATGGCTCCAATACCACAAAGATATTTGGAGTCAAACTCAAACACTTTATGTGTGATTATAATACCAACAAAAAACAATCCAAACCAACCAAGACTTTTGCCTCTTCCCAATGTTATTAAGTACCTCCTTTTTGATCTGGAAGACTCTCAAGTTCCTGTAGTTTTCTGTCCCATCAAACATTCTTAGAACTGAGAAACTTTTGTTAAGGCCTATGGGAATTTTAAGTATTAGGCCAAGTTACAGCACACACCATTCAAGTGACAATACTGGAACCAAATACTAATAAACCAAAACTCTTAAGTCGAATAAAAAGTAACTCAGTGAGGAAGGACATCTGAAAGAAAATGGGCACTATGACAACTGAGTGGTGAACACATTTTATTATTATTTTTTAAATGGCCTAACAGAGCACTAATCTTGCAAATTCAAGCTTTTACAAAGCTTGGAGCCAAAGGTTTCAATTTACCTAGAAGAGATGTACCCAAACCAACGTACTTCAGATTCAAGATTCACACCTCTCTGTAGCAGCACAACTTCAAGAGTATGTTGGGGAAAAAGTCCATTCTAGAAATTCACAGATGAGACAACCTCCTGGGTAAGTAATAGGCATTGAATTGAACACCTTGCCATCCAAGAAGTAAACAGAAATTAAGTGTTCTGTTTCCTAGCTGAATATTTAACTAATAGGCAGTAACAAAGAGCTGAATACAACTCCTAGCCATGTCTTAATTCCTGTTTTTGAGAATCTGCCTTACCACACAAGGGACTCAAATGCCACACTGCAGACTGGAATAAGAATTGGCAATTCAAATGCATCTCTATGCCCTCCATCACCAACTAGCTCTGACAAGACAGCTTACCATTCAGCATTTTTTTTTGCCCGTGTCCACTAAGACATTGAAATCTAACATACTGTTCAGTACGTTGAAGATGTTCTGGGTGATTGCATTCCACTTTGGAGATTAACAACCATACTCTCCAAGAGTTCAGGTGCCAAGACTGTCAAGTCATTCAGTGAACCTGGGTAATGAGCCACAGTTTCAACATTTACTAGGTTTGTGCTGTCCTTCTGCAGCAAAAACACTGTTTTTCTGAAACATATAAGCTCTAAAACTAAGCAGTAGCAATCACTTAAGGTTTATTACCCTGGGTTTCTTTGCAAGTCTTCTAAATGCTCATCTATACAAGCAAGTTACAACCCATGAAATTACCCTAGTATTCCATCACCAAAACCACAAACTCAGTTCATTCCTTGAAAAAAGGAATGACAAAAATATACAACACATTTTACAATAGCAGCTGTATTAAATTAAGAATGGCAAATGTATTACACAGGCTACAAACAACAATAAATGGTTGTATTTGCATGTGCAAATACACTCCAATATTTATTTGCTGAATCTCAAAATTGTTTAAAAGAGCTTTAGACATCTCAGTTTTGACATTCCTATGGCAAATTTCACTATTTGGGGTAGGATAGGGAATAAATTTCTTGAGTCTAGCCAACCAAAGTCTTTAAGCTAAGCCAGTAGTGTATGATCATGAACTAAAACATCAAGCTGTGCAATTAAGACCTATACAAAAATCTATCATCACAGTGGAGAGTACAAATGAAAACATGGAATATATAAATTATATACATACTTACAGAGAGTAAGCCCATATGTGTAGATAGTCACCTATGGGATCAAGCTCTATCATTAATTAAAAAAGACTAAAATCTGGCAGAAACCAAGGGTGTTTCAAATTCAGTTGCGATGGTGCTAACTAACTTAATAGCAAATTCAAAGTTAATTAAAAAAAAAAACAACAAACTCAAAGAGAATGTTCTGCATGACACTCAGTTTCCAAGTGACATCTGTCTGCAACAAGTAGAGGAATCAAAGTTTTTGAGCCTTGATATAAGTTCAACACAGAACAAAAAAAATTATCTGGCTGCTAGGGGATTTGCAATTTCACATTCACTAACTGGATAAATGGAATTAAGTTTCAAACTGACTCAAGCTTTGATTTTTGATGCTGAGAATGAAAGAATTCAGACTGGGGAGAGCTTAATAAATACCCAGTTCCACTTTAGGGATTTGACATGTTTTATATATAACAAGCATTCCACATAGGAAGGGAATACATGATTAGACTGATTATCACTAATAATCACCTAAGATTTTTCTAATTCAACCAATGTCTCCAAGGTCTGCAATTTTTACAGGAATTTTTGCCATGAAAAAGACAGGCAGTATTAGTTATATTACTACTGACAGTTTCGCAAGGCAATGATGTGAGGTTCTTGAATGGCAAAGTAGATACCTCATGTCATTCAAATTTCAGGTTTGGTTATTTTAATTTATATTCCCCATCTGATTCAAGATAACCCAATCTGTAAAAGCGTTCCCATCCCCTTCTGTTTTCCAGAAGTATGAGATGGCAAACTGAACAAGCCCATGAATGTTACAGCAGTTATCAGAATAATTTAATAGTGGCTAATATAATGATGTTCCCAGTTGACACATTGGTTAGGAAGCTGGGAAAAGACTGGCAGCTCTGCTCATTTGTGCACTACCTTAGTAAACCAACAACATTTAACAGTTGCAGCTCTGTAACAGTAATCCAATTTCACACTGTAGGAGCACCTTTCCCCTGTAATCTAAAAAACATTCCAATTACCACTCTTGTCTTTTGAAGTATCAGACAGAGAACACAGGTGAAACATACTGTAGAGATACCTCTCACTGTAGAGGATACCTGCCTCACACATCTTTGAGTGAAACTGATTGCCAGATTTACAATTTCCCTCACCTCACTCAACAGGCAGACATTACCACATTTATTTCCAACACAATGCATGTATTATCAGCTGCTAAGAGCTTCTGATTATCTATACATTTCTTTACAACTCTGAAGATTTTCAAATGAGATTTTCAATCTTTTTCAGTGTTTGTGCCTCTTCTCACCCTTGATTCATACAGTTCAGTTTTTTCAAAGGGTTGCCCAAAGTCCCAGGCATCTATGATTTAGATTCTGACAGCTCCTGAATGGACTCGTCTAGGTTCTCCCACAGATTTCAGTAGAATTTCTTCTCTGTGAACTGTTCTGTACACTGAACATGTCAGAACTTTCTCTGGGTTCAGAGTCCATTTCCAAATGTCTGATTTTTGTTCTTTTGTTTGGTTGCCTGGTTTATCTTTTTCTCTTTTCTTTTTTTTTTTTTTTTTTTTTTAAACCAGTGTATCTATGCCAGATCTCTTCTTCAGATGATTCTTATGCTGGCTTCTAAAACTGTCATTCCACTACAGCTGAAAGCTGGATGAAGCTTATTCTACAACATTCTACAAATTTTCTCAACTAGTAGGCAAGGTCTGGATTGCATAACACAATACCTTTTTGAAGAATATGACACATAAAGACCTACTTAATATCAATAAGCAGAAAGAAATACCTGTTACATCCACCTTCCAGAAGAACTAGCATAATGCAGAACAGATCATAATTGAAACCTGCATGAGGAGGAGCTCTAAACAGAAAGGCTGATTGTATTCAATCAGAGCTGAGGCAGCATACAACACTGTATGAGATCAGGTGACTCCTGAAGAGTTTTAGCCAGATTAAGAATTAGGAACACAAAAAAAATAAACGTGGTTTTATCTCGGTTTCCCAGGCAGGAGATAAGAGTACTACAGGAGGGCTTCTGTCACCCTGCCTCTTACACATGTCTCTGACAATGTAAACTAGCATTCCAATTTCTCGTGGATGAAGCACGTTGAAAAATGACACTATGGAATACAGCCAGAAGACTTCTCAGATTTTACAAATTCAGTATTTGTCCCACTACACCGATCAGAAATTTCTCTCAACTTTCCTGGATGCTGGACCTTGGCCTATATATTACAAATGCATGCCTCAAGATGGCCTACACAAAAATGTATTAAAAGCAAAAAGTTTAGAAAGGCTGCACTGGCATATCTGCATAAAGCATAGTAATTACCATGTTGAAGTAAGACCGGATTTTGACCCCTCTGGCCAAATCCCAAACTATGACATTCCCGTCATGTCCAGCAGAGAAGAGAACTCTTGGATCAAATGGATGAGGTTCAAGTACAAACACTTCATCTTCATGGCCCTGAAATTAAAGACATAGCAAGATGAACTATTGGATTATCTCAAATACCATTCAATATGGTAACGCAAACAACTACATCGTTAATCTATGAAAATGTTCACCATTACTTTGACTACAGTCTGTTGTTTGTTTTTTGTTGGTTTTTTTTTTTGTATCTACATACTATTCTCTATGCAGTTGCAATTTTAGATTTTTAATAAGTATGTCAAGTATGACAGCTTCAGAACAAATTTGTCCCACAACTTTCATCATGATTTTAAAAGACCAGAGTTCAAATTTGATATTTTTTGTTTTAATGCTTAGTAGACTTCAATTTGCTTAAGTATGGTTTAATTAGAAATTTAATTTAGAATCAGTCAAGAATCAACTGTAATACTACAGTTAGATAATTACACCTCCAGAGTTAATATCAACCTTGCTTAAAACATTCTCATCTCACAGTTACCTATTTTCTCAACTAAAATAAGTAAAAGCCATCAGCAAAAAACTTTATTTTCTTTAGAAGACTGCTTTTTCGTATTCATGGAATGTTGAGATTGCAGTAACAAATGTCTGTGTTTAATCAGCATAACTCTATTAACGGTATTTCAAATATCTGCCTAACTAAACAAACGTCAAAAGAAACAACTTCTGTCCTTTCAAGATAGTATTTTAAGAAAAAAGTAAAAAATTAGTTCCAGACATCTCAACAATAATGGCAATTTGCAACTTTTAAGCTTTATTTTCTACAAACCAGCTGAGATATCTTAACTGCACTTGAATCATGTAAATACATTTGCTAAAGCTGCAGAGAAAAATGAGTGAAGAAGAATTTTGATTACATACACATGAAGTCTGCATTTCAGATTGCTAAATCAAGGTAGAGCACCTTACCATGAGAATATGAATGAGTTGGCCAGTGAAAGAATTCCAAACTTTCAGTGTCATGTTATTGACAGCAGTTATAACAGAATTGTCATGGCGGTCCCACGCCACCATGGTCACTTTCAGTTTTGTAATTTTATCTTCTACACCTTGTAGAGTTTGTCTAAAACAAAAGAACAAGAAGAGCTTCAAAGCAATTCCAGTCTGCTAAAAAACCTTCTGTCCATAACAAATGATAATATGATAATACACCTGTGTATTACTTTATTATTGAGAATATCAGTGTTAATTCTTCAAGAACATGGCAATATGAGATGCTACCCATTTTTCAATACATACAATCAAAAAAAGAGCTATCAGTTCTTAAACAAAGACTACAGAGTCCTCTCAATATTTTAAAAACTACATTATATATACCAAACTACAGTTTAATTCCATAGCAGTTGTTGAGTTAGCTGAAGAACAAAAATCCAAACTAGTCAATTAGCGAACAGTAATTTAGCCTGGAGAATATCAGTGTTAAGTACTTATAAACACAGAAAGAAGTATTCTCATACTTTCAAATGAGTTAAAATTCTCAGGAAACTTAGAGTATAACATCACCACACTTATAACACTTTACTATCAGCAAGTTGCACTTACTCTTGCATGCATTTTCTTTTTTTATCCTTATAAAAATGGAACACTAGCCTCCTGAAATGTAATCCAAATTCAAACAAATAAAGTGGACAAAAAATACAGAATCTTCCATTTGCAAGGGAAGCTCTGAAAGTAATGCCTCCTATTTTAATAATTTGGTAGATGTCGGTACTGCAGTAGAGATTGAACCTTCCTGCCAATATTCTGTTCCATTTTGTTGCTCCATGACAGATTTGACAGAAGGCAGCTGATGGGCAGTCTGACAGCACGGCACCTGACATGGAAGTGCAGATGAAGCAAAAGTGTGTAATTGACTTCCTCCATGCAGAAAACAATTGTACCCACTGGCACTCACTGACTTTTGTTGAACACTGATGGAGACCAAACAGTGGATGTGAGCACAGTGAGGTGGTGTGTAATGTATTTCAGCTACTACGATGGGTCACCACCATCGGTGCAGATTTTTAAAAGCACAGCTCATCACTGGCAAAAATGCACAGCTAATAGCAGTGAGTATGTTGAAATGAGTGCTTTGTAGCTGAGAATTGGCTTTACCAAAGTGTTATTGTGCTCTTTGTATCAGCTGTAGTTTTCACGGAAATAAATAGGAGGCATTACTTTCAGAGCACTCTACATTGAAATACAACACATGACCTAATTATAAATAGTGTACAGTTCAAAAGTACGACATGCCACTATAGCTAGATTCCTTTCTAGATACAATGCAGAACACAGGAGTCGTCTTATAGGCTGAATTCTTTCTTTCCTTTCAGTGCACCAATTTCATTACTTCTGATAAAATTGTGCTTATGCAAAAAAAGATCACACCACAAAGTGCAGAATTGCACGTTACTCTCCTAATCAAAAAAGACAAATGAGAATTCAACTACAAGGCTGAAGCAAGCAGCTCAGTTTCTCTTAAGAAGTTCTGCATTTTGACCATAATGAAAAAAGAACCCATTGCTATTTTTTCCAGGATCAGTTAAAACCAGTAATTTTTATAGGCTACATTTTGAAGGAAAAATAACTCAGATTTCATTTTCTAGTGGTAATGTACAACAGACTTTCATCCAAAAGTTCTATACTCATGTTTTATTGTGCCTACCCATAACAAGATACCCTCTGATCCAAACTTTTAAGTAAATTATAAGAGCTCTTTTAGCCATCTCTTCCACCCCTCTCTTAGTCTTTCAGATGTCCTTTCATGGAATTACTTACGAATATATATATATTCTTATTCAATAAACTCTTTGAAACCACTCAATATGATCAGTTTACGGAAAAGATTTACCCATTAAATCACTTTAAATCTTTCTAATAATCTAATGTTGGAAAATGTTTCCTCCAAAATAAATAAATAATTATCTTCTACAAAGTCTCCATCTTAAGCCTTTTTAATCACTTAGTCTACTGTACAGAAGTTTTCCATACCTACAAAGCTTTGTGAATTCTCAGATTATTCCAGCCAAGTGAGAACCCATTACATGGCAGGTAACTTATTTGCTCTGGCACATGGTATGAAAGAACTCAAAACCCCTTTTCTGGGCATGTAGATTCCACAATAACTTTTAAATGTCACTAGAATGCAAGAAATCTCAGTAAGAGATCTAACCTGGTTTTCTTGGTCCAGAAACCTATGTTAAAAGCATGAGTTTAGCCTTCAACGTGTCTTGTGTATCTTCTACTCTCTTAATCTAACCAATGTACTAATGGAGCTATTATCAGGACAAACTAATTTCCACAGTTAAATATGTAGTTAAATATTTGTTTTCATTGGACTTCAAGAGCTAGACAAGCATACTGCACATTTAATCCATAATCATTACAGGTGGCTTTTTTTTTTTTCCCCAACATGACAGCAAATAAAAATCAACAGAGTTCAAGTATCTACGGGGTAACAGAATATTTGATATTACTTACCCTGATGGGCGAGTAGCCATATCTAACAAAATGCTTTTCCATTCCCTTCGCTTAAATTGCCAGATTCGTGCTGTTCCATCACGGCTTCCACTCACAAATCTAAGAAAAGGGGAAAAAAGTAAATTAGATAATGAAGACCATTGCACAAAAAGAGGTGGAAGCTAGACAACTCAGAACTCGGAAAAGTAAGCTGAAGTATTCGGAGTCCAAATATTGTAAGAATGCTGTACTACCAAGTTGAGGTGAAAACACACTTCATGGACCAGTAAATATTTAAAGGCCTGTAAAAAGTGGAATTTTCTTCCCTAATACGAGCCCCTTAGAGACTAATAGCACTTGGATCCATAGTGCACCTTGCAGAGCTACCACACTGCTCTGCCATTGGGACTCAAGAGCCCAGCGAGCACTGTAACACTGTAACTCAGCTATCACTGCCTGAAAAGCTGCGGAAGTAATTTAAGAGGTGAAAAAACTCAAGTGCGAGAAGAACTGAAAGCCGAGTCTCAATTTAAAACACACAAAATCTATCACAATACTTATTTGAACAACTGCCTCTGAACAGCTGCTAACAAGCTTGAGCTTCTTCCCCACCTTTTCTTCAACTTTTTTGGGGGACAGAAGGAAGAGAAAGAGGTGGACAGAGGAACACAATGCAGCTTGTTTTCCAACTGCTTGCTTTGCAATAAAAGTTTATGTTACAGCATCATTCGAATGAAATATCAGAAATTTCACAATAAACTGAGGTATGTTCTTTAGCATTCTTCACATTCAAAATCCAGAATTTCAATGATGCATTTATAAAGGGCAGCTAAACAAAGACTTGTCTGATTTAAGTGATTGTTGGGTAATAGGAAAGGTACTGAACAAACTGAGAATATATATGCATATTAAGTAAAAAAAATATATATTTCTGCATTCCTTAGTTCACACAATTCATTGCAATGAAGACTGGTGTAAAGCTGAAAGATATTATTTAAAACAACTTACAGATGTTTTCTGTGTTGAGGTTCATATAGTAAACTTTGTTTTTTCTAACTACATCAAGAATATTTACAAATTTCCAAGTCAAAAGACTAGCTGTGAATAAATAAATGTTTTGCTTACCTGCTACTACTATTAGAAAACTGAATGCTGTCAACTTTGTCCTATGCAAAAAAAAAAAAAAAAAATTATCAAAAGTGATTCCAAACTAAACAAAATCATTATTTAAATCAAATACATATGTAATTTTAATAAAGTATTTACAGTATGAAACTCCAACTCTGATATCTTCTCTGGCTGACCTGATCCAAAGAAATAAACCCTAATGATGTGATCTGTACTCCCAGTAGCCAAAAACATTCCACCTGAGAAAAGAAAACACGGGTAAGTAATAATAACAAAAATGGGCAAGCTAATGATATTGCAGAATTTTCAGATGTGCCTAAGATTAAATACTTGTATTTATTCTCTTAACTGTACAGTTGTATCTCATTTCAGTTTTGCCTTCAGTAAAACCAAAAAAGGTTGGAAACTCAGAAGTTAAACTTGTGTTTAATTGCCTCACATTTGTTGTCACATAAATAGGCATCTGGAGACATATTCAAAAGATTAGCTAACTACAGTGATTTGTTTGTGACTTGGCTCTCACTGGCCTCAGTCTTAGAGTAAATAGAATGGAAAAAGAACTCCAGTAATTCTGAAAATACTTCTCTGCCATTTTACTATTTTATCTCATTGTTTACACTGCATTCTTCACCAATTGCCAGTTTCAGGAATCAATGAAGTTCAGAGCATAAGAACCTGCTAATCAATGTTTTCTTAGTAAAACCCCTATAAATTCCATTTTAGGTGAAGTTAACTTTCAGAATTGCTCTGAGGAAGAAGATTTTACCACTTTTTAAAGAACTGTGGCCAAGAAGCTTCCTTTTGACATGTTATGCTCAACTGTTGTCCAGAACTTCTACATTACCAGAATAATAATGCACAGATTCAGAACATTATTAATATTTAACATTTCTTTCAGTAACCATTTTAACTCAGTCTCATCTTACTAACAAGAAATATGCTACAGTAACTGCGTTGGACTTCACTTTATTCTCCAAATGGTTTCTTAAACTGAGACAAAGATTAAATAAATCAACAAATCAGTCTTTTACCAGCGCTAAAAGAAGAGCAGATCATTTGGACTCCGGGCCGAGGGCGTTCCGTAAACTTTGTTGGCCTCGGACTACAATAAAAGAAACAGTGAAATAATTTCCTACTATGAAGTAATTTTTTTCCTAAACAGAAAAGCCAGAATCTTAGAAATAAAGCACAGAGAGACAAAATTAAATATGATAGAACAGATGGCTGCCCATCTATAAACCATTTGCTGTGACTATGCTTCATGATCTGATCTTCAGGAAACTAAAACACACATATGGACCAAGCAATTGCATGTATCACTCAGAACTGTGCCACAACTTAAATCCCAGATCTCTCTCCCCTCAAATATTGACATAGAAAACATTTTCCTTTAAGTCACCTGTAAAGTGGAAGAGAAGACATCAGAGCCAGTTACCCAAGGTTCAGTTTTAAACCACTGAGTTTATCAGAGCTCTGGTTTTCTCCTGCTATATGTGGCTGTTTTTACTAAAAGAAAGAAATAAAGTCTGGCACTCTTTGTAGGCAAATACATACACAAGAAAACGTAAATAAAATTTCACGTTTTTTACAGTGTTAGATGATAAGAGTTTCATCAGAAAGCACGTATTATTTGCAGGTAGCACTAGTTCCAGATAACCCCCACAGAGTGTTACAATAATGCCTGGAAGCATTTAAGAAATTTTACTTCCTGCACTGTGCTTCCTCTCTCAGGTATTTCAATAGCTGATGTGCAAGCAGAACTAAAGAATCAGTGACTTGGCACTTTAAGAACGCATGTATAAAAACAAAACTAAATCAGGTCCTTCAATCAGTTCAGTTCTGCTCACATACTGCAGCAACCCCAGATCAGTAGGTGGTCTTGCACAGCATACCATCTGCAAACTTCGGTCCTTAAAGAATAAACTTGCTCGAGAACAGCAGCATTACACCCACAAGTGTCATCACTAAAGATCTGTTTAACATAAAAGAATGCATATTCATGATTTATCTAAAACTTTCTCTTTTTAAATCAAAATGGCTTTTTTTTTTCCTCAGCTGAAGGCAGATGCATAAGAGACCTTTCTCCACCTATCAGCTATCGCTATCTCAAAGAAAGTAGTAAGCATTAAACCCTGATCGAGTTTATATACAGACTAAAGTATTAAACATGCTGTGAACAGCAGTTAAGAAATTTTTCTCTAACTGTCCATTCAGTACAGGTTGTTTCTGAACCTTCCTTCAGGAGCTAAGATTACTCTTAACATCTCCCTGCCAAAAGTCTTTACAAGACACATTAAACAAGACAGATCTATCACACAAAACAGTTCAAATCCTTCTTAAGTGAGATACTAATTTAAAATGAACTATCAGATGATTCAATATGCAGCTTACATAACATGGAGCAAGTGTAAATAGAAAAATAGGCTGCTGTTCTCTTCCACTGTGGTTTGTGGACTCTGCCTTTGGAGTTAGGACAGCTGCAAAACAGAGCAAGTATGCACTTACGTTCTAGTTCAGATAATCAAATTCTCCAGCTTACATCTCTCTAATGTGTGCTATTTTAGGCATTAGGAAACAAGATTATGGCATTCTTTCACACTACAGCAGACCGCAATCTATATGACAAACTGGAGAATCAGTAACTTGGGGAAGTAAGGGAGGTGGACGAAAGGATAACATCTGGAAAGTTAATTGTTATGTTTTAACAAGCCTTCTCACTCAAATTATACAAGCAGTTGAAAGACACTAAGATACCTTCAACACTTCACAGGTCCAGGAAAGCCCTGGTAAGCCATTTTCCTCCCAAAATGAAAGGCTTCCATCAAAACACAACTTGAACTAAGAGCAGCAGTCAAAAAAGCAATTTCACACAGAATGGCCCAGGTTGGAAAGGACCTCAAGGATCACAAATCTCCAACCCCCTTGCCACAGGCAGGGCCACCAATCTCCCCATTTAACTGCAGACTAGGCTGCCCAGGGCCCCATCCAATCTGGCCTTGAACACCTCTAGGGACAGGGCATCTACAATCTCTCTGGGCCGTATGTTCCGGCACGTCACCACTCATAGTAAAGAACTTAATTTGCACTATTTGCTTCAACCAAGGACAACAATCCCCCATACAAACAGCTCACAATTCATCTTCAATGCACGCTCCTAGTGCAAGAATGGTTATACAACCCAAGCCACGCAGTCTAACCTTGCTCTGGACAAAAAGCAGCTTAAGCAAGATTTATCAAAAAAGAAAAAAATAAACCAAAACAAACAAACAAACAAAAACCCCTCATCCAACTTGAGTACTCTTGGTTTACAAACCACCAGCGAACAAAGTCCAGCATATGTGCATTTTAGTGTATGACCAGTTCCCTTAACATGAGCTGCTTTCTGCACAAAAATGCAAATCCCAAGTATGCTACCACCCTGAAGATAGTTGAAATACTAACATTTGCTTGTCCAAAATAGGAATTATAGAATCATAGGATAGCCTGTGTTGAAAAGGACCATAATGATCATTGAGTTTCAACCCCCTGCTATGTGCAGGGTCACCAACCACCAGACCAGGCTGCCCAGAGCCACATCCAGCCTGGCCTTGAATGCCTCCAGGGATGGGGCATCCACAACCTCCTTGGGCAACCTGTTCCAGTGCATCACCACCCTCTGTGTGAAAAACTTCCTCCTAATATCTAACCTAAACCTCCCCTGTCTCAGTTTAAAACCATTCCCCCTTGTCCTAGCACTATCTACCCTTGCAAACAGATGTACCCCTCCTGTTTATATGCTTCTTTCAAATACTGGAAGGCTATGAGGTCTCCCCCAAGGCCTTCTCTTCTCCAAGCTAAAGAAGCCCAGTTCCCTCAACCTTTCTTAGGAGAGGTGTCAAAATAATCAGCATGTTTTGCTGATTTTTTTTTTTTTTTTTTTTTTTTTTTTTTAATAGAGCAGACAGAAAGCAGTACAGTGAGTTCCTCTATCCAAATCTGTGAGACAGTTCTGCTGCTCTGTGCACTTGGTCTGCCAATAACAGACTAACACTGGAAACTCATGATCCAAATAGGTGGCATAAGAATAACGAGAAAACACAGCATCTTCCTTGAAGCACTTACACAAATATTTTGCAGTGCAAGCTACTTAACTTCTGTGCACTGATAACAATTCTATCTCATACCTGAGGCAATTATCCATCAAGTTTTGATGATCTATGATTGATTTTCTCTTCTCCCCACTGTCACTTGAAAAAGGATGCAATTCTTGTTTCTTCTACTCTAACCCAGAATAGTAACAGAGACTAAATGTGGGGGAAGTTGCTGATCACTTTATTTCTTATTTATTTCCCTTTGAACCACTTTCACTGACCTCTTCATCTACAGAAACAATTATCTGACCCACTTCTCTATTTAGAAACAAAAATAATACGACTGGAATGTTACTGGAATGCCTCTGGGCATACTCTTTAACTGCCTGATCGGAAAGCTCTTCACTGAAAGAACAGGAGCACACAGGTGGCTCCATGCAAGTGAACATCATGAACCCACACCAGTCACAGAATCATATGAACAGTTAGTCGTTCTCTTTTGAGCAACACTGAGAATTTTGTGGCCTGCCATTCATCCTATGGCACAAATATCTACTGTAAAGAATCTTCCTGCAGTTTATGAAAATAGAGCTGTTGCCAGAAATCTCCTGTTCAGGCTATGTGTGAACAAAATATTCAACATGCCTCAATGAAGTTATCCAAACAAGGGGATACCAACATAGGATGCCTCTAATTTCAGAGATACAATTAATAAAGCAACAGAGCTACTGGCAGATAGATTGCAGAAATCCTTATGTTTAGAAGAGTTAAAGAAATAAACATTTGCAATAAAAAAAAATAAAAATAGAAGAACCAAGATAAGGCCTATAAGAAAAAAAAAAAATACAAACCAACAACAACAAACATACAAAATGCTTCATAATGGGCCTTAGGAATAAGATTCCTCTTTCCTTTGACAGTTTTACTGCTACTACTCATTTTCCCCAGCACATCACTGAATGGATATGGAAGGAATAAGCCATGTTTCCACAGTTCTGGAAGTAGATCTAGATCTAAAGGTGTAAGGAAGAACAATCAAAGACTCATAGAGGTTAGAAGTGACCCCTGGTCAGACATCTAGTCCAACCCTCCAGCTAAAGCAGGTTCCCTACAGTAGGATGCACAAGAAAGCATCCAGGTGAGTTTTGAATATCTCCAGAGAAAGAGACTCCACAGCCTCTCTAGGATGCTTGTTCCAGTGCTTGGTAACTTTTCAAAGGGACAATTGCCTCATCCAAAACTACAACAATCCTTACCTATTACTGAGGCTGAGTGCCCATGAACAAGGTCTTCTGGTGAAAAACTACACTGGATTCCCAGTTTCACAGTATGATTAACATGATTTACAATGATCACACTTAGAAAAGTTTATAGTTTAGAAAATTAAGTAGAACCTCCTGTAACTAACAAGGTTAAGAAGAAAGACATGGAGACTTTTCTGAGTGTGCAACTATTTCAGTATGCTATGTAACATACAACTATGTTCCAGTCCTAACAGACACAAACATTTCCTATTTAGATTTAGTATATGCTCTAGTTTTCATGAAAAAGCATGAAGTACTTCAAATGCATAACTATACTAAACTGGAACAAATACCTACAGATAGTTTCCTACTTCCAGCTGTAGCTGAAAATGGGTGTAAGAACAAAAATAGTACACAGTGATAACTTTCAGTTTCTTCTTTTATGCTTTCAACACGTATAATAATCTGTGACAAGGAGTTCCATAACTTAGCTGCATGTTAAAAGCCATCTCCTTCTGACTGTAAATTAGCTAGTTTCAGTTAATACCCTCCAGCACAAGAAGATTCCACAGCCAATTACTATACAACCTCTTCAGGACACTAGCAAATGTACAGGTCTTATTCATTTCATGCACTCACTTTCCAGACTGAAAAGACATACATAGGTTGCTCCAAAAGTAATGCCTCCGTTTTATTTCTATGGAAACCCAACAGCTACAAATGACAAAATTACTCTACCTGATAGAGCACATTCTCAGCTACAAAAATAAATAAATAAATATGATTTAAAAAAAAAAAAAAAAAAATCAACACAATCAGCACCATTAGTTGCACATCTTTGCCAGTGATGAACAAGAGCTTGCATGCTACACTTGCAAAAACCTGCAACAGTAGAAGTTATTGACTGTTTCACAGCGGCTATACTGGTCTCACTGCTAGCAAAATGTTGCACAACTAGTCTGCCCCTCCTTGGCCCAAGTAGACAGAAGACTGGAGGCATCAAATCCAGACTATAACGTTTGAGTGGTAGGACAGTCTCCAAGCAAGACCGGCAACGTGCTCTACAGTACTCAAACTGGTATGGGACTCAACATTATCATGCTCCAAAAGAAAAGTTGATGTCTTTGGCTTGATGCTTGAAGTTCAAACCTTGAGCACAATCACTGTCACAACACAGCAGTCAGAATTGATGGTTTGTCCAGATTCCAGAAAATCGGGGTGGGTCACCTCTTTCCTATCCCAAAAGACAGGGCACATCACTTTACCTACTGAGGGCTACATCTTCAGTGCTGAAAATTCACATGTCCCCACTCCACAGATTACACATTTTATCTTCAGCTTCATAGTGGTAACATACATCTTGTCACTGTTAATGAAGCAATCCGAGAAACTGTCACCTTTGGCCTTGTATTGGTTCAACAGATCCTAATGAATTTGAGTATGGTGCACTGAATGGATCCACCTAGTGCACGCTTTGATACCACTTTGATAGTGCACCTAGTGATACTCTAATGTTGCCACCATTGTTTCCTACGCATTCAAGCTAATATTAATCTCCAAAGTTCCCTGCCCATAATCCACCAATTAGCATGGATGCTAATGCTAATGCTGAGATGCTCTTCACTGAGTGGTGTCACAGCTGTACATGACCTTTCAGAACACAGTCTTCCATGTTGCCACTGTCACCATTGAAACGCACCACCCACCACCCCACTGTGTACCCACTGTTCAGTCTCCATAAACATTCAGCAAATGCCGATGAATGTCAAGAGGTGCCATCTTTTCTGCACAGAGGAACTTAATGACACACCTTGGCTTTGTATGGACTTCCATCTCAGACACCATTTTGTTAGACTGCCCCTCGGCTGCTATCTGTCACATGACAACAAAATGTAATGGAATACTCACAGTAAGGTTCAACCTCTACTGCCATATCACCTCCATCCACCTCTGACATCACGGGCCAACATAATAAAATAGGAAGCATTACTTTCAGAGTAGACCTCATAGTTTTAAGGGTCCCTCTATCTTCTCAAACTCAACACAGAAAATACCAGAACAGTTGTTAAGGACAGCGCAAGCTTCTCTCACAAAGCTACTCTGCACTCTCCTGTTGAGCAACATGAACTGCTGCACGACTTAGGTTACGAGACTAACTCCTTTCCATTCTGCAACATGCAACTGAACTGAATTTCTTTTTTTTTTTTTTTTTTAATTGCAGATACTTTTCTGTGGCTCTTTACATATGAAAGCATTATAAAAATTAAAAAACAACACCTTAATTCTTTCAATATTTTCTAAGTGTTAAAATTTGTATTCTACATCTAGGAATTGAGAATCCTTACCGTAACTGAAACCAGCTCACTTTTTTTTTTTCTTAACCTCAAGACAAATTTCATCTAACTTTATGATTCACTCAAATATTCATCTCCCAGCTTATATAGCATAAGCCATTTAAGTCTCATTAATTCTACTACTCTCTAATTAGGAAAAGGGAAGAGATCCTTGCTCAAAACTGAATTATCAGTGATTATTAACTATTTCTAATTTTACGCTCCAGATGTTTTGCAATTAAGAAGGAGAAAAAGCATTTGAAAGCCACTGAAGTTATTTTTAATACTCATAATAAAAAACGAATTGAGGGCTCTGGCAAGACTTTTCATATCTTATCCTTTGAAGGCAGAAACTTCAGAGTCAACTTCATCCACCAATACACAGCCCATGAGTGACACCCTCCTTACCATGCTACATAAAGAGCAACTAAAAACAGGTTTTGGAGAGAAGAAAATGACAGACAAACAAACAAAAATTAACTCCATCCTAATTTCTTGCTAGGACATTACTTCCTCCCACTAAACCTTAGATTCTCAAGTCTAAATCGCAATCATCTTGTAGCACATTTTGTCAAAACTTTCATGAATTTTTCATAGAACAAAAAAGCCAACTTTGACATCATGTCGCTTTATTAACAGAGCCACAGAAAAAAGTGGTTGTATATTGATTTAACCGCACAAAAACCCTCAGTGATTACTTATGTTTTTAACTTAGTCCTTAAAAGACAAGTTATAGCAACCCCCAGAAAAGGATCAATCCAACTATTGCACAGACAGCAAAACAACCAGTGACAAGACCTTTCTACAACATTTGTATATCATTCTTAATCACAAACAAAGAAATAGCAATAAATAAAATAACAACTAACTTTATTTTAAGGGTGCCAGCATCCCACAGCCAAAAGCATATTGTTCCATCTGCCCCGGTTGAAGATAAGTATCTCTTTGAGCCACTGCATAGTGGAGAGAACTGGGAGGAGGGATGGGGAAAAAAAAGAAGAGGTCAGTACTCCAACAACACAGTGTTTCTTAGAATAACTTTCTCCCTTCAGAACAACCTTTCTGGCTTGCATGAAAAGCACTCTGGCTTCTCCTTCCCCACAGCCCAAATTGTGCAATAGCAAGCAACTCCAGACAGGAAGCAGAGCAAACTGTTCAGCACTGACTGCAGTTTTTACTCAATATATTGATACTCAAAATCACAGTCTGCAAAGCAATCATACTTCATAACAGAACTGTCCACATGCATCATGCAATTTTTTAAGAAGTTTCTTTCTTATTTTTCCCTCCCACAAATAGATTATGCCTGGCATTTTGCTAGGATCAGATACTGTGACAATAAATGTGTCATTTTTGCAACAAGTACCATGAAAATTTCTTCTTCTTTCACAGCTTAGTTGCTCCATAGACATTATTATTTAGAATGCTCTCAAGTGGTTTCTCTTTCAGTCAAAAAATGCACTTTGCTACTTAGGTGACTTTGTGAAAACCTACCTGCAATGATGTTATAGATGCACTGTGGCCCTGCAGAACTGCTAAGGGTGCACAAGTTCGAAGGCACCAAACTCGGATCATTTTATCACAGCTTCCAGCAGCTATCATGGTGTTCTCGTAGTTCACCGCCATATCAGATATTTCAGCTGCATGCCCTCTCAGGGTAGCCAACAACCTGCCATCATCTGTTGCCCAGATTTTTACAAGGCAATCATCTGATCCCTAGAAATAAGGTAGAAATCATTAGCTGTTTCTATTGTACAGTTCAATTAAACAAAACTCAAGGTATCGAGCATTAGATTTTTTGAGCAGAAAAATGATTCTGATAACTATTCCCTTAATCTAAAAATCTTGCTCTGCATCTTAAGGAAATCTTATGTGATGCGATGCTGCTTTTCAAAACAGCTGTTCTGAAGACACAACAAGGGAAGCAGAGCAGGACTCTAGGAACAAAGAACATGCAATAAAAATCCTGTGCAAAGCAAACATCAGTATCACATTAATCCCTGCCTTCCAGCTGTTGGGTACGTCTCATCAGGTTTTACGTGAGAAAAAAGTTGGCTTAGACAACCATGCAGAACAAAGGTCTGAAGCAGACACAAAGTCTGAGGGCAAACACCTCCACCCCCCTCTGTCTGCATGCGTATTGTATGCACTAGGACTTGCGTTTCCATTCCTTCTTGAAGCTCTGCAATTCAGAAGAAATTACCTCAGAAAGCCAAGCTTCTGAAATACCAATATTCCTGAGCTTGAAATTGCCAAAACCCTAAGTAAACTGTTGTAAGAGAAGTTACTCCGTTAGTTTGTACTTTATTTTAGCCTAAACTTTTCTCCTCCTTACCGATAGCAGCTATAACAGGAGCCACTGAAAACAACAACAAAAATAAAACTAACACTCTCCATTGATAAATCTGCACAGTGACTCAATCTTTCCTTTACCTTTACACTCCACACCTAAGGCATGTTAGAACACTTTACTAGCAGGTATCATGTTCCAAAATTTTGAACAGAGCCACAACAGTTTTTTTGAGCATTTATTTTCAGTTTTTCCAATATCATCATTAGTGTATTACCATTAAAAAATATAAATAAATAAATAAATAACCACGTATTCCAGTAGCAAGCAGAAGGTAACTTCTGTAACTTCTCTGAGTTTTGCCTGAAGTAGGACCTCAATGGACATTTTACCCACAGTGCAGTAGCAGAAGTATATATTAATCCAATTATTTGCCTTGAATCTCAAAATTCCTTCTGAATTACCTCAACTTCTTCAAATTTTACCTCACAAATCGTAACAAATATCTGCAGTTTTTGGTTTTTGCTTCATCGTGTTCAGATTGCACGGCCTTGAAAGCCAAGTGCTGAATTGTTTAAATCTTGTTAATTTTATCTCTTCCTCTATATCAAACCCTTGAAACAATCACTTTCCTCCACATCACTTTTCCTTTCTTTTGATTCAGACCCACTGAGTTAAGATCCAGTGAATGAACCTACTACACATTTGATCTACCATTATTGCAGCACTGAATTCATCTCAAATATCTGCATGGAAAGAAAGTACACCGCTTTCAGGAAAACATTTTAGTCTACAGGTCGAATCAGGAACTCCCCAGTTAAGAACTTCTACAAGAAGAAAGAAGACCCAAGGATCTCTTAAATACTGTTAAAGCTGTTTAAGTGAATTTAAGTGCAGTTGTGAGCATTTAATGCTTTTGAAAAAGCTCCAAATCTCACTCGTACTGAATATATTTATTCAGGCTAGTTTTACTTATCACCTGATTTATTCACATTAAGTTACCGAAGATTGAAAGAGTAGAAAAATAACTGGGAAATGCGCTCAGTAGTTCATATGTTCAGACTTACCCAATGCACAATTTAACAGGCTCTAAACTTGCTGTTTAGAGCTTACAAATAAGAGTTAAAAGAAAAAAGGGCAGCATTTTTTCCTCTAAGCTGTAAGTTTTAAGCAGATTGTTTTAGTCCCTTTGCTTCCTTAAAATGAACATACAAGCTGGCTATAAAGTACCCACATTACTCAACTAAGAAGGTTTCAAACTCCAAATCGAGCCCAATCATTTAATTAAAAATTCTCATGCTCCCAAAGTAAGAGTCATCAGCGCACCAATATCTTCCAGTCCTAAACATTCTTCAGAAGTTTATATTGTTCTTTACAAGTACTGTCGTACTACAAGTTTTGTAAATGACAAGAGCCCTTAACAGAAAGTGAAATACACTTTTGCTTCAGATTTTTATTACAAGAGAGTTTTTCTGACAGCTCCCTGGGCCTGAGAATGTTTAACTAAAATTTGGCCAATAACATTACCTACTTACTGCAACAATGATCTGAAAAGTATTATAAGGTCAATCTGTTCTACACTGATTACACTGTAAGATTTTGAGCATGAAAAGGCTTGCATATTTGTCTTAGAAGTCTGGTTAGAACCAAAAAAAAAAAAAAACCCAACCTAAACACAGAAGAGATAAAAAGGGGTGGAGTGAGTGAAATTCATGTGATAGATATAATAAATAATACTTTCAGCCACGAAACAGAGATTTGAAGCAAGAAGAGAATAGGGATCCCAAAACTTCCAAAGGAACTCAAAACCTCCAAACACTCCAGGAGCGTGGGGATGGAAAACACTCACAAGTGGATTAATCTCTTACGCAAAGCAATAAATGCATGAGAACAGAGCCAATCCATTAACATTAATTACTTGCATCACAGTGCAGAAGTCTCAAACCACCAGTCCCATTTTTCTTGGAGCTGCACAAGTAACACTCTCTACAGCACTGTACCTATCACATAAAACATGCTTCTGCAGTTCTTACATCGTAAGGATCAACATTATGAATAAGCTATTCACTTACAGCTTGCAGCCATTCCACTGGATGAACAGATTGTTCAAAGAAAATAAATAAACAAATAAAAGACAACCCAATAAACTAAACCTTGCATTACAAGACCCCTAAAAAGCTGCTTGCCGAATGTAATTGATGGAGAGAAATCTGTGCATAGATAAAGAGAGACATAGAAGAGTCAGAAACAAGGGCAGAAAAAAAAGTAAAGAAACAGAGAAAAAGAATGCTAGCTTTAGGACCTAATGCCACCTGGAGAAACCTCAGAGGTCTATTTAATAGCAAACTGAGGAAAGCAGATCAGCATAAAATCAGACTGCTTCCTACCAGCTGGCTCCAGGACAGCTATAGAGGCATGTGCTGTACCTCTCCCCTGTAGAGGAAAATTAAACTGTTAGCAAGTCTCAGCAAGAAAAATAACTACGGTAAGTTATAAATTCTGTAGCATCTTGGCAAGATAGTAATATTAGAGCTCAAATAAATCCATAAGATTCTGTCTGAATTGAATGGGATAATTCACAACTCTTAAAATACTGTTCCAGTTCTACCAGCAAGGGCATCAGCTTACACCACAGCTTCTGTTTCCAAGGTTATGTCTGCAACTACTACAAATTATGTGGCTATTAAAAGCATTTGTCAAAAACAAATCCTAGAACAGGCTCAGCCCCTACAGAGAACTGATGACAGCATTACCAAGGTATGGAGTAAAACTGGTTTACTTTCCTACCATTACAGAGACTTGTGGGCTGCAGTGAAACTGCCAAAAACCATACAGATCGGTCTCTTTCCAACCACAGGTTATTACTCTCCTCTGCTTATTATTATTCCCTAGAAAGAGGATCTCAGTGGAGACAGGAAGATAAAGATGAGGGAAATAACACTGGCAACTTTCTGACTTGGAAGGATCAAGCAGTACAAGAACCAGAGAAGGCAATGCCTGTCCCTATTGCTAGCACATGGTTCCAAGAGATCCAAAACAGCCTCCAATAGTAAGGTTTCATTCACTGAAGGCTGACAGTTCCTTCAGTTGTGTCTTTGCAAGTAAAGCTGTATTCATTGCAGTTAAGTTGAAAACAGAAAACATCAGGTTTGTATACTGGGAATATTTTTGTATATTCAGAAGAAAAAAATCAAAAACATCTTAGAGGCTGATCTTTGGAAATCTCTTGTGAAATCTTTAACATAAGGTAAATAGGACCAGTCAATGCATGACCTACTAGCTAGCAGGAAAACTGCTTTGTGTCCTGTTTTCACCGTCGTTAGGTAAACCAAGAACATCTTCTTCCTAACAAAGATAACATCTCTCAGAACAGTATGACTCAAAAATATGCTGAGATCACTTTTTCTTTCTTTTAATTTGAAGCAGCACATAAATAGAACTTAAACGTGGAGGCTTTCAGTCCTTCAGAGGAAAGGAAAATGCAGCTTCTACAACCAGTCATAAAACTAAAACAATCTCTTACCTAGCTAACGTTGCACTAAATGTTGGAGGTTACAGAGTAAAGATCAGAGCAAGAACAATTCCCTATTGATACACACAAATTCATATGCTGGTAACAGACATGTCTAGAATGAAATCTGTCTTCCTTTTGTTTATAAATTCAATGATATATGCCAACTTTATCAACAAATTGCATCACCACAGCAACTAGAACTTGGATTTTACTGCAATATGGAGTAGAACACTTCGGTATTCTGTTTGCCAACAGACATTTAAACATCTACACAAAGAACACTGGATTTATCCAATAACACTGAGGTAAAAGATTTTGATCCAGCCCCACAGAGGAAAATCCATCAGCTACAATTACTTTCTACGGGCACTTTATTCAACACCGGATTGAAATAATTTCGATCTGAACCCAAGATCTTTTTAAAGCAATTATACCTTGGACACCATTTTATCTCTCAGCAAAGGACTGCCAGCAGAGCTCAGGGGTTACATATGCACAACTGCTCCCCTCATTTTATTCCAGGTTCTTCTACTTTTCTTTTAGAAATAAACTGTTGTTATAGTCAAGAGAAATGTCTCTCTAGCCACTTTAAAGTCACACTGCAAAACACAAGGGAATGTGCAACTCTACTCTTCATTACAGATGCACTCAAGGGAACTTTAGTAAGTCCCTCAAAGACAACAGATTTAAGAAACATGGGATTTAAGAAAATGATGAATCATAAGACCTTAACAGGGAGTTCCAGGCACTTCAATGAAGCACAAACAGAAGTTTCTACGTAGAGCTGAATAGGACGAACACTGGGGATTTTTATGCTTGCACACAAAATCCCTAACCCATTCTGCCTTGTCACATCTAAAATAAGCCCACAGCATCAGAGCAACACTTTTTCTGACAGGTGAATCATGCACAAACTAGAGGACATGGTAAGAATGTAATGCCTATGACTGTTGAGGGACTTTAGCTTGTCAATGAAAGCTAAAGAAATATTAAGAAAATCTCTACTACGAACAAGTAAACAAACAGAAGTCTGCCTGTACTTCTATAAGTGCCACAGACCCCGCAGCTATACATTTTTCCACACAATGAATTAAATAAATTGTATGTGGGCAGAAGGGCAAATTGTATTCACAACCACGTTAAAAGCATGTGAGAAGTTTGAACTGCAGTGTCAAACCAAACTGCACTTCCACCTGCAGTGCTCAAGTTATCTGTCTTGGCATTCCAAAGAGGGCAAACAAGCTCCCAGATCCACAAATGCACCACAGGAATCCAGTAATTGTGAGAAGGCAATAAATGCCGCCAGAGCATTCCAGATTGACACAAGGTGTGCATTTATATGATCCTTGGCTTTACTGAAGTTGACTCCTTACTAAGGAATCCAATTATACTGATGTGCATCATTTTTCCTAATTCCCATTCTTTAAGAAACCTGCATTTTCAGTACTGATTTCAGACATCCTCAGAGTAAAGAACAAAAAGAGCAAAAATAAACCAACCCACCAAAGCAACACAGTGAAATTAGCTATAAATACTGATAACATTCCTATAAAAATCAGTTCCTGGGATCTCACAGATCACAATTCCTCATAAACCAACATTTGTTATAAAACACTGCTAATTTTCAACCTTCTATCATCAACATGCTGTATAAATCTACCAGCCTATTAATAGTAATTTAAAACGTAATAAAAACTACAGAAAAAAGGCTAAAATAATCTAACTACAAAACGATTACCTACCCTGACTTCTAAAATTCCCTGACAGCAGTCTGTTCTTTTCTCTTTCCTAGAGAGAAAAGAACTTTCCTAGAGAAGTTTTTGCCTTTCCTAGAGAAGTCCAGAAGAAGAAAGAATCTGCACAAGGTAATTTCATGGAAAATAACTGCAGTTTTCTGACTGAACTGCATGGATCAGCAGTCACCAGCACATTCAATATGCTGAATTATCTTAACATGTAAACTGGCACCGTTATGAAAATTCATCTGAAAGTAACAGCAGCAAAGCATTCATCTGGTACTAATAGATGTCAGCACACTCAGGTTTGGGCAACTATGCTATCTATACTCTAAAAAATTAGACAAAAAATATTTATACTCACAGTAAATATTCGCCTTCCAGTCCGATCAAAAGTTACACAGTATACAGAAGATAAGTGTCCTAAAATTCGTTTATGCATCTTCATATGTTGGTAGACTGCAGTTGGAACAAGGCGTTCAAGTCTGTATTTTCCATTCAGTTTTCTTGAGAATAGGGTATCCACTACCAAATGGGGAAAGAAAAAGGAAAAGATATTTATATTGGGTTCATAAGCCAAAACACACCTGCAGAAGAGAAAGTTCATTGCAGAACTGCACCACATGAACACCTTACTACAGTAACTCTCTCCATTTACCATCACTGGGGAAAAATATAACACAAAAGCAGCCTATGATACAAACATCAGAAAAAGTACTAAAGTGCAAGGCAGAGCATGAAGATATGATACATCAAACCCCCAGTTTTAATTGCCCAAATGTATGCTTCTTATTTTATACCTAGAATGGTATTCAAGAGGACCAAAACAGCTCCTACAGAGGAGAAAACTACCTCAAATTTAAGATGCATACAAGTATCCACATAGCTATTAACTGCAGACCAGCAAACATTCAAGTCTTCTACAGGACAACATGTTTTTAGACAATTACAATCACTTACTCAACCTTTAAAAGACAACTCTTGTTTTGAATAATATTACTACTTACTATGGTAAAAAAAATTAAAATAAAAACAGAATAACCACAACAAAACAAGCAAACAAAATCCAAAGATGAACAAACTTCCAAGACAGGTAGCTGCTACTGTCATTATTACTCTGGTTAGGCATTCCTTACACTGGACCAAGGCAACATCAGTACTAGTGAAGTAAGCAGGACCGGGGCGCTGGTCCGGGCACTCAATAACCTTTAGCATCAACTGTCTACAAGCCTCTTGCATTGCCTGGCTTGGCCCAGGCAAATGAGACGGAAGTTCATGAGTCAGCACAGGTCAAACTTCATTCGAACTGGATCGCAGCTACTCTACATAGGAGCAAAAGCACTTTGTGGTATGGATAACTGCCAAGACTTTTGGCTTCAGGCCATGAAAACAGCCCTGAAACATTTAGGTTACTGCATATGTAGCCCAAGGATTCAAGGAAGTTTTCCTTGTTCAAGATGCTTTGTGAAGGAGAAGGATCATTAGCTGTAGAGTGAAGCACCAAGTCAATGGACCACTACTGCCTTAAGGCTCTGCTATAACCTCTTCAACCTACCCTTCTACAAGAACAAGATGCAGCTGCATTTGCTTTATAACAAAGCTTCTCCTTGCCAAAAGTCTACTTCAAAACAGCAGGAAACCCAGATTAGCTCAGTCACAAGATAAATCCAGTTTCTGCTTCCGACACATCAACCTACAGTAAAAAGACATCCCACACCCACCACAAAGAATAAAACAAAGTCAGAAAAGTATTTGTCACAGCAATGAAGTGATCTTCCGCAATCTCAGCTATTCAGAAGTTACCTTTTATTTGCTCCTAATACAAGACAATTCTTGCTTGGAAATCAGCTTAGAGCAATGCCTTCAAATCAATTCATAGCTCACATAACAGAAAAAAACGTAAGCTAGAGTTTAATTTGTAGATATGTTCTGTCAGTAAGTTTAAAAGCAACTGCATTCTTTAACATAAACACAACAAACTCATCCAAGCATTTAACTTCTAACATCTGAATTTATGGAAAACTCTACAAATGCAATAGAAATCGATTTCAAAGATAGATATATATATTAATTTAATAATCTCCATTAGTAAATAAACAGAGCTTAAGCCAATATTTCTGCTGATATTCTTGTTGCTGTCAAACAGTGACAGGCAACTTGCTACAAGATCACTCTGGGGATCTCAACAGATGAAGTGTCCCCAGTTCAGTAACATCAGCCTACTGCAAAATAGGAGCAGCACTCAGTGACAGTGGAAATAAGAAAACCAAGTCTCACAAATTTGCATTGCCCAAAATTTATATTAAAAAAAAAAAAAAAAAAAAAAAGCATTACCATTTAAAAATAAATCTAAGTGAACTAAAAATTAGTTTGACAGGGCAAAAAGCAGTATTATAAACCTGTATCTATCACTGCATCTATCACTGCTCCTCAGTTTCCTCAATACAGCTGTCCATTTAATCTCATTCACTTTGCCAAGGGATTCAACTCGTTTCTCTAGAAGTATTTACACATTTTATTCCAAATGTTTATGGCTCCAGTGTGACACCTGCCCACCTTGTTAGCAGAGGACCCACTGCTTTTTTCCTTCAGAGTACAGGTAAAAATGAAAGAAAAACAGCCACATCTTATGCAAGAGAATAGTAAAACTGATTTTTCCAGTGCAAGTCAAGGTAAGAAAAACTACCAACTGTTAATAATAGTGCCTTTGTACTAATTATATGTCTTAAGTTTAAAGGAGTAGTTTCTTGTGTCTGGCTTTACCATCTTTGTATAGTCCTTAAGCCACTTTAGCTTGATTTTTGCTGTATTTAGGGAAGACTGATTTTAGAAACTCCTGTACAGCAGTTACTCCTGTAACTCTCATTTGAGCTCTACTAGCAGTTTTCTGCTTTTGCTTAGGTTCTGCTTGGCTTCACACAATTGAGTCAACATGAGCAAAGGTGATGATTCAATCACAGGAAGAGGGACAACCTATAGGCAATTGAACAGCTGCAGCGGGAGCCACTTGCAGTCCATAACCAGCTAAGGCAACAGCATAAACTTTATCCAAGGAACACTTAAGAGAACATTGTGTCAACCAAGAGAATAAAGAAGGGTTTGATGTGAGAACAAAGCTACACAGCAGAGACTGGCTGGCTTTTGCTTACTGGAAAGGCACTGTGAAGTGCATGCTACACAAATAAATACCACCCAATGCCTGGCCAACTAAGGAAGTTAAAATTATCTTAGCTCTCTATGCCTCTTGTACCCATGCACAAGATTGATCCTTACTAAGAAAAAAATAAATCACAGATGTTACCAGCTGTTGTGTGTACAACACAGAACAACACTTCATTACTTAGTCCTAATTGACATTTTGGTTATATATTAAAAAAAAAAAAAAGAAAGAAAATCAGGATTCTTCCTAGTTAATACTGGAGCTGCCTCATTAGAAAAAAAAATGCCTTAGAAAGCTACATACACTACAGATATTCAAATACGTAAAACACACATTTCCACAGAATGTTAATATTTCAGTTGTTATGAATTATCAGTTGCTTATTAATACAGAATGAACTGGCTTGCAGGTTTTAGTCCTGTAACTGTCTGCTATCACAGAATCACAACTTGTCTGAGGTTGGAAGGGACTTCTGGAAGACACCAGGTCCAAACCCTTGCTCAAAAGTAGGGACACCAGAGCAGGGCGTCCATGACTGAGCCCAGTTGGGTTTTGAGTATCACCAAGGACAGTGCCTTAGTTTCAGCTGGGACAGAACTGTTTTCTTCAGTGTTTGGTATAATGCTGTGTTTTGGTTCTAGGAGAAAAACAATACTAGTAACACACACCAATGTTTATAGTTGCAGCTAAGCAGCATTGTACAGAGCCAAGGCCATTGACAGCAAAGTATCCAAGGAGCTGGGAGGGAACAGAATTTGGACAGCTGACTTAAACTGGCCAAAGGGATATTCCATACATCAAGTAGAAGTGAGGGGAGTGAGAAACGATTTTGTGGTGCAGAGCGTCCTGCTGGGTCAAACCACAACAGGTGGAAACTTCATAAGGCAGTCTGCGGTCAACATCATAGTGAATGAAAGTTCCCCGGTGTTTAGACAGAACCTCTTGTGTTCTGGTTTGTGGCCACTGCCTCTTGAGCACCACAATAAAGAGCCTGGCTCTTAATTTTGTGTCCCACTTCAGGTATTTATACACACTGACGAGAGTCTTCTCCCAGCTCTCTCAGCTTCCCCTTAGAGGAGAGGCACTCCAGTCCCTTCATCAACTTCACGGCCCCATGCTGGACTCTTCCCAACACAACTCTCTCTTACATCCAAACCAAATATAGCACTCCAGTCATGGCCTCCTCAGTGCTGAGTAGTGAGAAAGGACCACCTCTTTTTGATGAAGTCACACTTTGCATAATGTAGCCAAGAATACTGTAAGCCTTCTTAGCAGAAAGGACACACTGCTGACTCACGTTCAACTTGGTGTCCATCAGGACCCATGGATCCTTTTCTGCCAGGCTGCTTTCCACCTGGGTAACCCCAGTGTGCCCTGGTGCCTGGAATTGGTTGTCCCCAGCTGCAGGACTCTGCACTTCTTCTTTTTTGTCAGCAAGAAAGTTAGGACAGTTTTGAAAGCTAAGATGTGAATGGAAAACTGGGATATTAAAAACAACCTAGTGAAATTGAACTTCACTTTGTTGGTTTTGTTTTGTTTTGTTTTTTAAATCTCATTCCTACTGTTATGATTCAGTGTTAGTAACAACATAAATCTGAAAACCACACACCTCAGAGTCAAGATCACCCTACTTTGCTTACTTTGTTTGCCTTGAATCAGAACAATTCAAAATCAAACATAAAGCTGCTGAATGCAAAATGGTAGGAAATTTCAACAGAGCACGAAGAAAATTGTCACAGGCCTTCTTTTACTCAAAAGGCATGCAGCAGGCACCAACTTGAATGCCTCCAAAGTTTTAGAATGTCTCTATCTCACCCAGTACCCAAAACAAAACTAGCAACAAAAATGGCAATCTATATAATCAAGATAAATGCTGGTATCTGACAGACATAGCTGTATTAATTATGTTGATCTTTTTATTTCCCCAATGGATTTCTTATCTTAGTTTTATCAAAGCAACCAATTTGATCCCTTTATTTATATAGTTTTGCCCTGGAACATAAATATGTCTTTTAAAGATGAAGGAGCACAGTGTGCTTCGCCCATTGATAAACACAACATAATTTTTTTTTTTTTTTAACCAAGTATAAGTTGCATTTTAAAAGCATGCACAAAATCACTGCGGCTTATGTATTATTTTCTTCCATTCTGGACCTGAATTCAATCGACGAAAGTTCCTATTCCACAGAACAGAAACCAACTTTGTTCCTTTTCCATTCACACAAAAAGTGAATCGGGTTCAAGAGAAAAAGCTGGAAGGACACCTGAAGAACACATTATTTACAACTCCTACCCATAATGAATCGAGTTTCATAACTTGAGAAGCTAGTCACACCTCTAACGACCTTACAGCACTTAGGGCTGTTGAAAAACAATAAAGCAGGACTGCCTGACTCCTCCTTCTACTGTCAAAGCTAGTAATATTAAAAGCATCATGCATTCAGGCTTCCCCCCCCATGCCCCTTCTGTAAAGATGTTCAAAGCCAAGAAGGCAGCTTGAGTTGACTTGTGCTTTTCTGCTATTTCTCTGTTCAGCTTCTAAACTCCATGCATAAATCTAAATCTTCTGGCTCACAGGTAACAGCCACCATGGTAAAGCTAGCAATTTGAGCGAGTCAGGACTCGTCTATGGGAAAGTTAAAGCATACTGACTCCCCACAGGAGTGTTTCTGAGAATACAAAGAGTCTACGTACATCTTAAGCTTCACATATGAAGTCAATTTGCTCAGTGGAATTAGGTGTCAAATCCTTAACAATTCAGAGAGGGGAGGTGAGACACTTGGAAAGGCAACAACAAATGAAAGCTATCCTAAGTACTTCCAACCTGATCCTTGACTTCAGTATAACCCCACTTACATTCTGTGTATTATTTAGTCATTGAGTTTCACTCAAAATACGAGTACCTTAAGACTTCTTATTTCTTCTTGCACAAGGTTTCCATTTTAGTATAATTTTCTTTAGACTTGAATAAATAACAAATGTTACTTTTACACAGGTACTTGAAAATGTATCACATTTGTAGTATAAAAAAACCTAAAAGTTGGTCTTTTGGGTTAGTTTATTTTGGGTTTATTTTTATTATCACAGGGAAATGGTTATACAGCATAGTCTGAAGTTAGCTTTTAAGCCTTAAGTATTTACTAAATTTCTGAAAACAAACATCTGCACTGCTTTTAGAACATGGTGTTCTGTTTTCAGCCCAAACAGCAGGATAACTGAATAGAGAAACTGAGAAGACAAAAAAATCTCTCAGAACTTTTCCTGAAGTGGACTATTCAGCAAAACCAGGCAGATGCATTAATCAGCCAGGGAACATATTCTTCATTAGCAGAGAATGAGCAGCCAGTCTCACTCAGGTCTTCACACATGAATAACCAGCTTCCCTAAGAGCTCTGAACTCAGAACTTCAAGTTTTGGCTCTGTGCTTTTCCAGAGCTCCTGAAAGTTACTTAAAAAGAGTTCCTTTTTCTGCTTCTGCATCCCTGAAGGTCTTTACGGATCTTTAACAAAACAAAAAGAATCATAGAATGGCTTATGTTGGAAGAGACCTTAAAGATTATTGAGTTCCAATTCTCCTTTTTGATTTTAATTAAACACAGAGGGAGATTACTCGTTACACAAGTTTTGGTTTTCTATTATATTCTAGACATACACTGTAGATTTCTGGTGAAGTAAGTACCTGTACAGATGTATTTTAAGTGCATATAAGTTAGCTACAAGGCTGCTATCATAATGTAGAAAAAAATTTAATACTAAAGCATATAATAACAGTATCATGATTGCATTGGTTCCTAAAGCTAGGAAATGAACAAATATAGCTACATGTTTAGTATATGTAAATAAAGGAAAAAGCCTCCACAAAACAGACAGACTTCTTTTCCACTCCCCAGTCATTAGTGGGCTCTCCAACTGAAATATACGCAGCCTGAAGAATAAGTGTCCAAACAGCAAATATGTAAAACACAGCCTTCCTACAGGAATTTACTTAAGAATAATTTCAATTTATGAATTAAGTGTTATTCCAACTCCCAGTTTCACTGCAAGGATTGGACTAGAATAGGATTAATCAAAAGCAAATGCTTTCACACACAGGTCTGAATCAAACATTCAAAAAACAGTTGAAAATATGCAGTTACCAGCACTTATTTGGATGTTCGGAAAAGGAAATTATTGGTCATGAAAAAAAGCGGTACGTTGAAGTAACTGTAATTTTGCAGATATTCGGTGTTCTGCAAAAAGTTTCCATAAAAATAACATTTACCTAGAAAGCCCTAGTTTTTCTTCCATAAAAAGACTCTTGAGAGTTATTTCTCCTAACAGTCAACTTCTGTACATGGCAATTCTACAACTTCCTTTGATACCTAACTGGCAGACCTCATGCACTGGTCCTGTCCCTTGAAAAAAAGCACATCATGGATTCAGCTACAGTACAAAGTAACACAGAGCCTTCTGCTCTAATTTTTTCTTCAAGCACATTTCAGTATACATGCCAAGTACAGAGAAAATTAAGACAGTCACCACCAAGGAAACCTTCACTATCAGACAACTCTGTCTTCCACACACCTTGCAGGCAAGGCTGCTCACCTGGCCCAAGATTTTCCAATTTTCAGTGTTCAAGACAATGCACAGACACTTGAGATGGGAAATATTCAACAACAAACATTTCTTCCCCCACATCTAGAATACAACATGGAAGCAATTCTTTATAATTAAATATTAAAATGATATCTGTAAATAAAATCTTGTTGATGTAGGGTTTAAGAGAATTGCCTCAAGCCAACACGTTTAGTAGGTGAGGAAGTTTTGAAAACTTAGCTCTAAATACCCACCAAAGCCACACTCCTTTAAAGCCTTCAAATAACAAGTCCACTAGAACACCAAATACTTTGCCATCTGACCAAATCAAGGTTGGCAGCGCTCAACCTCAAAAGCTTCTTAGCTGTAGCATGTTTCTGCTTCAGCCTATAGGACAAAACCATAATCCTCTGGGAGTAACTTTATTAAACATTATGTGCCTTTAATATTTGATTTTGCGATTCTTCAATATTAGAAATAATCTAAATATCCAAATTGAGCTCTTATCCCCATCCATTAGAAACCTAACAGGGAAACAATATCCCAATAACAGAGTTCCAACTTCCAAGAACTGCTACAGCAAGTTACTATATTGAGTGCCCCTGAATAGCACCCAGCTGTGCATTTCTACCTTGTTACTAGCTCTCCCAATGTATCTTCAGCACTCTGTTTTTGGCAAGCCAGGCTGCTGTGAAGACCAGGTTTCTATCTTTCAGCAGCAAGGTGAAGCATCACAGCATTAACGTTGCTTAAACAACTCAACTTCAGGTTGGCCCAGAAACCTGCTGCTACTGCAGTATTTACTCCTCGAGGCATCTCAACTCATTCAGTCACCTTTAAGTTTCCCAGGTCCTTAAATTTTCAAGTGTTAAGAAAAATAAAAGTGCCTCTACATCTAAAAAAAGAATTCTGGATTGCAATATGTCCTTGCTTTATGATTGAAAAGAAATCTGTATAACATTGCTGCTGCTCATTACATCTATAGAAAGATTCTTGAGAATGTATGTTTGTCCTCCCCCTCCCCCACAAACACACACACACACACACACACACACACACACACACACACACACACACTTAGAGGTCAAATGATGTTTGACTAATTGTGTGCTTAAACAGCTTTCAGGAAAGAAGGTGTAAATTAGCCTGTTCAAGGCATACCTTTAACTAACCACTGTACTGTTTTTAGAACTAATTAGATGCTTGATCTACTCTGAAGCCTTGTAAGATTTTCTGAATATGCTTTTCTGCACATTCAGCTGTACATAATTGAAAAAAAAAAAAAGAAAAAAAGACCACTCCCTGACTAAACTAATATTAGAGAAGTACTGGTAGCAATATACATCATGTTTTGACAGTTTTTCTTCCCACAGGTAGTTTTAACACAGAACAGAGATCAAAATATCACCTTAACTAAAGCTTAAAAAAGTAACTAATGATATACCTATTACATATAATATACATTATGTATATGCATGCTTCATGACACAACACAGCCAACTAAAGCAGAGCTATGAAATTACTCAATGGACCAGAGAGCAGAAATGATCACTCCTACAAGACACTCACAACTTTCCAAAGAAAATATCACCAGTCCAGGTGACTTATTCTTTTTCTCCAATAACAGGTATAAACTATGCTGTCCTGGTTTTAAGTTGGTCCACTGCACAAATTATTTATCTACTGACAGCATTATTATACCTTAAGCAAAATGAGTTTTATTGGTGTTATTCACTGTTGAAATGTAGTCTATTCAGCCGTATGCTTCGAAGAGAAAAATATCTAGCTTCAGAGCAGAATTGACAGAGCAGAACTTCCACATACAAACATGCAAATATGACCAGTTATGACATCTGATTAAGTATTAATATTCAGTGCAAGGAATATGACACAAACAAGGACAAACAGAACTCTACATCGCACTCATCATTACGACAATCAATTACCCTGGGAGTCAGGTTGTGCAGTGGCAGTGCCTCAGTAAAACTGACTTACCTATACTAGGTGGACTGCCATAGTTCACAGGTGACTCCGGAGGCCTCCCGCAATGTAACGCAGCAAGAGCAGACCCCTTCCACACAACGTGTTTGCAACCTGTTTCAGAAGAATTACACAAAGAATGGAGAACAGGATTTTCCCAGGCACGAAATAGCAAAAATTCTCAAAGCTCTCACACAATTTTCATACTTTTGTTCGTACGAAGCAACGACTGTCTGCCAGCTCCCAATAACGTCTGCACTCCAGGGACGCTCTGGGGGATTTCTTGCTCTAGAAGCGGTCCGAGTCGATGACATATTTGAAGCAAGTGATCGGGTGCCAAGTGTCGGTAGTATTTCACCTATTGCACAAAAGAAGCAGCAAAACATCGGATAAAGAAAAGCGTAATATTTCTGAAGAATTCCTAAGCTTGTTTTTTGTTTGTTTGTTTGTTTTCTGATTGTTACACAAATTCATATACCATTATTTTCTTTAGAAGATAAAAACATATAACGACCTTTAAGAACAATAACTCGTTCCAGCTGGTCCTAATTAAATTTGCTATTCAAAGTATGCTACTTGTAGAGAGATCTGTTGACATTTATTACTGTGACTTTAAAGCACAGTTGTTCATTGACTAATAAGCTCCTTTATAACAATGAAAAATGTATAAGAACAAATTCAGTATTACATTTAATTGTCTGTCTGGTCAATTTCAATTACCATAACATAAGATTAAGAAAAGGACTCTAAGGAATGCAATGTTTACAGAATTACTGAAAGGTTCGAATACACTGAATATGTAACGTAGCTCTGCAGAAAATGCACCTGGCACAATGGCATTCAACTCACCAAGTTTGTAAGGCATTACTGAAACTCCACAATTTGCCTTGTTTCCTTTTTTTTTTTTTTTTTTTTTTTTCAAAGATGTAAAACATCTAAACCAAAACGTTCACTTGAGGAATTCAACTTAAAAACTGTAGTTTAACCCAGGAATACACACACCAGCCACGACCACTTTCTGTCATTGCTCAGTTTTCAGCTGCACAGAACCAAACAAGCTCCTATTCTCAGCAGCAGATCTCCTTGCCACTTGACTGCATCATCAAACCAATATGATCATTCTATTGAACTACCACAATTAAAGACCATCCTCTGCAACACCACCACATACATCTTTACGTAAAAGTTTCAAAATGCACGACAACAGTAAAATGCTATTAAGCACAAAGCTTTCAGATGGACATTTTAAAACATTTCTTCTTCAGTTATTACCAGTTTAAATAAAATAGAAAAGAATATTTAAAACAGAAAAATGAAGAGGGAGAATGAGAACTCAATCCTCTGCTCTAGTACGGGATCTGGCACACAGTAGTTTGTCCTTCACCCAGCCTGAAGCACGACTTCACAGTACTGCTTTGCAGAAAAGACTTGCAGTAAAAACTTGTGATGCTGTGTTATTCTGCAACTACAGAAGGACACGACTGGCATTTTAGGCAGATGGGTCCTTCTGTACTGCAATTAATAGGAATATACCTGGTTCTTTGTCAAACAAGCTCCCATCTTGCTGACACGCTGCAGTTGCTTCAGGTATTCCAATGATTTGCTAACATACAGACTGCTCGTGTCTGAGGGCCTGGAAGAGCTCTGCTCATACCTGGAATTGCCACCACCCCACGCTTCAAGTGACGAAGGAAAAGCTGTCTCTTCTGCCACTCCTGCCGTTAATTACATTTCCCCTGCAGAAGGCCTTGCAAGATGCCTGAATTTGCCTTACAGTTACATGATTTATAAAATTCACACAGGTTAAAAACAAAGGAAAAAAATAGAAAAAGCTTCTCTTGAAAAATATTAGAAATTATTTGAGAAGTACTTGAAAGTTACAGCTGATGGTACAGATTAGTTCACTGGAGTAAATTTAATGACATCAGACAGGCACTCGTAAGAGACAAAAAATTATCCGCAGCGCTCAGAACTTGCTATTCTGATTCATTTTCCTTATCAATAACATGCAAATGAAACTCGCTTCTCTTTACTTAGAGAAGGAGGAATCGCAGTCAGAACGCACGCTTGAGTGCCCCAGAATATTAGAATAGCTGCAAGGAGCAACAAAGCCACGCATGGTTCCTGCCATCAGCAGCCCAGATCTATTTCCTCCGTTTTTATTCTCCTTCGCTCCTATCAGCAGCAGCACAAACCTAACAAATACAGCCCTTTGTACGAGAGCTCTCTGCAGCCAGACCTCGTGTCTGTGGGATCCAAACTTGTCTCCTGAAGACTAACAATTAGCGATGCTTTTCATCTGACCACCAGCATTAAGCTCCCTGTGCAATGCAGTTGCCATTTTATCCCGCTCAACACCCTTCATTTTTACACACCCTTGCAAGTGCACAAAATCTCAGGCAAATGAAGCAAATCAGCTTTGACACATTCCACAATTACAGCTAGCTTGCATCTTGAGTCACACGTCTCATGATTTGTCAGAAGCCATGTGTTCATTTTTTGTTTGTTTGTTTTCTAGCAGAAATAAGGCAGGCTCAATTCCTTACGCAATTGTTTTGAAATAAGGGAGCTCTTAATCATTAGCAGGTACAATCTTCAAACCAACCTTTTATCCACAATACATCCTCTTCTTGTCTAAGCCCATTTGTGTGAAAACAGGCAGCGATACCAAGCGGCACTGCGATGCTTCCGGGCAGCATTTCCCTAACAAGCAGTTTGCCACCAAGCAGCCCTTGCACCCAGCTCGTTAACAAACCAACACAACACCAAGTGAGCTGTGTGCTGAAATAAAACAAAAATAATAAGTCTAAGGAGTGGCATGGGCCCATGTAACACTTGCAAGTTCCAGGAAGTTTATAAAAAATTCAGGAACCAAATGCAGTCAACACGTGCCTCTTATTTTCCTATGTAAGAGGAAAGTAAATATATTCTACATCTATGAGATTGAGCATACACAAGAATTTTATTTTTAAGAAAAAAGCAGAATAAGCTTCATTTCATTGTAAAATCTACAAAGGTGAAAAGTCTCATTTCACTGCAAGTGTTATTTACTCACTCCCTTCCCTTTTCTGCTTCTACAAAGAGGCAAATGAAGGGACTTCATTTATTTAAAACACAGTATTAATTTTTCTCTGGGTGAAAACTTCTTTCTTCTACTTTAGGAAAAAGAAAATAATCCTCTTATAACACTATTAATTTGTTAATGTGACAATTAGCATTATAGTAGAAACCAAAAATGAAAAAGTGCACAGAAATTCACACAGAAATTCATCTTAGTTCTTTGATTTCTTCCTTTCTGGTAAATCGTGAAAAGAAGCAAAACCAACACCAAATATTCCTAGTGCTCTCAGAGAGAGAAGGGAAACCAAATAAAAAAAGACTTTGAAGTCAGATTTAAGTGACAAAAAAGGAAATTAAATCACTTTTTAAAAGGATACTTTACAGCTTTGTCAGAAATAGAAAAGCTCATGACAAGCCAAGAGAATGACGGAAAGTCGTCTTAATCTCAAAAGGAAAAAGTGGAAGCAGGGAAAAAGCCACAACAGATGTACCAGTAGTTACAATTCACGCAGCTCTAAGCTGAAAGCAGGCTGGACTACAAACACAGATCTTAAAATTTGATGTCGAAATTGTGATGTCAGACAGTAAATAAAAAGCAGGGATATTTTTTACTGCCAGCCCCACCTAGAAGAAATTCTAGCTGGTTTCTTTCCTTCTCCTGCCAGTATTTCTGCAACGTTTAACTCTGAATGCATAAGACATGCTTTTGTAAGGGGAATAATGAGCTAATTCACTTCTGTGATGATTCTGTCATGTTTCTTAAACATTACCGTAACAGGAATCTGAATTTCGTTAGTGGAAAAATTTCAGATCTTAAGTATGACCAATGTTTTCTACATTGCATTATAAAGCATTACCCTCAGCTTTGCCCCTCACCTCCTACCCCAGCTCTGCTTGTGACAGAAGAGCAGCAGGGGAACACACAGCACACAGCCACTGCGACTGACGCTCAAAGCACCGTTACCTTCCAACCAGGCCCAAGTGCTCATATTTTCGTTCTGCATGACACTGCAGAATAATTCAGCATCCGAATCTCAACAGATGAATCAACAGCATCACAACTTAACTCCTCAGTCAGACGGGCACTGCACAACGCAGCTGTGTGCCGACTCTTTCAGACACCAGCTAAAAGATAACCCCATTCCGGACTCTTCCCCAAGCACTGCACATACTGAAATGTTCCCCAAAGTGCAGCTGCTTTCCCCCCACACCAATAGTTAATATGCTTAACAATAAGTTTCATTGTACATCTTTCCAAAGGACACATTTCCACAGCAGGACAACAATAAAATCTGCCAGTCAGCTACCTTGATCTCAAGATGCGAGTTCAATCTCACCAAAACCAGCACTCAGCCCAGCCTTAACTATTCTGCTATACAGCACATTACCCAAAACAAGCTCCAAATAGAATTACAGTAATTGTTGCACTACATCTGACCATCAATCAAACTGAATAGCCCGTACCGCTCGTTATTGCCTCAGCACCACAACATTAGGAATTGCAGGAACATGCAATTACTTTTCTCTGGATCGCTTTGATTTCTGAGAGGAGCAGCTTGGAAGGAAAACGGGACACAGAGGTAGAAACTGGAGAATTTCAGTACCTAAAGGGAGCCTACAAACAGGAGGGGAATCAACTCTTTGAAAGGGTTGGTAACTGCAGGACAAGGGAAATGGTTTTAAGTTGAGGGAGGGAAGATCTTGGATGTCAGGGGACATTCTTTACTATGAGAGTGGTGAGGTGCTGGAACAGGCTGCCCAGAGAGGTTGTGGATGCCCCGTCCCTGGAGGTGTTCGAGGCCAGATTGGATGGGGCCCTGGGCAGCCTGATCTAGTGTTAAATGGGGAGCCTGGTGGCCCTGCATGTGGCAGGGGTTTGGAGATTCATGATCCTTGAGGTCCTTTCCAATCCGGACCATTCTGTGATTCTGTGAAGAATTCACAATTAGCCCAAAACGTTTTTTTGTTTCTCACACGCTTCCCAATTATTTGTGACCTCACAAGATAAGTCAGTAACCCCTGCAGAACACGTATTATTTTAACATACACAACCTCTACTGAAATAAACAGACCTTGATGAAAAACTACCCACTCCAAGAAGATACGTCTTTTCCAACCTTAATGATTCTATGGCTCTATGAAAAGATACGACCTGTTATTCAACTATTTTGTGCTTTTAATAGGTGAGGTCTGAGCAGATAAAAATCCCCAAGCCTCGGCAGACAAACAGGCTGCTGCAGGTTTGCAACTCACTGCACAGTAAGTTAGGAACAACAGCAGCAGCATTTTCAGCTTGGTGGACCACTCAGCTGTGTGTGTTTCTCTGGGCTTGCATGTAAACTGTACTCAACTTACTGTATATGTTTTGTTTTGTTTTTTTTTCCTTTTAAAAAATAATAATTCTGAAGCGTGCCTTATGAAAAATAAGGAAATTTAAAAAATTTTTAAAATAAGACAAAGGGAAGGCACACTTTGGAATCTTAACAGTCCTCCTGGGTCCATCTTTCAACACCTCAGTCTCAGTCTAAAGGAACAAGTGCAGGACAGCTCACTTTGCCATGCAGTGGTTTGGTCCTTAGCTGTGGGAGCAATGTACACAACAGCAATGCTCCTCTTTTGGAGCTAAAAATCATGTCAGTTTACGTATGTCCAATAGCAGCACTGAAAATGAATCCCAAATCCTTGCCAGGGACCTCACAGGTTTTCTTACCATCACTTACATGCCTTCCAGATCACCTTCCAAAATACCAAGACCTTCATCAAAATACTGTTAATAACTAGAACAAGGTGATGGTGCAGCTGTCGGATTTAGTGCCAGTTTTCCCTCTCCTCCCTGTTTCTCGAATACTTTCACAGCACAGGATTCCCTGAAGAAATGAATCACTTAGTGCTTGGTTACTTATTAAGAAACCAATTACTAAACAGCAACCATACTGCTGACTGAAACGCTCTGCTGTGTCACAAACAATGAAGGTCAGTGTCAGTGTACAGTGCCAGTGTCCCAGTCCCACAGATCCTCTCTTTCCGTTTACGCTAAGGTGCACGAAGTTACATAGAATGAACACTGAAACGGCCTAAAAATAAGTTGTCATTTTCACTTTGAATCACGTTTAGCATTTGAGGGCAGGGGAAGAGGAAGTGGCAGATGCTAGAAAACAGCAGCAAACATTTCTGAGAACAACACAGCACACCGCACTGCCTACGAAACCCATGGCACTGCCATCCTACTGGGTGCGAGTTCTCTGCCGTCTCCTTCCTCAACCACCATCGACACAACTGAAATTGTAACTCAACAGAGAAAAAAAACACCACGGTTGTGTGGATATTTTAAATAAGAAAGAAGCTAATGCAGTAGTTCTCATCATATGCACTGTGTTTGCACTCTAGAAGACCTAGAGCAGCCGTAGGGTAGCTTCACATCATCACAGCACATCCCGAGTCACCTTCAGCTGGCTGAAGCACCCCGTCCTTCCCCAGAAGGAACAGCCCCAGCAGACTCCCAGGCCGTCACCATCTCCCTGACGTCGGTGTCGGGCCCGCGCTGCTGAGCGCAGAGCTCGAGCTGAATCATCCCACAAGCATTCTGGTGCTGCTCATTTTTCAGACAGTTCAGCTCCCTTACCCGACTGACCGCACACTTGGACGGGCGCATAAAGGATGCGGCAGAATTGGACGGCTTTCAGCAACGGCACGCAATTAGATCAGCGACACTCACATGGAACTGGAACATGAAAAAACAATTACCCCGGTGTCAAATGATGCACCGTGGCTTGTTTGTGTGCCGAGGCCCTAATAAAAATGTTTCAAAGCCTATAAGCAATTTGCTCCCCCAACTCGGCACCGGTGATCTACTGACTCCTCAGTTTTCATCCCCTCTCATGAGAAACCCCCAGTCCTTCAAAATTAAAGGAAAAGCAGAGCTTCGCTCAATCTTCACAACTGATAGAAGAAAACAAAAAACATCCCTACCTGCAGAGTCCTGCCACCATCCTGCTGCTGTGTCACCTGCAAACAGACTCCTAAGGACACAGCTGTCAGAAAGCCTCTGTCCCAACACAAACTGTAATAGCGACCATACAAACACCCAGCTGGCATGCTGAAAGTAACAGCCTACAGCCTCTGAGCAAGAATCGGACAGCTTCACCCCCAGATGCTGACTGCAGGAAAAAATACAGAACCATCTGAGTTGAAAGAAAGCCACTTCAGAATACAAAACAGCAGAATAGCTTTTCTGAATTCATGTATTTTCTTGTAGCATTACAAGCCTCCAACAGCATTATCTTGTAAGGAAACAAAGTTTCCTTTTGCTGACCAAAGAGAAAAATCAAAGTAATTTACAAGGTTAAAATTTTAACAAGTTTAACATCATTTGCATCAATTGAGCTACAGCAATAGAATATTGAAGACTGTGAATTTCAGTCTAATATTAAAAAGTCACATCTAGTAAGATTTCCTAAGTAAATGTTTTCACAAAGGAGACAAAACCAGAAGCATCATCCGTTGAGAAATACACACTCCGCAAGATCCACATAAATACATCTGTAATAAGTAGCATCAGTTTGCAAATAATAAAACAGGAACTGGGGCTTAAATCCCATCAGCTGTTGCACAGAGCCTTTAGGCCCCTCTAGAGCAAAAGGCTTTACAGAACTACATTCAGTGGTAGTTTTGATTCTTAGCTTTTCTCGGACCCCTCTGTAGAGTTCAGTGCAAGTTCAGGGTACCCGAGGGTAACATCAACACATGACAAAGACTGCTTCCTTCAGAAACAAGGATCAGCATCTTAAAGGTGGGTATTAAAAAAGAAACAGAGGTTCAAACAAACCAACAGCAGCCTCTCGCTTCAGCTAACGATTCTCAGGTCAGAGACCAACAAGTTTTTGTTTAATGAAACAGGACATCCTGAGAACCGCTTCTTTGTATCAAGTGTAACCGACACCCTGCAAATACGCTTTTGCACCTGAAACGTCAAGAGATACAAAGTTCACACAACTTCCACAAGGGAAGCTAAAGCAAACACAAGAAAGGAGAGTATCAAACGCAAAGTAACCAACTTCTTTTTCTCCCCTCTCCCACTCCAAGGTCGGACAGATCAGAACAGGAAGACTTCCTGATCTGTGCTGAACGCTAGAAGAAAGCTTTCTTAGGAATAAAGGAGCAGGAAAGGAGAAAGGATCTAGTCACTACCATATCTTCAAATGTACATACTCACACTCGAGGCCAAATTGTAAGACGTACACCTGACATCCTTATATACTTACTCTGACTAAATTAGGTATTTACCTACATTCCAGCAAACAAAAAATGCTTCGAAACAAGAGTCCGAATGAACTCATTTCTCCTTAAGATTTCTTAGCTCAACCTTCCAATTTTCTTCCTCGCTTTCTCTGTCCACATGTCTCTTACGTGCTGATGATATAAAAGAATCTCAAACCCATCCCACACCAAAGCTGCACCTCCAATCTTTGAAAGATGAAACACCTTAAGAGAAAAGTTCATATCAAGTTTACCAAGTCATGTGCGATTGTTACTTGAAATGGATAACACGTTCTTAAAAAAAATAATAATGATTTTAAAATATTTGTTAATTGTTTAAGAAATCATGCAGAAATATCAACACTTTAAAACTCCTGGTAGAGTTTCTTTATTATCTTTAATCTCAAGAAAATGGGAAAGTATTACCATCCAGGAACACTTTTTAACAGGACAATTGCTATCAATGTTTTGACACCCATGTGTGTTACAAAGCATTGGCAAACCCACTTCATGGTTTAGAAAAAGAAAACCACAGCACAGTATATGAACTGTTCTAAGTGCAATCAGCGCCCACGATTCATGTTGTGGCATTCACCCACATGTGTCTAGAACAACACACATGCGAGCAGGGCTTATTGGCTGGGATGGGGACTGTTCTCTTCCCTGTGGTGTGAGCTCAAAATCATCCACACCTCAGTGCTGAGCTCAGAGCTACCGCATGCAGCCTGGAGAGAAGCTCTGCTGGGACAGGCAGGGTTCAGCCTCCTAGGTGTATGTCATTTGCAGGTAGAGGATGAATTAGAACATGGTACAGAAAACAACACGGGCAACAAGTTGCTAACAGGCACGTGTCAGACACCTTAAGTTCAGTTTCTCAACTAGCACAGCTCACAGTGTGCTAGAAAACAGAGATAGACAGATGGATGGATGGATGGATGGGTTCAGGCCCACCATTGCTAGCAAGAATTACACCACTGCAAGGCAGTACCTTTGCTACCACAGACCCTCACCTGTTATGAAAGCACACAGTAAGAAGAAAAAAAAGGATTTAAAACAAAACAAAAAAACAAGTAACCCAACAGCAAAACAACTTGCATCTGCTCTAAGAACCCGGCAGCTCACCACTGCCGCACACGGCAGGCCCTGCACCTCGGAACCACGGGCACCGCGCACGGAGAGGCCCGGGCCGATCGCCGCCG
>NW_024884142.1:25385663-25574463 GCF_019232065.1 Centrocercus urophasianus
CCCCCCTCTCCGGCGGGAGCGGGCTAATCAGGGGCGGCCCGCGCGGGTCAGAGGCCGGGCGCGGGGCGAGGCGGGCCGCGCGGGGACCGTTGGGGCCGGCGTCGGGGCCCTGAGGGGAGCGGAGGAGGGCCGGCGGTTCTGCACCCCGGGAGCCGGGCCGCGGCCTGGAGCCGGTGAGCCGCGGGGATAAGCGCCGCGGGCCGGCGGCGGCCGTGGGGAAGCCTGCCCGCTCGGAGGCGGCGTTCGCTCGGTAGCTGAATTATCGCAACCCGTTTAAATTTCCCTTCACTTTCTCCTGCCCCCGGTTCCGTTTCATCTCCACGACTGAAACCCTCCGCAGCTTTTTGGCATCGTAACTGTTCTCCCTTTTCTAACTGTTTATTTCCGTCTTTCTGTCGTGTAAAGCCCTTCATCCTCCAGCCCTCCCAAAGCGAAGAGCAACCCTGAAAAAAACTGCTTCCTTACGTGCCCTGTTAAATCAGCAGCAGACACAGCTGTGCCGGTGGGAGAAACACCACAGCGCCAGGCTGCACAGTCAATCTTCAGCCAAGTTCAAGCACCAACAAATCTCTTTTAGAAATAAAATATATAACTGAATGAGAAAAACCACAGCGTCTTGCCCCCTGCAGATGGCCCGGGCTCTGCCATTCCTTCAGCCCAGCACTGGCGCTAGGGCACCCCTGAGACTGTGGCAGCTGCAGGCCTTATCTTGCTCTGTACCTGGGAGGGCTTGAGGCTCCCATCACTTGTAATGTTATTCGGACAGCAAACCAGAGGATCCCAAAAGACGAGAGTCTCCTGCTGGTGCTGTCGCAGCAGCTTTGTATCAATAATTTGCCAGGGCAGAAATCTGGCTGTATTGCTCCCAGTTAAGCATGTACACACCACGCCGGTCACACCCATTAGCTTGCATGCTACCTGCATATATTTAACTAATTTATAGTATGATAGGCTACACCAAAGTGATATAGTTCCGTACGGAAACCCTGAAGCCCAGTGCCTAAATATTAATTGACACAGGGAGGAAATGAGTCAGGATGACAGCAGAGCTTAACCTTTCCTTATTTCTTTATTCACCTGCTCTCCAGCATTTGTTCCACAATGTCTTTAATTATCTGTAGATGACAGTAGCAACCCCTGCAGCTTCACTATAGGCCATCTATTCCAAAAGAGAAGCCAGAGCTACACCTCCATTAGTACAGATGAAAACTGTTGAGAGGAGAACTGCTGAATTGGTGAATACAATTGCAGTATTTCCTCTTTTGAGACATTAAAAAAATTGGATTAAGCCCACTTCCAATTCACACCAAAACAACTTTGGGTGGAACGAATTACGAGTTCTGTTTAGCACTATGACTACCTTCCTTCTTGTTGAATTCTTGGTTGATCTTTTCCCTCTGCTTCTAGATGCAGAATAATTCAAGCTGGGAGGGATCTTAGGAGGTGACATCAGCTTCAGACAGAGGTTGAGGCTTCATCAAGTTTTCAAGGAGATTACACAGCCTTGCAACCTACACCAAGACTTCAGTTCTTTCCCTGCATAAGTTCAATTTTAAAACTGTCCCATCTCCTCTTCACTGTCACTCAAGAACTTATAAACTTTCAGCTAGAAGACAACAGTCCCTAGAGCTGTAGGAGACTGTGAAAAAGAGGAAAGTTCCGTACACTTGAAGAGGTGTTCTAGCTTTGCACAAAGAGGAGAAGCAATCCTATTGACATCTCACTTATAATTAGCTAAACCTAGTGAGCAACATGAAAGATAGAACTTCAGCTGTAAGAAAATGAGAGAAATAACTTGTCAGCTCCTGCAGTTCTTTGCAGATGTTATTCTTGCACCACTGAACCAAGCTGAAGTTCAATGTAAACATTGTACCGGAGGAAGCAATTGCTCAGGAAAGTCGCTGCTTTGTACAGCAGTCTGGTCTCTTTCTTTACTCCCTCAGCATTCTCTGGGTCAGTATAGAATTGTTCCTAATTGTTCTCAGCAAGTCCTATCGTGTTCCTTGCACAGTGGCAGGTCGTAGGATGACTTCAAAGATGTAAGAACAGCAGCAAGTTGTTGTTTCTGCTACCCATATACTCAGCCTTCTGTGTTACACTCCGTAACAGAATTTATTTTCAGAGTGGCTGGCCAGCCACTGCAGCCTTCAGTAAAAAATCATCAGTATTCATTGGTAGTTTTTGGTTTTTTTTTTTTTCCTTTCTGCAGCTGTCCTTTTTCTAACACACCTGACCCAATAGTGTTAAATGGCACCTCTTGATTGAAAATCCCTCCCACAAACAAGAAAAAAACACTGATGTGTATGTGTTCAATGGAATCCCAAACCCTTACAGAAGCAAAAATGCTCTCTTCCAATATGTAATGAAAACTTCTGTATTACAGGTGTAGGCCATGCTAAATATGTGTGTATATATACTCACCGTTTCTATGGTTGTTCTAGAAATTAGTTTATAATTTCATAACTGTTACTATTTATAAATAAGTAGGGAATGCACCTGTAACACAGTACCGCTTTTCTCTAACAATATTTAGGAAGTACACAGACCAAAGTAATGCAGCCTTCCACACCTTTCGCATACAAGATCTGACATTTGTGATACAGAACAACCCAGATACCCTTGAAACTATCAACTGTTGTTATTGTCATCAATTCCTTGTAAGTGAACTTGTAGCTGTAGGCCAATAATTCAAACTCATGGAGATAAAAAGGCGAGGGAATGCAGATACAGAAAGTAAGCAATCAGCATCCTTTTAGTTAGTTCGACTTTTTCAAACGTAGACATCCCAAAGTCTGGTAAACTTGTCTTTCATCCTAACCATTCATAATTTCCAATTCTGAAATAATTGAGATTTCCAGACAGCACCAGATCTTAATAATGTGTGACAGTTAGCTTGAAGAAACTTCTTCAAGGCACTTCAAATGATATGAAAGAATTTTCATAAACTACTTCAGAATGTTGAAGTTAGAACAGCATTATGGTTTGTCACTGAATAAGAGAAGCATTCAAGCACTCAGATTTACCACACTACTATCATGAAGACTTCCGTGCTATTTAGCTTTTGGAACATGTCACTGTTTCCAACAAAGCTCCTTCTACCAATGTTTCAGGGACACTTCTACTATCTTGAGGAACTACAACCACATTTTAAACCTTGCCTGCATTACAAAAAGGCAACTTCCATTCAGACGTGCTTTGCGTGAGTACTGCAAGGAATAGCAGAAAATGGAGACGCTTAGTAGGTAGCTACTGTAGAACAGAAAGCAATTCCAATCACTGCTAATCACTCTCCTGTGATTGCACTGCCAAGCCTGGACCTGACAGCTCAGCCAATTATCAGTCCATCTCACTATCTAGCCTGTACCTCAGGATGTTGTCAATAAGGGTATCATGGAAAAGCACTGAAAACCTCTTTAAAGTCAAAACATGTAACACCCACACCCTCCACACACAGTCACCTTTTCATAGAAGGCTATCAGGTTGATCAGGAAAGAGTTTCCTTTCATAAATCCATCCCGAGTACTCTCAATCACCTTCTTGCCCTTCTTATGTTCAGAAACACATTCAAGATTATTTTCTCTGTCACGTTCCCAGAGATGAAGGCAAATCTGACCAGCCTGTACTTCTTCCTTGTACACAGGTGTGATATTTGCTGTCTCCCAGTCCACAGGCCTCTTCCTATGGCCTTTCAAATCAAGGGTGGCATCACAATGACATTGGGCAGTGTCCTCAGCACTTACCAGTGCTCTCTTGGAACAACTTTTGTTGCAGGAAATCAAGAACAGAAGAAGTGGTTTCATTGTCTTTCATTAAGATAATTCTTGGGGGCTTGTTGATCAGGTGAAACAGGTTGGTTTTTTTTAAATTCACGTATTAGAGATTTCTATGAGGAAAATCCTGTCAATACCAACGTTCACTGATACTTATAAATGAAAGAAAAAAGAGATAAAGACCATGTCAGTGTTGTTTATAAAAAGCTGAGGAGAATCAGGGTTTCATAGCAAACAAGTACATCCAGTCTTGATGCAGTAGTATGGTAGAAACACTCACCCTGGAGAGACAACTGTTTGTTAAAATGAGTAAAGAAGCACACCACACAGTTTTCCACCACGTTGTCAAAGTAAGGCAACAAAAGTATTCTAGTATTCTTACTCTGTTACGTACAAGCATGAGGCAACAAATGACCTATTTGCATAAGTGCACTGTTTTGCATGACCTGGTGAAGCAAGAGTGAAGGCCTTCATCTGTCTTAAGTTCAGCAACACCTTCACCCATAATGCCTTCTTAATGTGAACACTGAATTGCCACAACCAGCAATATTCTTACAGTATTTTCGCTCTCTCATACCAGCTCCTTACCTTCTAATCTCCTTGCATACAAAAGCTGGACCAAGAAAGATACCACCTTATGAGATAAAGTGGTATTAAAAAGTAGTAAATCTTGAATTAATCTGCACAGCCAGCGTAAGAGCCTTTCTGATCTCCACAAGAGAATGCCAGAGGAAAAACAGTATCATCTTAAATTTTCTCCTGTGTCATTCTGCTTGCAATAGCACTGTTCTCAGGACTTTAACTTTATGCCAGCCCTTTCTAAAAGCATCCACAAACATATGCCTGTGTATACTCACTGCACTATTTGTTTTCTGAATATAGATTAACCCCCTACATGCTCCCTTCCTACATGTATTTACAGCACACTTAATCCTTCTAGAACAAATAAATTAGAACCAAGTATCATTCTGAAGTCCTTTCCACACTGTCGTATATATCAAGCATGTCAAAGCAGACCTGGCCTTTTTCACAGGTTTAGATGTTTTTTCTCCTTCCTCTGAACCAGCTGAAGCTAGAGACTAGACTTCTTCTTCAGCAATGACAATATGCCAATTTATGTGTACACACCTCAATAGTTCATGGCTATTAAAGTTACTGAATTAAAAACACAACTGTTCAGAAGTATTTAATTAACCCAAACCATTCCATAGGGCTTGAACAAAGGGCAATCACACACACCAGCTCACCTCCAGCTGGTGAAGCAGGGCAGTAGTCTGTAGCTGAGGATGACAGATGTCAACTAGCTGCTGGTGGAACAGCCTGACCACAGTACAATGCATTATTTGTCCTGCCTTAAGCCTGTTAACTGGAGCGATTCCTCTTTTCAAGCTGCAGCTTTGCTACATGAAGGGACTTCTCCACCCCATCCAGTTTCTTATCTATGAAAACCTAAAAGCTGATGCCCCAGTTCTGTTGGCCTGCTCTTTCATACTGTCACTTTCTACCTCAGTCTGGGCAAACTGAAGTGGACCTGCAAAGACTCATCATTGGAAGTAAATGGCACAGACTCATTTCACCACAGGTTTGGGAACCATAAGTTATGCTAGCAGAACCCAGGTGATGGAAATCTGTGATGGGGTTGATGATAAGCAGCTGGGGTGCCCTATGTGCCCTCAGCCCAGCTGCAGCCAGAACAAGCTGCATAACCATGGGAAGCAGGCTGCCCTAGGCATTCTTTTTCCCCTGAAGCAGGTATGGGAGGTGCTTTATCTCACTGAAGGTCTGGGTTGTCCTTTGAAATTGCAAAGACCACATAAATAGCAGGAGGAGAGGCAGTTTATAAATTCAGATTTGTATCTTCCTGATACTGTAAAGTAACATTTCCATCACTATCAAGTTTCTCTGAAATATTTTGGCTAATTGCCTAAAACAAGAAAGAGCTTTTTTGAAGTTCAATTTTAAGGGAGACTTAGGTAAGTGATAAGTCCTCTACTTACATACAATGAGAAGAAAAAAAAACACAAAACAACTAAATAAAACAGGCACATCTGCATCTCCTTATTACTAGCTCTTCACAATCTTTCACAAAATATTTCTCTACTGTGAATTCATCTTCCTTAGATTAGAAAGGTCACAACCATACAAGAGAACATGAACTGTAGCTGCAGTGGTCTGGTATGGAATTGCTGAGATTACACTAACGAGATTTCTCTCTTCCATCCTTTACACTGAGACTGCATTCTCTACTGGGTAAGGAACTGATGTTAGATATGAGTCAATCTTTAAGCTTACACCAGGAATATTGAGGCTGGTTCCTAGCTAGCTAGGAAGAATTGTAAATGTTAATTCCTTCCATCCTCCTTGCATATGTTTTCCTGAGCTTTTGTGTTTATTTCATGATAAGTATGTCAATAAATAATTGATTGAGATGACAAGAACAAAAAAACACAGTGGAAATCTTGACAAATAAATAGCCAATGTAATTTGAATGAGAAATCCTAAATTAACTTTTATATAATGTAGTGAGTAAACATTAACTAGCCACAAAATCATAAATCATATTTGTTTATAGATCAGTCTTCTCATAGTAATGAGATGCTGAGCAGTTACTGAAACTCAGGAAATGAAGGCAATATATAATTTTATGGAGTTTATAAATTCTGACATCCAGATCTTACTTTTCCTGGATTATTCTTATTACTATTACTCTAGGAAGAGCATACGTCAGACAGTAACATCCTTTTCTCCTACAAGTTGGTGCCTAACACCCTAAATTATGTAAAACCAACAAAACTAAAACAAGTGTCACTGTTCCCCAAACCCGCAAGAGTTGACATCATTCACCTTCCTGAAAAAGTGGAGACATAATTGGTGAGGTTTTCCAAAGACTTGCTGTCAGCCACTGAAAGCTGTGAAACCATTGCCTTTGACAAGCAAAGTTAGGCCCAAGCTAACTTTGGGCCTAATTTTGCCCTTGCAAATCCTTTCCCTGTCAACTGCAAAGATGACAAGCATTTGAAAATACACATTTAAAATGTTTATAAGCATTTATGACTGACTCTGAAAGCCCTTTCTATCACAGACAGAACCAAAAATAAACCAATCTTCCTAAAATTTCATATTGCTGCTTCACTTCTCCATATGCTAAACTGTTAGCTGTCCTTGAGGGGAACCTGCACAGCTGTGTGAGCTCTGGAGGTCAGCAAATATATTAACAAGAGTTTTCAGTGGGACACCAAATGGATTCTGTGGTTGTTAATTTAGGCATTTGGAATTTCAACAGTGGAGAACTTTAGTGAGAAGAAGGTTAGCCATAGCTGACTGAAGGTCTCTCTTCTATTTCGTTTTGTTTCTGTTTGCTACACGGGTATCCATAGCTGAGGCCATACTTGATATGCCTTTCTGATGTAGGAATGATAACATCATAACATCATGAAAAATTTCAGAGGTCTACAACATCTGTGGAAATATACTGACATTTTTATGAAGTACTTTTTCTTTCCCAGTATGGTGATGATGCTTCTGGCATGAAGTCACCTCCATGAGGATCAGCTTTATGTCTACAACTAGTGCGTCTCCTGGGTTTAATTTTCTTTATCCTAATTGCCAGCAGAAGTTACGATGATTTTTTGAGCATTCACAGTGCTATCTTCAACAAAGACATGGATGTATTAACATAAGATGGTAAGCTGAGCCTAGATGTGCTGATTAATAGTATTTCTTGTTTCCCGTGCAAAGAAATCAAAGCAGCCGAAGCACTGTATGCTAACATACTTTGAAAGTGTTTCTACACTGTACTTAGAACAAACTCCTCAGTGTTTTACTGCAGTATTGTCTTCAACAGTTTCTCTGTACGTGGGAGACATGTCTTTAGGTGTAGAAGAGGTGAGGTTGTTCTGCTATACTGAATTCCATCGATGTTAAAATCTTTCCTTAAATTAAGAAGTAAATACAATTTCACATACGTATATAAAATGCAAAATCTACAACTTGCTGTGGGACACAATATATAATAGGAGATATAATACGACAGATCTATTGTAGTATATGATTGTAACATGTTACATGTAACATTATGTTCTGTATATATAATGAGGTATACATTACAAGGTTTCACTGTTGATTTAAGACTTCTCTGTCTTCTTTAATGCAAACTTGTCTTGATATTAGAGGAGAAACAGATGAAGTCACAACCTCAAGCCCACTTTCTTCAGCTTCATATATCTGCTGCTCATTTGCTTCTCTGTTCCCCTTTAGATATCTTATCTAAAAACTATGTAGCCAAATTATGAGAAATAAATTTGCTAGAATTGCTGTTACTTTATAATTCAGATTAAATACTCCTGTCTGGAACTATTGTGCCAGAAGAATGCTGTAGCACACAGTGTGTACTTGCTTCAGTGTAAAGCAAGCAGCTCCAGTCAGCTCTGTTTGGTAGCGCTCTGTTTAGCAGCCCTTTGTAACATCCTTCATTATGTGGTGTGGACATGCTCCCCACAACTGGCTGAAAGCATTGCCTATTCTGACCATCATGTTGTGAGACAGAGAGAAGAGATGACTGAAGAAAGAAATCCTACCTTACTGAAACTAAGAAAAACACAAGCAAATGAACAACAACAAAAAAACCTCTTACTGGATTATGGGCAGAATTGTCCTCATAGAAGACTGTTGCAATGCAGTGTTCAAGCACATTCATGGTCATGAAAATACCTGGAGTTGTTGTCCTTGAAATGAGCGTATATATATCCTCAGGATGAACATAATACAAACATCACAGCTCAGAAATCAGCATTTTGCTTGAGAGCTCTCACCTTCTAAAAATGAACAGCACCATGTTGAAAGCTGCAGCCCCTTTGATCCCATGCAGAATTCAGCTCCTTGCGCTCTGCATGGTCAGAAGGTAGCATCAAGAGAGTGTTTACAGGCAGCATACACAGTGCTGACTGTGATTCCAGCCCTGCTCTGGGACTGAAGCATTCATCTTGGTTAGAGGGATCTCCTCTCCTCAGGCTATGCGTCAGCAATTTCTTTGAAAGGATAGGAGTAGAACTACAAACTTGAGAGCAGTGGTCTTTTGGCTCTCATTTCTGGACATCTGCAGCCTCTTGAAGCTGCAACTGCCAATAATTTATCAGGAGCAGAAGAATTAAAAAAAGCCTTTGAGTTCTACTCAGTGGAAAAGAGGATGTGATTTTATTCTTCTCAGCTGTAGGGCCTTTACACAGGAGGGGGGAGATTCAGTTTTTTAGTTTTTGCTCCAAGAACAGTTCATTGGTTTTCTTCACTGACAGTTTCTTGTAAAAGGCAGAAACCGTCAAAGTGGAGCTCAGCACCCAGATATTTCTCTAAGGCCATTCAGGTTTCCTGACTGTATTCATTCTCTCTTATCAGGGAGTTGGAGCAACCTCGTGGTTTTGCTACCACTGTTGGTGCAGATACAAGATAGGCGCTGAAGTGCTTCATATACACTTACAGAAGAGAGCTGAGAGATTTGTAGTGACATATTTAGAGGTTTCCTCCTTGACATTTTGGACTTCAGCATCTCTTATGAATGTTTGGAATCTGAGAATATTGATTTATGTTTTTCTTTTCATTTTCTTCCATACGTATATCAGTATTTGATTTGATATGTACCAGCTGGATTTAGCTAATAACACATAATATGGATGAGATAGCAGAGAATAAAAAAATGAGTCAATCTCACAACTGAAAGCTGAAGTCAGCTAAACATTTGATAACTGTGAAATTGGCTCATTCATGGAGCAGGTAACTGAAGAATGTCCTCTCATTTCACAACCAAGAACAGAAATTTTTCCAGAAACTATGTGTTGCCTACTACTAAATTACAGGACTGGGGTACAAGGACTGCAAGATGAATGCCTGTTGCTCAGTACTAATATTAAATGAGAATTGTATGTTAGACTTTCGTGGACAGTGCCCTTCTGCAAATCTAAGACCTATATACATTTCCAAGGAGACAGAGCTTGCTTTTTCTGCCTGTGACTGGATTATTATTTTTTTTCCTCTCTCTTTTCTTCTGGATATAACTGCACAGTTTTGAGCCTGCACTGTGGATGGGCGTGAGTCAGCTCTAAACTGTAAACAGCGCAGCCATGGCTAGTAAGCCTGAACTGCTAAGCATGTGCTGATAGCGTGGGCACGAGTTGTGTCTGCTTGGAGTACAACCAAAGCAAGCTCACATCTGCTTAAAATCGAAAAAAAAAAAAAAAAAAAAAAAAAAGACCAAAAAAACTAACCAAAAAACAAACCACCAACCAAAAACAACAACATACACTCTCTGTTCTTTTCTTGCTCCTTCCTTCGCCTTTCCCTTCCTCTCTGCCCCACCCGCACACATCCACAAGAACACCCACGGAAGCTCCACCTCTCTAAGCCTCCACCCAGATGGTTCACATTCCTGGGTGGGATCTCACAGGGTGCACGTTTGTTTAGAGTGGTAACAAGTAGCTGTGTTTTGGTCTGAGGCCCCTCCTGCAGCTCCTTACAATTGATTTGAACAAAGAGCAGCTGTTGCATTCATTGCTCCAATGAAGTTTCACTCAAATTCAATTCTTTTGCTCACTGTATCTGATTAAAACCAGAGAAAAGTAATATGGATGAGAGTGGGGTGGGGTACCACTACGTTGAGATCAAAACACTTTTGAGCTCCTCGTTCCAAAAGAGAACAAACTTACCATAATTTGAACTACATCCACTATGGCAGGATGTCCCTGCAGCTCACAGCAGAGGCTGTAACTGCAGCAGTGGCAGCAGCAGCCCTTCTTCGTTGTTGGAAGTGACATCCAGTGACGTGTGAACGTTGAATGACTTTTTCATCTGGCTGTGTGATCCAGGTTCTACGCCTTTTTGTTTGTGTATTTTATATCATGCACATGACAAGAAACAGGCTACTCTTTCCCTAAATTTTCTTTTCATCTGTCCTTTCCTTCACTAGCGAGGTAGTAATTATGTTGTACATCATCCTCCGCCATTTTGCTGGCACAGACAGCAGCTATCACAAATCAGTGGAAACTCAACATTCATTAAGGTCAAGCTGTGTATTTCCTGTTATCTCCTTTGCCCTTTTTTCCCATTCTAAGATGATCACTTACAAGAGTGAGACTAACACTTCATTTCACAGCAGGAAGGCCTCCACGATAGACAGCAGGCCTACATAAGCTGCATGTGGGCTGTTATGGTCCTGATGCCAGGGATTTAGGTGTTTCTAAGAGTTGAGGATTTTTACTAGTAGGTTTTGAAAAACATCAGCAAGCTTAGTCACCGGCACACTTACACAAGGACTGTGTTCTCCAAGATGCAATGCTTTCTGTCAGAATAGCCAGGAAAAATGCTGAGAAGGAAAAGGATCACATTTTTTGCCTTGTTAAAATGTGTGATCTTTACAGGAGATTGCTGATAGGTGGTTACTACAGCTGCTTTGCCTGCTAGCTTGAAAGCTTGTTTTTCAGGGAAAGCTCTCTTCTGGCAAGTTAAAGGAAAGTGGATCTCATTTATCCCATTTCTCCTTTTCCACAAGAGAAACTGATGGAAAAGGAAGGAAGTTCACTTATTCCTGTGAATTCTCTGTGAGTGTGTGTGTGTGTGATATTTTTCATCCAGCAGCCAAACTTCAATATACCAGATGCAGAGCCCAATATTATCTACATTTCAAGCAAACACTGGGAAACTAGATAAATGTGGTTCTTCCTCTGTTACTTGTTTCTGCTGTCCCTTGGATGCCATAGTCTCTGTAGCTTCATCCACACGTTGTATGCCTTGGTTGAACGTGGGAGAAATATTACGTTGGCATTCTAGTTGGAAGATACTTATACAGTTCCTTCTCCTCCAGCACATTCAAAAGATCTATCTTGTGATAAGGCTGGTATAGATCTGCTGTTCACACTGTCCAGAAAGGGAACAGATGAAGGAAGTGTAAATGACTTGACCAATATTACATATGTCCAAGGTCACAAAAATCCACATTTGTTCCCTGTCAGAACAACACCTGATCTGTTTCACAAGCCAGAACAGTGCCTTAATTTGTGTATTAACCTTTTCATTTCCAGATCAGTGTCCTATTACTATGGAACTGAGTATGATATGGCACCTAAAACAAGTGCAAATTTCTCATATCTGCCAGGTATATTTAGAGATGGAGTGCAGAACTCTTCACTTTCAAAACAGATTTCAGGCCTGGAAAGGTCAGTCAGAAAACTGTCATATACAACCTGACCTTATTTGCTGGAGAAGGTGAGAATTCCATTCCTATGCCCTTACCAGCTCATTTCCTGTTCCTGCTCAACATCCTAAACATTGCCTGTACTCTAGGGCTATGCTAGTGATAATGGGGAGAGAGAGAATCCAATTATGTCCTACCTCACATTCAGCTTTCAGCAAGCAATTATTAGACAAAACCTGGTTGAGGCTCTTATTTGATTTAGGAGGCTTGTGTGTCTTGGCATTCATCAGGATTTACTGATGTTGATAAATTGTTCCTCTCTGTCATGGCTTGAAATAGATACATCAGGTTTGTCCCAGGCTCCTTGCTGAGCCTTGATTTAAATGATCTTTCATCTAGGAGTAAGGAGCAACTGTTCTTTTATCTGGAACTGCAATATGGTGGTCAGAAGTAATGAAACTGGCATTTGTCTAATTACAAATTCCATTATTGTATTCTACTTCTATTATTTTCAAGCACTTGGGGGTAAATTCACTTGAGTCCTTCTACTTTAGTGCTAGCATAGTAAGATAAATTACAAGTACCATGAACCAAGCTTCTTCTGGGCTCCACAGTACAAAAAAGACAGGGATCTCTTGGAAAGAGTCCAGCGGAGGGCACAAAGATGGTGAAGGGCCTGGAGCATCTCTCCTATGAGGAAAGGCTGAGTGAACTGGGTCTGTTCAGCCTTGAGAAAAGAAGACTGAGAGGGGACCTGATCCAGGTCTATAAATATCTGAGGTGTGGGGGGCAGAATGGCGAGGCCAGATTCTTTTCAGTGGTGAGTGGAAACAGGACAAGGGGAAACGGCCGGAAACTGCAGCATAGGAAGTTCTGCACAAATGTGCGCAAGAACTTCTTTACAGTGAGGTGACGGAGCACTGGAACAGGCTGCCCAGGGAGGTGGTGGAGTCTCCTTCTCTGGAGATGTTCAAGACCTGCCTGGATGCCTACCTGTGCGACCTGCTGTAGGGAACCTGCTTTGGCAGGGGGGTTGGACTCGATGATCTCTGGACGTCCCTTCCAACCCCTACAATTCTGTGTGATTCTGTGATTCTTTACATGTACTAAGAGTCAAATTCTGTGTAACATCTATAACAGAATCACTGCTCTTACATATTAAGTAACTTCTGAGTTTTGTTTATTAGTGCCAAATAATTCAGTCTAGGCTATTTTTGATGTAACTAAACGTAAAATCTAACCTGTTTTGATCACCTCCATCCCATGTAATATTCAAGTATGTGCACAATATATACCAAAGCTACACTAAGGGACATCTATGAAATTTCAGAGATCCTCAAACAACCACAGCTGCATTCTGTCCGCCAGCTGCATTCTTTATCTAATGGTTCTTAAAAGCTCAAAGCAATCATTAGATTGCTCTTTATGGATGAAGCTGTGTGTTCATGCAGTGACACACAGCTCCACAGTCCATGCACAACTCTCGTGCTGCAGAACTTTGTGCTATGGAAAGCGAGGCGGTCCTTTCTCCCTGTAGTGCTGCACACACCTTCCGGGGGACATTCAGTTCCACTTCCCCACAGCCTCAGCTGGAGGAATCAGGCAGTCTGGTGCCAAGTATCTGTATATCATCTTAAACTTCCTTATGTCAAAATGTCAGCAGTATGAGATACTTCCATACTGCTCAGCATCAGTATTATTGTTTTCTTATATGTCAAACCGAAGATATAGTAGCATCATAAAGTGATCTAAGTGTCAAGGTATTTCATTATTATTTGATAGTCAGTGCAGTTTTCTCTGCTGCCCTGTAGCCTTACAGTAAAAGTTGACATATTTCTTTATAAACCATTTATTACCTTATGTATCAGATTAGCATGATATCAGACAAGGACATACATTTAAAGAAAAGGTGTGTTGAGCTTAGCAATTTAAATAAGCAAACAAGCCCAAATACCTAATTCTGTTATTTGCTGTTAGAATAATATGTTCAGTGACAAGAGTCTGTATGGACAATCGCAGGAAAAAAAGCATCCTTGGCTTGAAGAAAGATGGTAAGTTGCTGATCTTTTATGGACTGCTGAACTAAGAATGTGGGAAAGCAAGGTTCGTCAAAAAAACGTGGCTTGAAGAAAGCAACCGTATGATTTTGTTATGGATGTACAAATTTACCATTTTAGGCAAATATAAATATGTTTATTAGCACAACATTTTTGCAATGTATGATGACTGAATAGATATCAGATTAGCAGATTACCTTGTGTGAATATACGCAAGCTTATACGAACCATCTAGCATTGAGGTCTCCAGGAACTATAGTATTCTGTCCAAAATCTAGTGCACAGTTTAAGGCAGACCAGCACTTCATTTTGAACTAGCATTGTCTTTTGCCCTTAAGATACAAAGCTATGAGGGACAATACTAATTATTATACTAAATATTATCCAACAAGTGAATCTCACTACAATTAATTAACAGTAAACTAAAATTCTAAGTAACATAAAGTATGTTGATTAAGATAAGAGCACGCTACATGTATCGTATCAAAGGTCCAGCTAATGTAGCATCCTGTTTCCAGCAGAGGTAACAACCTCATTAGCACCAACATGAGAGCAGTAGTTTGTTTCAGAAACAACTGGTTAGAGCACTGCAGGAGTTTGATTCATCTCCCTTAACAGCAGCTATTTACAGTGTCTGTGCCTACATCTCAGCTAACCGTCTAGCCTCCCTACCCAAAATTAGTCACTGGAAGGACTAGAATTATTCATTTCTGATTTGCAGCCTTAAAATGTCTGCTTCTCTTCAGGGTCTGTAGGAGGAACCTGCAGTGACTATCTCAGGCAGACACTTACATGACTCCCTCCGCAGGATCTTTGTGCTGCCTACCTTATGCTTTAAAATGCTCAAATATTTATACATGCAGATAGGGTGAGGAAGCCAGCGGCACTGCATCCATCTTCACTGCAAAAAAATGCCAGGGAGATGTCTCAGGTGAGATGGCTTTATTCAGACTCATTCGTCTGGACATCTAAACCACAGCCTAAACAAACAGAACTCACACTCAGACAGAGAATACACCAAGGAGCTTGCTGGTCTCTGGCAGAGAATGGTGATGAAATGGGAGGATTAACAAAAATGATCTGTACCTACAGTAAGGATTTCAAATAGATAAACTTTGATAAGCTGGGAAAACTACACGATGAAGTAGGCTAAACTGAAGTGCTTCCTCCAGGGAAAGGAAGGCTTGAGCTGGGTTTTTCTGAAATCAAAAATGTAAAAAAAAAAAAAAATCTAGAACATTCATTCAGAATTGGTAGGAAAAGTTTGAGAATTGAGCTGGACAATTGGCCACTCCAGGGGAATATTAGAAATAAGAAAATGCCCATAGGGAAAAAGAAGGAGACCAAACAGTTTCCTGGAATGGTTTCCAAGGAGGCCTTATGGAGTAAAGATGAGCTTGCTAGCTTTTTTGTCAGTATGCTGCGAATAAATGGAACAAAATCTGTTTTGTGTTCAGCAGAAGTACATTACATCGTAACAAAATGATTTCTTAAGGAAAAATTATTTACTCAATTTTATCATTCCCTAGAAATGCAATAGCTTTAATCAACTTGAACTTTACTTAAACCTTCTATTCCTTACAGAAGATCATCAGTTTATGACAAAGAAGATGCGTAGAAGAATTGAAAAGAGAGCAGTTAGTTAAAAGGCAAATGATAGAAGGTTGTGCTGAAAAGGCAGTTATCATACCGGAGAGGAGAATGCCACAGAATTTCTCCAGGAGCAGTGTTGATTGTGGTCTCTGATGTAATATTTTCATGTAGGATATATTGTCATGGGAAAATGTGTATCTCCCACTGAAATCTGGAAATGATGTGAAGTTGAAAGGCAGCGAATCAACATAAAATATTTGAAAAAATATTTGAATATTGAGTGTATAAAAAAAGTTCAGAAGGTATAAAAGAGGATTGGAAAAGCATTTGAGGATGAAATGACATGTAACAATGCCAAGTACAAAGCAATAGGCTTAGGAATCTCTGCTATTATGTAGGCTGTCATCAGACAAATATAGGAGGATATCATGGTGTCAAGGCAATATAAAAAGAGGCAAATGTAACTTCAGAATGTGTCAGAAAGTGTCAGTGCTGTAAGCAGATCTGTCCCCACATTCTTGTTTTAATGGACCACCATTATCTGGTTTGCTTACTGAGATCTTTGTCCTGGACTGTTTGCAGACAGAGGCAGCTTCTAATTGACAGGTTTTGCCTCCTTGCTCCTTTAAATTCCTCCAACACAAGCCCAGAAGGCCTGAGGCATCTTTCAAACCCACTATGTTGATGCTATGCCCCACAGTGATCAATACATGTTTTACCATCATGCTATAAAAACAGCCCCCTGGCAACCTCCAGCACAGTGATAGAATCATAGAACAGCTTGGTTTGGAAGAGAGCTTAAAGACCAGCATGGCTTCACCAAGGGCAAATCGTGCCTGACCAATCTGGTGGCCTTCTATGATGGAGTGACGGCTTCAGTGGATGGGGAAAGGATGGTGGATGTCATCCACCTGGACTTCTGCAAGGTCTTTGACATGGTCCCTCACCACATCCTTCCCTCTAAATTGGAGAGGTATGGATTTGAAGGATGGACTGTTGTATGGATTAAGAATTGGCTGGCTGGACGCAGCCAAAGGGTTGTGATCAATGGTTCTGTGTCAGGGTGGAGGCCGTTCACAAACGGTGTCCCTCAGGAGTCGGTCTTGGGACCGGTGCTCTTCAACATCTTCATCAGTGACACTGACAATGGCATCGAGTGCACCCTCAGCAAGTTTGTGGATGACACCAGGCTGAGGGGTGCAGTTGATTCATTGAAAGGAAGGGAAGCCATCCAGAGGGACCTGGACAGGCTGGAGAAGTGGGCCCATGCGAACCTAATGACGTTCAATAATGTCAAGAGCAGGGTGCTGCACTTGGGTTGGGGCAATCCCAGGTATTTATATAAACTGGGGCAAGATCTCCTTGAGAGCAGCCCTGCAGAGAAAGGCTTGGGGGGGTCCTGGTAGATGAGAAGCTGGACATGAGACAGCAGTTTGTGCTTGCAGCTCAGAAGGCCAACTGTTCTCTGGGCTGCACTAAAAAAGGGGCGGCCAGCAGGGACGGGGAGGTGACTGTTCCCTTCTACTCAGCTCTTGTGAAGCCCCATCTGCAGTACTGCATCCAGGCTGGGGGCCCCCAGAACAGGAAGAATGTGGAGCTCTTGGAACGGGTCCATAGGAGGGCCACTAAGATGATCAGAGGGCTGGAGCACCTCTCCTGTGAGAAAAGGTTGAGGGAGCTGGGCTTGTTTAGGTTGGAAAAGAGAAGGGTCCAGGGGGACCTCATTGTGGCCTTCCAGTACTTGAAGGGAGCATATAAACAGGAGGGGGAATGGCTGTTTAAGAGGGTGGATAGTGATAGGACAAGGTGGATTAGTTATAAATTGAGGCAGAAGAGGTTTAGGAGACAGTTTTTCACCCAGAGGGCGGTGATGCACTGGAACAGGTTGCCCAAGGAGGTTGTGGATGCCCCATCCCTGGAGGCATTCAAGGCCAGGCTGGATGTGGCTCTGGGCAGCCTTAGCTGGTAGTTGTTGTCTCTGCACATTGCAGGGGGTTGAAACTCAATGATCATTGTGGTCCTTTTCAACCCAGGCCATTCTATGATGATTCTATGACCTTCAAGTTTCAATCCCTTGCCCTGGGCAGGGTTGCAAACTGCTAGATCAGGCTGCCCAGTCCTAACACTCACTTTGAACTAAAAACCCAACCCACCACACAGACCCAAACAGTGACACACATTATTTTATGTCTCAGAGCCACAGGGTCCCTGCAGTGTCCCCAAAGAAACACAAGGTACATGGTGTGAAGCGTGTGCTGTCTGTGCTTGAGGAGATTTTTGAGCAGTATGAATGCTGACTTCCCTGCATTCATAGGCCTGGGCTCATTTGGGGTGATGCCTTCAGAAACAGACACAAGTTCTCTGTGGATGTGCAGGACTGCCACCCGCTACCCTACTGCAGCATAGACCTCTTCTCTGTCACTGGATAACACTGATTCCTGATCTTTGTGGTTACAGCTCTTAAATGAGCTCTTGCAGCTACCTTGGGGATACACTCCTTTTTCCTTTTGTTCCAGAGATCAATCCTAACAGGCTATCAGATAGAGACTATCAGGTTCAACTCCCTGTACAATCCTTCAGCAAAGTCTTCTGATATCAACTTTGTACCCTTCAGCTTCCTTGAAAAAGCAACACAAACCCCAAAGATTCGGTCCACCACAACACAGCAGTAAATAGGCTGCCACATGGTCCTGAGGTTATATAAGGAACTTCTCAATAACAAAATCAGAAAGACACAAGATAACAGTATCTTAGGATCTTGGGGGAAATACGTAGGATTCAGAAGAGACTCAGTGCCAAGTACTCTTCAGTGTGGCCATGGTTCACTTCTAAAGCTCTAAGCAGTTGGGACCTAAGGTCATTCGTGCAGAAAGGAAAGGAAAAAGGAAAGGAAAGGAAAGAGGACAGAGGGAAGAGGGAAAAAAGAGAAGGGAGAAGAAAAAGGGAAAAAGGAAAACAGAAATGGGAAAAGAAACTGAAGGAGGAGGGGAAGGAGAAGCAGAAAGGAAGGGAAGGGAAGGGAAGGGAAGGGAAGGGAAGGGAAGGGAAGGGAAGGGAAGGGAAGGGAAGGGAAGGGAAGGGAAGGGGAAGAACAAATGCTAAGTTCCAACTTTTTCAGTGCTGTATGAATAAACTTGAAAGGAGGAAAGTAGATATTGCTGAGTGCTTCCTTCTGCTTGTTGCAGAAATAAAGTGATTTATTCTGCTCACTTCCAGGATCACTTTATGCTTTCACTGATAATTACACAGGGAGAGAAGAGAAATGAATACTGACACAAGTCTCTAAGGCCATCTATTATACTTGTGATCTGGAAGGAGCCACATGCAGCCATCACAAGGCAGTCTAAAAGGAAAAAAAACCCTATATTTCATTAATTAATTCACATTCTGAAAAAAAAGTGTGTGAAATGCAGACTAAGAGATTGAAATTCAAAAACTCTCGCTGATGTGGAGAGAGACAGAAGCAGTTCACTGGGATGAATTCCTAGCTCTTGATTCTCTCTATCCTCCTTTCTGAGAAAGCTAAACTCTTGCCAACCAAAGAGTTAATGCAGTACTCTGTCACTGTGTTGACTGTCCTCTAGTAGCATGTTCACTTCGAAATTGAAAGGAGACTGATTCAGCTAGTGGACTGTATAGCACTAGTGCCTGCTCTGAAATTGCAGCACTGCTAACTGTATTCTCCTTACTTTAGTGGCCAGGTCATACAGTGACATACATACTTCTTCTGCTTCCTTATATATAATTCCATCTGCTTCTGTTTATATATAATTTCTTTTTAGACTATCGATAATGTTTTCAAGTTGGTTGTGGATATAATCATGTCTCCCTTCCATGCCTAAGTTAATCAACTAGAAATGAATCTTGGTGGACAAGTTAGCTAAGATCCGTGTGATGGAGCCCCATGTCTGAAGTCTGCAGCACGTGTTTTGGGAGTATTTTTCATGCATGCAGCACTCTGCTCATATGGATTAGATTGTGCAATTGGGCTTTTTTTCCTGGTCAAGTAAAAGCATTTCTCTTTTCAAACAAAAAGAATCCTTCTGGCATGTTCAGAACAGGGCCCACCTTTCCTCTTACTTTGACTCCTACTGTGTATTTTCTTCCTAAAAGAAAATGATAATATTATTTTCCTATGGATACTTGCTTTTCAGTGGGAAGAGCAGCATTAATCACAGGAGAAACACATTGTTTGAACATTTGATATCCAAACTTCTCCCTCTAATGAACTACCACTATCTTCTACTTCTGTATTGATTTTCAATTATCTGCAAATCCTTGCTGTCACAGAGCTGACTCAGACAATCAGCATTTAACTGCAAAGCAGGTGTGCAACAGTGATGCTCAAGCAGTCTATAATGCTATTCTTTGCAGAGCCATGTAAGCAAAAGAAGCATCTCTACTGTTACAGCCCTGTAATCTTGTGTGTTCTCTCATGTTGTACTGCATTATCTAATTTGGGAAAATTAAAAAAGAAAAAAAAAACAAAAACAAAAACGAATAGAGGCAACCTATGAACAGAGCTGTTGTGAAATATGTATTTATAGTTATTTGGAAAGACAAAATGAACTCCCAGAACACAATTATATTTTTATAGCTTGTTCAGCTTGAAGAGTAATTTGGGTTCATTGAGACCTAAATTTATTCTTGAATTGTTTGTTCATTATTTGATATTAAGTTGCCTAGTAATACACAGCTGTCTGCTGTTTTCAAAATAGAAAGTCACAGTTCAGTGTGTACTGAATGAAAGGGCTCTTTTTGGAGTACGTTCTCTTGTCATTACTATCAGCAAAAAAAAAAAAAAATGGAGAACACCACAACACAGCTAATCATGCCAGGCAGAAAGAGCACATTGTCTTCATGGAATCATAGAATGGCTTGTGTTGGAAGGGACCCTAAAGATGATCTACTTCCAACCCATAATGTGGGCAGGGCTGCCCCCCACCAGCTCAGCTGCCCAGAGCCCCATCTGACCTGACCCTGAGCGCCTTCAGGAATGGGGCACCCACAGCTCTCTGAGCAGCTGTGCCAGGAACTCACTGCCCTCTGAGTACAACATTTCTTCCTAACACCTGCTCTAAATCTCCCCTCATTTAGTTTAAAACTGTTCCCCTTTAACCTAACACTACATATAAAAAGTACCTTTCCATCTTTCTCGTGGGCCCCCTTCAAGTATTGAAAGGACACAATGAGGTCTCCCTGAAGGCTTCTCTTTTCCAAGCTGAACAAGCCCAGCTCTCTCAGCCACTTTCATTTGGAGAGGTGCTCTAGACCTTTCACCATCTTAGTGGCCCAAAAATGTGTTTTGTGGCCCCTTCCTTTGCTTTTGAGAGCTTTCTGGCACCATACCTACACTTCAAATCACAGTTATTCTTTTATCACTGTTTCCTTTCAAGTTCCAGTTACAAGCTGCTTGTTCATCACTGTTTTGTACTCTTGACTTCTTGTCTTAGTGAATTCCTGAAGATGAGGCAGGAAATAGAAACACAGCATTTGAATTCGCCGATGACAGAAGCAAGCTACTAGACACTCATTAATTATAATAATTAAGGGAACGATTAAGGAAACACTTGAAAGACTCTTGTCTTTGTAAATGGTGTACTACAGATTGACTGGCAAATACAGGGAGACTGTTGGAGAGGCCTCTGTCCTCTCCTCTTCACATGCCTACGTCTCAGCTGCAAACTTGGGCCAGACTCTGTCCAGCTTTTCACCCACTTCAACTGTTCATTATTTGTTTTACAAATAACTAACTAATAACACAGGAGCTGTACTGCTGTTTGCTAAGGAGAGCCACCCACGAGGCCTGCCCAGCTGCTGCATGTCTCTCCCTGCAGCACTGCTGGTGTTGGGCAAGTACTGGGGAATCACAGAATCGTTGAGGTGGAAAGGACCTTTAAAGGTCACCTAGTCCAACTTCCCTGCAGTGAACAGGGACACCTACAGCTACATCAGGTTGCTCAGATCCCTGTTCAGCCTGACATTGAATGTCTCCAGGGATGGGGCTTCCACCACCTCATTGGATAATCTATTCCAATGCCTCACCACCTTAATTGCAAAAAACTTCCTTATGTCCAATCTAAATCTCCCCTCTTTTAGTTTGAAACCACTTCCTCTTGTTCTGTCACAGCTAAAGAGTCTGTCCCCTTCTTTATTACAGCCTCCCTTTAGATACTGAAAGGCTACTCTCCGCTCTTTTCCAGGCTGAACAGCCCCAGCTTTCTCAGCCTGTCTTCAAAGGACAGTTCTGCCACTTGTTTCCAGTATGCTTTGGGGAATAATGTGCCTCACTTGACAGGGCTTTCCTCCTGAATGAAGCTTGAAGTAAATAACGTCAGCTTGCGCGCTTTGTCTTTGTTAACAATCCCATGTTTTCCCTTATCATCAGCTGTGTACAAAGCTCAGTGCTGAAGATGACTGTATGTTGATTTTCCAGACTGACAAGCAGAAAATTGGCCAAATACATATTACTAAGCACGTATTAGACAGTGTTAAGCACTGGTAGATTAAAAGATTGTAAAGATGAAGTGGCACATCCACCTTCAGACAATGGACTTCTGAAAGATTATCTACTGCTGAGTTGTCTGACTGGTGCTCGTTCCCCTTAATGAAACAGCTTTGCACCATCATGCCCAGGAAGGCAGTGTTTAGGTGGGGAAGTGCTTATGGCCCCTCACTTATGTGAACGACTACACAGTGGGTTAAGTGCACAGCCTCATCCCAAATAGAGAAGAGCAGTCCTGCGGTGACAGCTGTCTGCAGGGATTGCTTGTGAAGCCTAGATACAAGAGCCTTGGCAGCAACAACAGCTGCCACCACAGGCAAAACTCAGCCCGTGCCTCCTGTATACCTCTGGGGTAGGTGGTAGGTAAATTGAAGTGGCTATGCAGTGAAGCCTGCAATGCTGGAACTAGGGAAATCCATTGGCTTATGGGTATATAGACAGCTACTAAAGAAAATGAGCAGGAATGTACCCTGTGACCCAGAGAGGACGGGTGATGGAGGAGTGTGAGTTCAGAAAGGGGAAAGGCTCCTACACACCTCTTGAACGGTCTCTTCTGCTACTTTGTCCATGGGCAAGACAAGGGCTGGATGGACTGCTGGCATCACCCAGTTATTGTGTTGCTATCTGGCAGCCAATGGCAACAGAGGAACTTGAAAGTCACGCTCCAATCTTGCAAAGCACCGTATGAGAGAGAAAGTTGGAAGCAATTTCCCAAACGTGCCTCATGCCACATTGTAAGCATGGCCCACTGCGGACCAGGAGCGTGGGATAACTGCTGGTGCCCACCAAGCACAGCTGCAGCTGCAACTGGAATGCAGTCTGGAAATGTGCTCACAGGGATTGGCCCAACCCTTGTCAAGATGAGGAGATGAGGTTGCCTTAGCAGCCACACAGTCAGCCACAAATTATTTCGTTTACAAGGCCTATGAAGGGGAGCTAGAGCCAAGTCCTGCTCAGACCCAACTTGGAGAATGTCTTTGCTGAATGCTTCCTTTGGCTGCAAGAAAAACATGAGTTAATGTGCCACGTTAATGTTATCCAGCTTGCTTGGAAGGTTGCTTTGAAGCAGTTCTGATTTACAGCAAGTAATCATCTAACTAATTTATATTTTTTAATTGATGAGAATGAGCATAATCTAGTTATAACAACTTTAGGAGAATATGATCAGTTTTTACACTAAAGCCAAAGAAGATGACCCTGTAATTATGGTTCTGACAGCCTGGTATCAGTCTTGGGCAAAATGATGAGATGACTGATGCAGGATTTGATTCATCAGGAATTAAAAGAGAGGAATATAATTAGTACCAGTTAAGAGAGGTTTACTGAGAATAGATTGAATTCTATTATCTCGATTTTTTTTTTTTTTTTTTAATGAGATTGCATGCTTAACCTGTAAAGCTAATAGAACAAATAAAAACTACATCACAACATTTTTCCTGACAGCCCATATGATATGTAACAGATGAAGGAGACACTGTTTGAAGGACAGTGTCTGAATGTAGTCCAGAATCTGGCACCTGATGCTCTAAATGGGTGCCATAGGATTCAGCTGGGGCTGGCTTGCAGCCATATCCTGATGTTAATGATGCTTGAAGATCACACCAAAAGGTGTGAGAGCAGTGCGTAACACAGACTCAGACAGAGGCAACTTGTTCTTCACCTGTGTTGAGCATGCCCTCGGGGATGGCCTGAGGGCAACTGTAGGCCTGCGGGACAAAACAAGTGGGCCAGGCAAGAGAATGGGACAATCTCTCCTCTTAGTGTCTGTGACAAGGATTGGAAGATGGGAAAGAGCAAAGGCCTGGCGATGAAATCTGACCAGGCGAGGCAGTGGTATTCGGTGTAAGGTGGATGCAGAGCTGGTGGTAGCACCAGACCCTGGTGTGATGGCAACTGCAATATATATTGGCTCAGTCTCTCCTTATTACTGAGACATAGCTGCTCTGTAATGTGATTTCCCTGCTCTCTTGCTGCTCTTTTCCACCCTCTGCAGTCCCTCTGGCAATGGGTCTTTCTGGAGGAACATGGCACAAGTTGCCAGGAGAGGCAGGATGAAACATCTGCTGAAGGAGGCTGTCTCTTTCCATGGGGAGCCTATGAAATCCAGAAACTGCTTAGACTCAGCCTCTTTCAGAGAGCCAAAGGAGAGTAAGATCAGTTTTACAGCATTTACCAGCATTACAGAGAGACTACAGCAACCAGACCAGCAACCACTGTAGGTGATGAGAAAAAAAAAGATAAAATGACAACACTTGCTAAAAGGTTTAAAGCGGTTGTCTGTTCCCTGGAGCTGTCTATGATCCTTCAGACCAAAAGGACACCAGAACTAAGGTACTACATTGTGCCACAAGAATCTGTCACGTAGCTTGAAGGGCAGTATAGTGTGTTACAGAAGCTAAGATGCTGCATGTTATTTCTGAGGACTTAAGGGAGTTCAGCAGCAGAAATTAGAATATTTTTAGAAATGCAGTGAAGCCATTCTACACTGAGAAGCAGAATGTTTGGACAGTATTTGGTGCAACAAATGCTGGTTATCATCCAAGCTGTACACTGTAAAAGATAAATTACTGATACAACACAAAACCTGTCTCATTGAGTTTGTTGTCCTAATTGGCTAAATCCCAGCCAAATGTCTGGAAATGATTGATCTTTCATCACAGATACACTGTCAGCTTCACTTTACTGCACCGTGAGCAATCTTACAGCAGGGTATAGCTATTATAATTCACCACCTTAAACATCAGGTATTTCTGATGACATAAATTAGCTCTATGGTTTCAGCACTGCTTTTCCTCAGGTATACTGCAGATGCTGAGACTCTACGGTAAAAACCATCTTTCTTGCACTTTGGGTGAAATCTTGCCTCCCTGAATACATTGTCTTTCAATGGAGGTGGATTTTCATCCTCTCTCCAGTATTTTTATGAACAATGAATCATTACACCAAACTCAGCAGTAATATTCGCCCATGCTTGCAGGGTGGGACCTATGCTTAGAGAAACAGAAGATCTCCTGCAAGTGGATATTTGCACAGTTTGCTCGGGTTGTTAAAACACAATCCGTGTAGGAACACTTAAACACATTTCAGCAGGAGTAGCCTGGTTTAAAAAAAAAACAACAGCTTCCAATGCACTGAGAGGACATTTAATTCCATTTTTTTTTTTCTGCTGACAATTCATTTCCTTCAGAAGAAAAGTTCATAACTTGAGATTATTGCCAGAATGTTATGATATCCATACAACAGTATGACCGATAGAATGGTAAGCCATAACTTACATGCAGTGATAAATATGGTGCAGTTCCACTCATTGTGGCCTCTAGCATGACTGACACTAAACTGCTAATTATCTTGGTAAATAAATGGTAAGCAAGTACAGTGACATAAATTTCAATATAAAGTAGCTATGGCAATCTCAAATCAGATGTAAACAGTTGAAAGCCCCCAAATTTCAGCCAGCAGAATGATGTTTGTCAGACCTTTAGAAAATGTTGTAGGCACAAGTAAAATGATCCTGTCATCTTCCTCAGATACACTACACAGAACTGAGGGGGCCAGAGAATGGCAAAGACGAGCTTTTGCTTTCTAATTGGGATAGTGGAGATAACAGGCCATGCAGCATTGAGTTTTAAGTATTCCATAAATAATTACATCAGTTTGTTCACCTGTGTGGAGCCATTTTAAAGGTATGGAGGCAATGGCACTAAAAATTGTAAATGAATCCAAAGGGGATGTTAAAGCAAATATCAGGAATGTCACCGCTGCTTATGTGTATTAAAAGCGTATTGTAGGCAATCATTCAAAGTTATAGAATAGCCCATGAAAGGCTGAGATATTTTCTTGAAAATAAAGGAAAAAAGCATACATACAAAATGAAATGTATGAGCATTTTCCATATTTAGCCCTGCTGGAGAGGAAATGAGGGGGGAAGTTCAGTTTTGCTGTGCACTTCCACAAAGAGAGCTAATTGGTAAAAACTTGGTTGCAGCACAGAAGTTAACTTCCCACAACCATTCCTCCATGCTCCCATTCCTTAATGTAATTCACCACATTTAATGTAATTAATTTGGAAAGAAGGAAGAACCGTTTTCCCAAAGGAATTTCCTGACTGACAGCTGTTTTACATAATCAGTGCAGACACAGCGGTGGTGGAGCACACTCCAGCTATTACCTCCTAATGGACATTTATTTTGGTCTCCTACTGTGTTCCGCAGCAAGATAGCTGGGGAGATTCAATTTAAATTCCTTCCCCTGTAAAATTAATTCTTGAGCTAAACATGTATGCTGCAGAACCTCCTGCTCTGGGGCAGCGCCTGGTCAGGCTGCCCACCCAGGGATTCCTCAGAAATATCCACATCACAAACTGCACAACCATTCAAAAAAATCCTCCTCAGTGAGAAAAAATGTAGCATCTTAGAGCTTAGGCTCAAGGGGAGACTGATGTAGGTCCATAAATACCTGAAGCGAGGAGCAAAGAGGACAGAGCCAGGCTCTTTTCAGTGGTGCCCAGTGCCAGGACCAGAGGCAGCGGGCACAAGCTGGAGCACAAATGGTTCCCTCTGAACACAGGTTACCCAGAGAGGCTGTGGGGTCTCCTCCTTGGAGATGTGCAGAACCCTCCTGGATGTGGGCCTGAGCCTCCCAACCCCTGCGGGAATGAGGTTGGGCCGGGTGGAGCCTCTGCCCTTCTGCGATTCTGTGAGTGATTAACGAGGGCAACCACACTCCCGTTAAGGGCCATTAAAGGCATTAAAGAGCACATGCAACTGAAATTGTGAAGTGAAATGGAAAAACACTGCGAAGAAAAAGCAAATTGTTGTTTTGTACTTTTCTACAGTGAAGAGCAAGGGAGACTGAAGGAGGACTGCAAGTTAGTAAATATGTAGAAAGTCCAGTATCTGTTTCTTTCTAAATAACGTTTTGCTTATTTGTAGGAGGAAAATAATCACATCTTTCCCCCCCGGCTCATTAAATGTACAGGTGGGTTGTGGAATACGTCTCCAATGTTCTGTTTTTATTGCATAAATGCAAAACCGTGTTTTTCAAACCTAATTTTAACAGAGCTGCAAACTTGGTATGTGTCCTCCCGTACCATATTGTACACGGACACATCCAGCAGTAGGTGGTGTTCCCAGGGTGGAAGTAAATGTAGTTTAATATGTAAATTAAAGAGGGTTTTCTGAGGAGGAGAGATCTGTGGGGTTTTTGAGATGGAAACAGAGTATTTAAAGAGGAAAGTCTCTACGATGACAATGACTGCTTCACTAATTTTTAAATCCTGTACAACCACTCGGAAACAGGGAAAATGTACATTCTTTCCCTGTTTTGTTTTCCTTTCAAATATTCATGCAACAAATCATTCATTCAAATCACATCCTGATTGTGGAATTACTGCGTGTGTGCTTCATTGCCCAGATTTCCCTCGTATTTTCTGAGAATGTAAGTAGCAAGTCCAAATTCCCTACAAGGTTTTTCAGTTCTTAAACAGGTTTAATCTCTTTTATTAGAAAACACTCGCTTTAAGTATTCTTTTCAAATCATATCCCAGATTTATAGCACATGGTATGGGATTCTTAAAAGTCATAGGATCCTTTCAAAGCTATAAATAGCACTATAAGCTGACATTTTCTATTGGGTTTTATTGCTGTAAGCATTCTTCATACAATATATGCTCACTTTTCTGTTTTGTTTCTTGATTTTTATGCTACAAATATGGTCTCACACATTCTTTATATGACCAGAGAGCATCACCTGAGGGACATAACGGAGTGTGCTCAGATTCCATCCAAAATGACCCTGGCAGAGCATCATACAAACTCTTAGTGAAATATACAACTGAAGTGCCAATTGCAGCTGAAAACAACCCACAAAAATGAAGTGCCCTAAAGAGCTTCCAAAGAGGAGGGTGTGGGCTTTTCTTAGTGAATGGTGGACTTTCTTTGCCTGCTTACATTCCTGTATTCTTCAAGATCTGCATAATATACTATTTGTTTACGTTCAATCTGACAAATCCAGTAATTCACAAACAGTGTGTTTTGTTAATTATAGTAGGTGTATTGCCTATTTATGTAGTTGAGCAGCTTGAGCTAAATTGAGAGAATAAAACCAATGAGGCAGGAAAGTCCAATTAAATGTACATTAATCAAATGCCCCCGAATGCCTTTCCTCCCTAACACATTTTGTTGCACTTTATGTGGAGTGCCTGTTAGATGTCAGTTGTCCTTCTGTATCTGATGCTGTACCTCTGTCAGTGTGCAATAATAAATGCCATTCCCAAGCGCCTGCTTTTGGATTTCAACTTTTACTGATTTTATGGTTCATTTAAATTTTAAACCAACCTTCTTTTTAAGATTAATTATAACGCAGAAGTAAAGAAATGGGAAAATGACTATCATGGTAAGAAATGACTATATAAAACACAGTCTGCTTTTGGTTTAACGTTCTTGCAGTAGTCTATTTTCTGCTCTGCACTGGGATAAAAAGACACTGTTGGTTCTCATATAAAATTCAAAATAGAAAAGCGCTTCAACAGAATACTTAAAATCTGTTCCCATAATATCTGATAAACATTATTAACCTGGCTCAGCTTCCAGTCTAACAGCATAAAATCAGAATAGCTTTGTGGGTGCCCCTGTGAAAAGTGTATTTTGCTGTATTGATCCATCTCTCAATGTAAGAATGTTGCTCTGAAACATGAAAATTGGGTTTGCTACACAGCAGTTGTCTGTGAGTCAGAGACAAAATTTCAGTTCTTTGCTTCACTGTAGCATTTTATGTAATAACAGGCAAGAGTTTTTTTGTACCAGAAGGCAGAATGAAAATCAGGAGCCAGCAGAGGGGCAGGAGGGTTGTGGAGAGCCAGTCACACGTTCTGGCCCTCAGCCCTGGATGTTCCTGTGCCTCGCTCTGGACTAAATTCAGAATCAGAAAACAGGCAGAGGAGGCAGGAACACAACACAGCCTTGTCTCCTGCCTTTTGGTGTTCTCACCTGTATGCCACAAGTTCATGGCTCACTTCTCTCTATTTCTTCTTGTCTCCAATGGTCTTCTGTTCTAGCTCCAAGGTAAGGGATAGAGGGCACGTCTTCCTTCCAGCATTTGGGATCTCCTTGAGAGGAGTGACTGGAGTTTAAATTCTCTTAAACTGGCGATACACCTGGCACAAGACCTTGGTTTAGGCTTTTCACTGCTAGACTATTGTAAAAGGTGTCCAGTGACCTTCTTCTCTGGGGTGAGAAATAGCCAGAGATATGCTCTTCGGGTTAAAGGAGTGTAGAATCCAACTGCAGGAAGTGAGCTGGGGGTACCTGCATCTCTGTGTGATACACAGGAACCAGAGGAGGCTGGGATTGTAGCCACATGTTTCCTATAAATCAGAGACTGACTTTTTGCACAGGCAGATAGCGACAAGACAAGGCAAAATGGTTTTAAAGCAAAAGAGGGGAGATTTAGAGTAGATTTTAGCACGAAGTTCTACACTCCAAGAGCAGTAAAGCTTTGGCCCAAGCTGCCCAAGAGAGCAGTAGCCAGCCTGTAGGCATTCAAGATCAAGTTGGATGGGGCCCTGGGCATCCCTGAGCTGGTGGAAGCACCTCTGCCCATGGCACTGGTTGGAACTGGGTGAGTTTTGAGGTCCCTTCCAACCCAAGTCATTCTGCGATTCTATGATCAGTGCTACCTGATGACATTAGGTAAGTTCCTGAAAGCAGGTTCAAACAAGTCATACCTCGTATTCTTTTCTAAGCTACCTTGCCATCGGCCCACCTGCCCCCAGTTCAGCAGAGCCAACTGGAGATGCTCCCCTCCAACTAATTCTGATCCAAACTTCTGAGGTAATGGCACCCGGGGCAAGAAGAGGAGAGTTCATAAGAGCTAATCAGAGGACAGAAGATTCAAGGCTTGATGCAGGCAGGACGCCCTGTAGGCAATTCTGACGGAGATGAAGTAGGATTTGTGCTTCTGGCCTAGTTAGCATTCCTTGTCAGTTGGATAAATTTTGGTAGGAGACTTAAAGATATTGTTTTACACGGGCATTAAACACTGAGCTCACCTATAACATTCTTCTGACAACGATCATTTTGCTGTGCAGGAAAAAAAGGAGTCTCTTCCTCATTTCTATTCAAATGACTTATATAATTGTTTGCATTACCTGAGGATTCGATAACAGGCATTAATATTGACTACTGAATTTTCTCCAGTGAGAGGATTTTCAGGAGAGGACTTCTGAATTAAGTTAAAAAGGCTTCATCACACAATTTTACATACCTAAAAAGCAATCATCTTTGCTGGTTGCATTACCACAGGTTATTTATCATGATACCAGAGGAACAGCATCCTGTGCTAAGGTAAGGCTTCCATTGAATAAATAAGGTTTATTGGAGTACACATTCAGTGTGCAAACTAGGTGCCATTTAACAGGATTCAAACTGTGGATGCCAGACCAGTAAATGTAAGCCTTCTGATTGCTTTTCCTGGTTACAGCGGGAGTAGTTTAAAGAACATGAATCCCTTAGACAGAGAGCGTGCAAACTGGACGACTTTTAAGAAGAATAGGCCTAAATAACAAAACTCAAATGTCATCTTCAGTTCAAGAAACCCTAAAAACAAAGACTGTAAAAAAAATCCTTGAAGAAATAACAAGAGAAGTTCATTTCCAATTTGCTTCCTTCTATTGTACGAACTTCTAAACAAAAAGACAAGTATATTCTTTTCTTAACGAGGAATTAATAAAATATACACAGGTATATGATTGTTTTTTCCATGTAACGCTTTTATGGGATCTGGCATATATATTTCTTTTTAAAAAAAGAAGGCTGCTAGTACTCTGGGTTAATTTGTTTGAATTTGAAATATTGAACTGAAATAAAATTAAAACATATGCTCTGTGCATATGTTATGCAGGCATGAAGCACTTTATGCATGAAGTATTGCAGCTAGATATTCTTCTCATAAGTAAATGAAGGTGTTCTTAAAAAATGTAGATCTGATTTCTTTCTGGGGATACCAGGCTGAGCAGGTTTGCCTTGTCTCAGCATTGTTTTAAAAGCAGACTGGCAGAGAACTTTGAATCAAATATTTGAAACAATCCTCTGACATTTCACGATATATGCCATAGAGGCTTTTAAGTTTATTCTTCTATTACTGTGTCCTAAAAAAAAAATAAAAATAAAAACAAAATTAAAAAAAAAAAATCAGGAACACTGGCAAGAATTAAATATATGGATTAGTTCATTCTGCCTCCTAGTAAAATAATGAAGCTTGTTACATATTTATAGAGCACTCCATCCACCCCCCAGCCTTCCAGAAAGGCAGTGTGATTTGTTGTTTTGCAGAAAGGGAAGACTGAGGGACCACGGAACTGGAGGACTGCCCAAAGTCATATGGTGGATAAAGTAATAGAAGCAAAAGGAGAACAGGAAAAAAAAAAAAAAAAAAAAGCCTACCCATCTCCTGTAGCAAAAGAAGAATTCTCTCCAGTACTATTATTAAATCACAACAGAAAATCTTACACTCTCTGCTCTCTTCCCTCCCTCATTGTCCACTAACGTTTTGCCGACTAAACAGCTCAGTGGTAACTGGAAACCCAAACATACTCCTCAGTCTAAAAACTGCCCTGTGCTTATGTCAACATAATGAAGAAACACTTAAATGAAGGAGAAACAAAAATTGAGATCTTTTTTCTCCAGAAAAATAAACACTAATTTCCTTCCAAATCTCTACATTAATGTACTGACTATGGAGCATAGCCCAAGGTCTTACTACAGAACAACTGAAATTACCATCTCTAAGGAAATTTTAATAGCATCTTATCCCATTGCTTGGTTCATGAACACCAGGTGACTGCAGCTCATATTTTAGTACCAAAAAATGGACTCATTGTTCTCTTCACAGTTAACCAGTCTTTAAGCCTTGGCCTGCACAGGGCTGTATGTCTGTGCTGGTGTCCTGGCCATATCCACCTTGTACCTGGCAGCATCCTGAGCTCAAAGCTCAGCCCCAGCACCCGGTGTCTTTTGCTGCAGGAAGGCTTAATTTTGCTAAAGCCCTAGATGCCCACTGCTCTGGCATTTATTGAGGCAAGGAACATCACTGCTTTCTAAGGAAGGTCCCACTCTGTCTTCTTCCTGCACCTCAGGCCATGTTTTCTCTTTCCCTTCTGCACCACGGCTATTGGGAAAATTACAGAGAAAGCTATGCCTGATCCTACGGCAGAGGACTGCAAATAGGAGAGCATTAAATGCAAGTGCAGCTGAGATTTCTCCTGGAATTAATGGGCACACTGGCAGTTTCTGCAAACAACTAGTGGTTTGAACACCTACTTTAGTCCTGAGCTCATGCTTAGAACGTCTGTGCAACAGTTCCAAGAGGCAAACAGAGGTTCTTAAGTTTTGTCCACTTAGAAAAGGGGATTTAAATTTGTTAAAAATCTTTATCAGGAATCCAAAGTCAAATACCTGCCCTATAAATTGATAAGAAGTGTGTTACTTCTGGTCTAGGCTGGCATTAATTCAAAACTTGAGCAGGAAATCATTCTATTGTCTTTGTTTGTTTGTTTCATTATTCAAATTAACAGATGCGCTTACAATAATTTGGTATTTTTTCTGTCTATAATATACAAATCCTCTGGAAGCCTGCCAAAGATTTTCTTAGCAACCAAGCCTCTTGCCTGATACACATGATTAACTACAACAGTCTACTAAAAGCTTAAAATAAACCTGTCTTTTTTATTTAGAGTTTCATATAGTGAAATAAAATTAATTGGTAATGAACTTAGCACAGTTTAACGAGAATTTATTTATTTTTATGGAGGCTGAGCACTCAAGAGACATCATGGTAAAAGCAAATGTTGCCATAAAGGCAAATCTGCTGGGATCAGTCCAATAACTGTGAGCTCAGGTAAAGTAAAAGCACTCACCAGGGAATGGTGTTGGCTGTCCTGTGATTAATATGTAAATCCCTTCGTTCCTGCTGAGCACATAACATCACCGTAGAAACCATCCTTCCCCAGCAAGCAGTTGTAAATTCCGTTCTGAAACCTTGACGAGGCATTTCTGGTTCCAAGTGAGTAAATATTTTGGAGAGAAGCATAGAGACTCTGAGCACCACTTTCCAAGTATCTGGAAGGTGAAGACTAATTGTTTTCAGAAAACAGAAGTTGTAGCTGCTAAGCCTTCAAATTCAGGTAAAAGAAAACGTAATACAGTATCACAATCTCTTTCGCTTTTCTAGAGAACCCCTTTTAATCCTTGCTTAGAATGCTCTCCATTGGTTTTGAGGTCTTTGAACCGGACCCACAGAGCAGAATGATGGTATATAAGAAAGTAATGAGCCAACCATCCACGTATGCTGCAGCTACCCAAAACCTTGCAGATGTTTAGCTCTCTCTAGGTTTTAGACAGAAGTAGCATTTAAATACCCCATTTCACAAAGTCACTGAATTACAGAATCATAGAATCATTTCTCCAGCAGTCTTCAAATAGATGTTTTTCTGGCACTGAGAAAAAAGAACACAACATAGCAACTATTAAGTAGGAGGAAAAAAAAAACCAACAAAGGAACAACAAAATGCAGCATTAAGCATTATCAACTGAGGACCTTAAGTAGCCCTTTGTTTGGGTCTTTTAAATCTTTTATGGGCAATGGCAGCTTTAGTAACCTCATAGGAAGGATGACTTCTCTAAACCTGCTTGTTGAAATTTAATGATATGCCTCCAAATGCAATCCTCCTGATTTGTGTCTGCTGTAGAAAACTACAATACGTCACCATAACTCTTCACAGGTGACCCACAAGATCTAATGAAACAGCTGCAATGAAGTGAGGTGGAGTGACCAAAATGACCAAGCTGAAGCTTCCAGCAAGTTAAATGCTCTTAAAGCTTTGCAAAGTTGTGCAATCTAGTGAAGATTTCTATTTTTATCCATTTTTACTGCAAAAAGTTACTGAAAAAATAAATACTTCATGGACATTTGAAGACAGAATATGTCAGTAACCTGGAACTGAGTGGCTTGAAATGTGCCCCACTGCAACCATTAGGTGTTCACATACCCATAATACTCGTGCAAAATATTGGGATGGAGAATCATACTTGCCTGAGCTATGGCATGCTAATAAAATTCAATGACCAATACCAAGTGCCCTGTTATTCATGTCTGCTGCCAGGGGATGGGGAAGGGCATCCATGGCCATCTAGGGAAGCACACTAGCACGCCTCAGTACACAATGCTTTTGCATGATGCCATCTCTAACCTCTCTACCTTTACCACAGAGTATAAAATGCCCTTGAATTAATGGCCTGTTTTGGTTAAGATTTGTTCTGTGCCTAAATCTCTGAATGAGTGCTGTACAAAATGGTCTCATAGGTGAGGAATCTCTTTTCAGCTCATCTCCCACAACAGAGACGTCTGTTGTTTCTCATGGACTTCATATGTCCATGGGTTCTGGATTGTGGATTAACTCTGTGAGGACCATGAGAAAAATACAGCTCCTCCATCTGGTAATTGCTGGCTGGCAGCAGAAAGACTAGTTTTCTGCAATAAGAGCATTGCTTGAGGTGGGAAGAGAGGATAACCCAAGCTGAACCACTCCACCCCTAGAGCCAGCTGCTGTTAAGGATGGGGAAGGAGTCTCTTCTTTTATGTACAAGGCAATAGTTCAGTTCTCATTAATTTCAATTAGAAGTTGATGAAGTTCTTTGGTTTATTACACTGTCATTTGCGCTACATTTTCAGATTGCAGTAAGACATTAAATATTCTCACAGGCGGTAACTGTTCACAGGGGATTTTACTCAGGGCAAGACACGTAATGAAACCCAGCTCATCATTATTATTAATTATTTGTATTACTTTACTGCTTAGGAGTTGTAGCGATGGATCAAGACCTCATTGCATGATGCACCAAGCCAGAACTAAAAGGCCATTACTTCCTTAATTGTTACAGATCTAAGGTCCTTCATGGCATAGCCCAGCCTGGGAGCCTGTGTTTGGACTTTCTCCTTTCCAAAAACGCAGCAGTGCCCTCTGATGACCCATTCAGATTACTCATCAGCTGCTCAGGCTACCACACAGTGCCACCAGCGCGCCCTTCCTCACCCAGCCAACCCCCGAGGAAGCCCTTGGCCTGAGGCCTAACCCTAACTCACAGCAGCCCCAGAGGACCTTGGCCCACCTCTTGGAGCCTCCTTGGGGTTCAGGAGTGATGGCCTCTCACGGAAGCACCTCCCAGCCCTGTCCACACCACAGCAACGCAGCTTGAGAAGCAGAAGCTCTCCTTTGCAGAGCAAGCACTGAATTATTTTATCAGTGTTGCATGGAATGGCCTCTGGAAGAAAAGGCAGTAATGTTTGGTACCTGGCTTTGCTGTAGACGTTCTAAAAGTCCTTCCAGTCATATCAGATGGCTTTCCCAAGGCAAACCAATGCTACTGGCTCTCCATGGTCCATAGCTGACGCAAAGGATTCAGGAGAGGCAGCAAGAATAATGCAGAATCTGTAGACAGCCTAAATGTACCTTTTAAATGCAGGGGGAAAAAAGTTGTGCAGAAAACAGTTGCCAAAACCTTAGCACTTTGCTGTCAGCCACCCACATCCCAAAAGAGAATGCTTCACTGGAGTCATTCTAACATGTACTGTATGTACACTAAAAACTGCTCATTCCTCTGTCAGAAACACCATGAGCTCCTAAATGCCTGATTTCTAAGGGCTGTCAGTTAATCTGACCACTGGCTGACTCGGAGCACTTGGCACCTTTTGAGTCCTGACACTGGAGGGGAGCTTGAATGAAGGATCTATGAAAAGATGGGGGAATTCTCCGAACATTCCCTGCTAGTAAAACTGGAAATTCAGCAATTTAATGAGTTAAGACCTTACAAAAGTATTTCTGAAAGCGTAGACTCCAGATTTGCTGGGATATGGACATGGGAGGACAGTGGATTTATTCAAACCATCTCTATCTGGCCCAGAGGCTTCTCTCATGTTGTGGTGTCTGATTATACAAAAACACTTTGGAAGTCTCATCTTCTCACAGACAGAAAGAAGGCAATACAGTGGTTTATAGCAATGGAGACTCTCTTTTGACATATACTGTGAATATAATATATATATAATATTATTATATATATAAAATACATATAATATATAAATATATATATATTATATATAAAATATAAAATATATACTGTGAATTTAAAAGGCCATTCAATGAGAAGAGCAGGCAGACAAAATATGTAGTTATGTACAAGAACATAAAAGGCATTCAGAGAATTACAAAATTTACCATGCCTCTGACAGCCTATGATTGGTTCTAAATAAATACAACAAAATTGCAGATATGAAATTTCATTATTAAGCAAATGAAAGAAGAGACATACAGTCAATAGCAATAAGAAAATAAGAAACAATCAGAATTTTTTCTCAAATAGTTCAATACGCCTTCAGTCATGTCATGCCACAGACTTGGTTGATCTATGCAAAATTGCCAATTTAGGTTACAAAATACATGTATATACAAGGAATTTCAATAATTACCAATTATCCTTCTGCACAACTGCAACTAAAATCGTAGATGATAGAACCAGTTAACTGATGGATCTCAGGCATCAGTGTGCAGAGGGAATCATTGCCAAGGAAGTGCATTTGCAGTGTGTTGCCACATCTCTTCATGTTATTCAACTTTTATCAGTGAGCTGGAAGGAAATACAATAATGCTGACAAAGTTTGCCAATAAAGCAAAAACTGGGGAATTGCTAAATAACAAAGAGGACCACTCTTTCCTCCAGCAGATGTGAGCACAAGAAAGCGAAGAGAATTCATTTACAGTGAAGCCAAATAGCTACGTAGTTGGGAAAAGAACATCATTTGTGCTTGTGGGAGCAGAGATTACATCCTGGGGAACAGAAAAGAAGTTGAGGAGTCACAGTCAATGGTGAACCAATCATGAAGCTTCAGCATATGGTGATGGCTTAAAGGGCTCACGTGATCTTTGAACACATAGGGGAGCGCATGCTGAGTAGGAGCAGGGGGCTTCTATGAGCTCTGCATTTGACACTGTTTACTAGAAAGATAACATTACTGGCTTCAGCAGAAGCAGTGGGAAATTGTTGCTCATCACATCAGTCCTGTGTCCTCATGTTAGCTGGGTGCAAAAGGCATTAGGCCTGTCCATGTGAAAAACAGCAGGGCTAATAGCAATATGTTGGATCTATAGGTCCCATTAAATATCAGCCATACATGGGATTATGATATATTTGAGTACATTTAATTATTTAATTATACACTTAATTATGATATATTTGTGTAATTGTCATAAAATTTTAATAAAGCTCCTAATCTAATTACCATGTCTTTGGAACTGCAGCTACATTTTCATTAGTGTTTTGGGCAAACCACTATAATCAATAATAAATAATAATTATTAATAATTAAGAAGTAAAGCACAGAACACATGCCTGGGTCCTAGCTCCCTTAGTTTTGAAGATACTCTCATCCACGTTCTATCATATCTTAGAATCACCTCTAATAATGACTCTAGCAGACACCTGCACCAACCCACCTCTGCCTGACAAGCTCCTAAGGAGAGAGCCATACAAACGTGGGGGTGAAAGGACAGTAAGGGACTGGGTAGCCTGCAATTCCAGAGAGATAAAGGCAGCTTGCCTAGTTTAGCTTCCTGAAGCAAAGCAGTAATTGTCCATTGCAGAAATACCTTGGAGCTAGCGGAGAGCCAAATAAGAACTATCAGGGTAATTTTGGAAGTCGGAGGCTTTTTCATCACTGAAGCAGCAAAAACAGGTGGGTAGAAAGAAGCACAGAGCACAAAAGCCAACATATGTTAAGACTGAGCTAACTCAGATTAAGTCAAAGATTATATGACACAGTTTCTTGTCTGAGGAGGAAGACTGGTCCTCTGCTGTTATGCTGAAAAAAGGATGTTGAGAGCAAGTGCACCTGGAGGTTATATGGGAGGTATTGAAAGGTCATAACATGGAATAGAAGGGAAAATTTCTGGTAAAAAATAAATGAAAGAGGCTTAGGAGACCAGAGCTACTGGGTTTTGCATGACTGCAGTCGGGCACAGTGTCAGAATGAAGTGGAATGGAGAATCTCAAAAAAGCAGAAGGCTTGAGAAGATGTACAGCACTGGTGCTGCTTTGAGGCTTCTCACACGCATGCACTGATTCCCACTGCTGTTTTCTTTTCTGCACAGAAAGCACAAACTGCAGGTAGCTTATAAGTGATGGAAGGCACATGCCTTTAGCAGGTGAAGAGCTGTCGTACGTGGGACAAACCTCCAGCAAGAGATGTGCAAAGAGTGTGCTGGGAGGAAGGAAAGTAACCTCATCTGCTGTTGAGGCTGCCTTGAGGGTGCAGCCCCAGCCTCAACCTTTCTTAAGTACCAGAATTTTCTATGCTGCTTTGTCTTACAGGGGCTTGAAGCCTATGAGATGTCCAGGGTCCCCAGTGCTGTAGCTGGGCCCCTTGAAAAGGCTCAATGCCCACAGTAGGGAGCTTCATGAGAAAAAGAAGATGCCCCATTCCATAAGCAGTGAGTCAGCACAGGAGCTGACCTCAAGCTAAGGTTTGGTTTGCAGCCACCTTTTGCTTCACTGGGTCAGTGTCTGTGACTGCCACTCTCACTGCTTTCAATTTTTGATGACCAGGAGTTTGCTCAGCTCTTGAAGAGTCACTATGTGAGATAAACCCCATATTATGTACAACACATACAGGCCCCTCACACGCTGCACCAGCCACGTGGCTTGGCTTGCTTGGGAGTACTGTGGGACTGCTCGACCCACAGATAACCTGCCTGAGTGCTCTTAGACCACCTTTAAAGCAAAGTGCTTAATAAATGGTTTTGAAACAAAGCAGATGAAAACATCTGAGATCAGTAGGTAACTAATTTCCTTCACATTTAAGTTGTCCTTCACTAGAATGATCTTAATTCTGAGGTGTCTTAGTCCCTTGAGCTTTGAGAGGAAGAAACTCTGAGAAAGGGTTACAAACATTCCTGTTAGCTTGTACTTCCCTGGGCACATCACTGTTCTTGTCATGCAGGAGAAGAAACACATGTACAAGAACTTATGGTTAGAGAGGCTGCCACTTGCCATGCTGGCTTCCATGTGAAGATAGATCAAAACACAGCACCCCACGTTTGAAACGGGACCAGATGTGTCTACCTACAGAGTAGCTGAGCTTCCTTGAAGGTAACTGGAGCCAGAACTTCCAAGCAGCCCTAAGATCAGATTCTGTGTGCTTGTTTCCATTCTGCAAGACAGAGATGCTGATAACACAGATTTATTTCACTGACTACTTGTACTTAGCCTATCTCATGCAGCACTCAGTGTACAGCATGAACTAGCTCCAAACACAGAGTCCTAGCGGTGGAGACTTGAAATAGTTTCCTGAGCAATCCAAACCACAAACTGTCATCTCCCGTCAGGAAAACAAAGATATTACTGAACAAAATGATTACAAGATGGAATACGTATTTTGAACCTTCATTGTTTTATCATGTATTTTTGTTTCTTAAATCTACTTTCCATTTCTTAGACACCTCCTTCTTCGAATTTTCAAGCTTTTCTCCATAACAACAGCTTTTAAAATTATAGCTAAAAAATCTCATGGGAATTGTGAGACTCGGTGGCCCTGAAATGAAATGAACTCCCTGAGGTTCAGTATCACAGATGTAAACATGCCTGCCATAGAAGTATATCTAAATAAACATGAAGTCTGTGAGAACTACATTTTCTTCTGACTGGGTTTTAATTATGTAACTAGGAAAAAAAAAAAAGACATTTTATAACATTCTAGAGGAGATTTCATGTTTTCAGTGTGTTGCAATGAAGTTGCACACTTCTGTAGGTAGAGGCATAACACAGAACCCCTCCAACGTAAGGTTATGTTGAGTCTACTGAGTATCAGAGCCAACCTAGAGGTTTAACCTGCTGGGTGTTATAAAAATCTCCTGTGCAGGGATGGAAGAAGAGAGAAGTGATGGGTTGGTGAAATTCACAGGATTCCATACTTGCACACTTCTGCTAGGCTCCATTCGATTCCAGCTATCACTGCCACCCTTGAGTGCTTCACGGTGCCTACAAAAGCCTTTGCAAGCCATCAAAGGATGGGTTTATTTTCCTCATAGGAGCTTTTCCTTTTCCAGCCCTCTCTCTCTGCCTGTGCCAGTCAGTCTGCCTGCTCTCACTGTAGGGTACAGGTACATTTCGAGGCAGCAAAAGATGTGAGGAGTGTGGTTAAAGATCTGGGTCATGATCTGCAAACTCACTGAACAGTCCCTTGTCATCTGCAATGGCAGAGGACAGGCTCCCTGGAGCTCCACAGTTAATTAACCTCATAAGTATGAAATATGAACCCACATTATCAGGATCATACTGATGCAATTGCACAGAGCAACATATAAACAATCATAAATAAGGAGCAAGAGAGAAGGTAAGCATCCAAATGACCATTTTGTTGGATGTCCCTTCATCTCCATGAAATTACAACAGTTATCTGGACAAATGAGATGCATCCAATTCTAAAATTAATCACTCTTTTTCTCTTTCCCTTTTTTTCCTCTACAGGGAAGACATTTATTTACACAATTATTCTGCTTACATCACCATGGACCATACATTGCCTCAAGCTGGGATAGGAGAAGTCAGAAGCAGAAAAAAACCATTAAGAAATCTAACAGCAACTTTCTTCATTCTAGAAAATAACTCACATCACCTCTCCACCTCTCAGTGCTGAATGCTTTTAGCATCACTTTATCAAGCAAAATCCACACAGCCACATCCTCTCAGATACAGCTTATGAAAATGAAGAAAAAAAAAATAGTAAAAAAACCTGTGTGTGAAAAAAGGATGACAGACGTGGCTCCAAAAACATCACTTCTGCTGTAAAGCAGAAAGCTGTAGGAGAGGAGTATCCAATATCTCTCTAGGAGCCCAGTGACCACTCATACTGTATGAGAAAACCTGCACCTCTAAGACCACACTGTGAAAATAATGGCTTATGTATCATGGCCTTTGGCTCAAAGCTGAGCGTTCCAGTTCTTCTAAAACCTTTATGAGTAAGGCACTGCTCAGCATTGCAGAGCATACTCATCTTCCAACGTTTCCCTTGGTGATTAAGGCCATCACAGCCAAGGCCTAGAAGTCTATAAGGAGGCATCTTTTATGTCAGATATTTGTATATGGCAGATGATGTGTGGTAGCACACAGCATCCCAAATATTTAGAACAAACAAATGGATCTAAAATGCCCAGGTGTGGACAAGCCTCATTAGCAGTGTGCAGACATCTAAGCAGACTTTAGGGAAGTCAATGGTGCCCTCTAAAGGAAACTCATGTGCCATACAAGAGTTCTTGACAGTCGAACGCACTGCCCGTATGGTCACTGTATGATCCATAGACTATTTTGGAGTTGCAATTTAATCAATAAGCTGACAAAAATAAAGAGTCCATAACTTCTGAATCTGAGAAAGGCAGCCTGTGTAAGGTTCACTGGTTTGGGTTCTTTTTTTTTTTAATCCTCAAACATTTCCTGTCCAGGTTAAGAAAGTGTTCTCATCCCAAAACGCACATAAGTGTTATTGGGAGCATGACCCCAGATCACAGCTCAGGAAAGAAAGCTGCGTCAAACAGGCTCACAAAAGCAAGAGTGTGACAGAATGTATTTCATAAAGCATTATCCAGACCTAAATAACACATAACAGCAGCAGGTACATGCCTGGGAATCAGAGGTGTAAATAAACGAGCACCAGGGAGGAACCAGAGCTCTGTAAGCAGTGCTTTGTATCAGCTTTACCCATCATGAGTTTGCAGCTCATGAAGCGCTTACAAAATTCAACATATTCTCTTTCTAGAAATATGAAGTACCACAGACAATACGTTTCAAACTTCCACTATTTACAAGTTAGAACTGTATTTAAACAGAACTCTCAGAAACAGCAAATTTAAAGATGACAAGCTTTGCTGTAAGGAACTACTGAGGCAACACTCAAGTCCCAAGCCATGAGCTCCGACTGAGTGCCACAGCCAAGGGCTGCCATGGGACCACACAGAGGAAGAGCTCCTGAACTCTGATGTAGAAATCTGCAGATCTTATATCATAGAATCATAGAATGGCCTGGGTTGAAAAGGACCACAATGATCATCTAGTTTCAACCCCTTGCTACGTGCAGAGTCACCATCCACTAGACCAGGGGTTTAAGAGAATTTCAGGATAACAACAATCTGCTGCCAAGAAAGATTCATCCTACTTTGAATTCAAAAGGCACTGCAACACTCCGCTCCTCAGAAAATCAGGACCATTTGTTGATTGCCACTCATTAAAATGAGGATTTTTTGGATGAACTCTAGACCTCAGAGTGCAATTTATAATTGAGAAGAATATGGAAATATTAATATTGCATTGAATCAAATATTTCTAGTGAATGCTGTAAATGTTGCTACATAAATGGTGGATATTTTTCCTGGATTGCAAGATGCTGCGATTTATCAGCTTGAGCAAAACTGCATCCTGTGCCATCATACGTGGTGGATTCAGTGAAAATAAAATACATAAGAAAAAAGATCAAAAGGCATGAGAGTACTCTTAAGAAAACATTTAATCCTATATTTGTGTATTTCTTTGATAGAAGAAATTGCACATTGCAACTCATTCTAGGAGAGAAAACTGGTGAATGTCTTTCGCATTTCAGTATTTGAGATTCAGTCAGGGGATGCCTATAGACACTTGAAAATGGAGCAGTGCCATCTAATGAGTGAGAACTCAGACATTTTTAGTCCAACTTCTGCCAGCTAACTTCTGCCAGAGCCTTTCTTACAGAGAAAGGCTCTGCGCCTCTCATTTTCTCAAGGTTTCCACATGGGTGCCATGAGGCCAATAGGATCAGAGAGCACACAGAGACAAACTTCCAGTGAAACCCAGGCACTGGGTGTTGTTATTCTGTAAAAGGGGTTATGAGACAAAGAAAGCTATGTACCAAGCAAACAAACAAATGACTGCTGGTTAGATAAGAATCGTGCCCCAGGACCCAGATGCTTGGTTCACACAGGCAGTTTAAGGTTTAGTTTGAGAACTCAAACCCACATTTAGCTTTATAGCTACAGGAAGGTCAGGTACAGGAGTTCAGTTAGTGCCCTTTGACAATCCAAACATCATTTCTTCATGTCGACTGCTAGTAATTGACTGATCTTCAGTGAATTACAGAAGGTGGGTTATCCATCCTTGCCATGGGAATTACTAAGCAAAGCCAGAAACTTTTTAGAAGCTTTGCAAAAAACAGCAGCATGTAGCTTGAGTCCTACAAACTCTCACGATACCACAGTGAACAGTAAAGGAAACATTTAAAACTGGCGTAAGTGGAAAAAGAAGGTAAAGGTCTGGGACGTGGGAGCAGCAGATGGTTCAGAAGAAAGGCTGTAAGAGCAGCTCCTGCATCAATAGCTGATAGAGACCCTGTCATAGCAATGTGCAGCTTTTCAGGTTACTGGGAACATGAGGGCAGCCTAAACCCAGGCTAAAACAAAGACTTGAGCCATTAAGGGGTGATGGTGGGCAGATGAAGACCAGGTTGGAGATCTTGGCAGCTCAAAGAAAATGACAAAGGACCAGAAGATCCTAACAACTCTCAGAGTGAGAACTGGAAGAGCACCAAGGGGCATTTCCAAACCTTCAGCAGCCCAAGCAGCGACAAGGGAAGGTCACTGCAAGGCCGTCCTAGCAGGCAAACCTCATGCTCTGCTGCTGCAAGGATCCGTGAAGGGCCAGCTGGGTATGAGTCCTGGTGCCCAGCCAGTGGACAAGGCTACTTCAACATATCCCTGTCAGTGTTTGTATGTAGTAGTACAGACGAAACCAGTTTTGAACCATCACAACCCCTTCTCATGAGGCCTTGCAAAACTACTTCATCCCACAGGTGAGAAGAGACACACAGCTGGTAGGAAGCCACAGGGCAAGGAAGGAAACCCAGAGAACAGAGGGAGTGAAGGGAGTTGAGGGAGAAGATAACTGTTGTGCTTAGGTGAAGTAACAGCCAAAACCAGAGTGAGCGAATGATGGTCAATAGGGAGGAAAGTCACAGCCATAGGAGCATGAGTTTATGAGAGTGAAAGAAGAATGAGGGTTCTGGGGCAGTGGGAAGATTCACAGAAGTGGCAGGAAAAGGTCCTTAAGACAAGGTTAGAGCAAGATGTTTCAGAAAACAGGAACCTGGAGAAAAGTCTTATAGGCTACAGGAGGGATATTGCCTTACAGTGGCAAGAAAGAGTTGAGTTAGCATTTGTGCCCTAAATACAACACTCTCATATTCAGGAACAGATGGCCACGCAGGAGGTATCTGAGGCAACTTTGTCTAAGTAGCATGGAACTGCTTTGTGCAAAGGACTTATTGAGGGAGCATTAATACCAGTGAGACATGGGAAGGATGGCAGAATCACAGAAGGACATAGGCTGGGACCTCTACAGGCCATCTGGTCCAACCTGCTGCTCAGAGTCGAGAAATAATATATGAGAGGTGAAAAATTCCCTTGTGTCTTCACAGATACAAGGTTAAACCACACCTACAAGCCAAGGCAAACCTATCCTTGGTTTTCTATGGCTGATGTTCCCCTCTGAAGGCAATGGTCATATGTTGGTGGAATGGCTTCTCTATTCTCTGCATTCTTTGCTGCAGAGCACAGTTTTTGACTATCAAAGCAAATACACACAACAGTCAGTCTGTGGCTCACTCAACACACACACACAGCAAAGACATGAACCTACATTTCAAATAAACTGGCTGGTGCTGAGCCAAGTGAGCAATACCTGTGAGAGGTATCCTAGCAACTCCCAGCAGCCAGAGGTCCTGGCTGACAGTGCACACTGATGCAATTGTTCTGCTGCTGACATCAAAGTTTTGCAGTTAATCAAAGACAGAATTCAAAACAGGAGATCATGTTAAACATGATCCAGCAAAAGAAAATCTTACAAATGAGCAAAGTCACTCAGAACATCTCTTACACTTAAAAGTTGTAGCAGGACAAGAGAAGATCGGACTTCATGAAGTCATGTAGCTCAGGGAACAAAACTTCCCCTCCTGCAGTGACTCTCCTGAAGCTGTGAATTTCTGCACTGTAGATCCTTAGTAAGTCTTGGCTTTAGAGCTCTATGTAGAATTTATTATTTTCTGGAATACTAAAGGCTCACCCTGAGGACTCTCAGTCTGTAAATATCCACAAAAGTCCCACTGATGCTCTTCTAGCCATTTGCCTCAAGGCATTTTCCTAATCAGATTTCTACTCCTAACACACCAGATGAGATATTCTTCCATAACCCCCAACAGACCTAACAGACTCTGGGCTAGCAGAATTAGAGCTTCTGTCTTAGCACCAGCAATGAACCTGAGGCTACCAGGTAGCCTAAAGCACATCCTCTCCTCATTTAGAAGCTTTATAGATTTGCAATTAACCTCTCTAGGCATGTATGCAATAGGAAAAGCAAAATTAGAAAAATAGAATTTATCAGAGTTCTAAAATAATCACTTTCTTTGATTCCTTACTTAGCATAAAGACACTGCTTTCAAGCTTTTCCCAGCTCACTATCCTTACCACTGTAGCATTCTTCAGGCTTCACTTCAGGGTTGTAGATTGTAGGAGGACTTGGGATGCCCTTCGCATCTCTTCTGCATTACAGATGCAAGATTATTGTGCCTTTCCCTATTCAAAAAGTCTTCTCGCATAAAATTTTCTTTTTTGTCTGTCAGGTGTGTTCTATTACCTGATCAAGTTCATCATGTGCTCCTCAGTGGGAGATCATTTTGCCCAGGGCAGCAACCATCTCCTATGTATTCCAATAAAACAATTTAACAAATTTTAATGATCATCTCATATTAGAACAGAGGATTTTTTTTTCCAGTGCAACAGGTTTGACAGCCTTATGATCTGAAAGTCTAACAAACAATCTATAACAGTATAAACATCAAGTTATCATCACAGATCATTGTTAGAACAGCCTACATTTGTGATCTATTTTATCCTCCAAAATGGAGTGTTCTGCAAACACTTAACCACTGCTAAAGCAACAGGCACACTACATGGATATGGAAGTCAAGATCAGAGGTAAAGAGAACTAATGTATACTGATGAACCCAATCACAATGTCTATAGACCCTTTACCTTGCAGAAGTTGCTTCCAGACAGTGGAAAACTGTTACTTCTCAACATCAGAAATCTTGCTTGTACATGTTGAGAAGGATCCAAAAATTCCACCCTCCTGCTCCCTCCAAGTCCCAAGCGCTTGATTTATACTTCTTAACTGTAATGGCATTTACGCACAAGTAACACTAAAACTGTAAACATAGCAAGAACAGACAATAAGCTGCAGAGACAGAAAGCAATGGGGGAAAACAAAAGATATACCTGTGGCACCATACCCAGCAGATTAATTTATTTTCACCTTCCTAGAGGACATACCTTTTTGTGCAAGCCAGCACAATGTTTGCTTCAGGAAAGGTCTGCTAACAGAATGTGTAAACTTAAGAGGAGGCTGATAGTACAAAGCAACTTAGAAAATATACATTTACAATTGAAATAGCAGAGCACAACAGCTCAGCATGATAATTAGAATTTGCCAGACGTTAATGGGTCACTGTGCAAACAAACCAAACAACCCTCCATACACTATGTGACTCTTAATAACCACAGCAGCTACATCATTGTTTTGTGTGCTGTAATCCTCAGCCACGGGGAACAAAAGCAAACAGCCACAGTAATATGTTCATGAACACAGCCCCGTAGTCTTGAAGGGCAGTATTCATCCACACTTAAGACAAGAAAGTTTCAAGATAAATAACCACTCGCTTGCATACACTTAACACACTTACAAGCTGACTTCTGCCTCTCAGAATGAATGTTGTATATCCCCAAACAAGTAACTGAGGAAGAATAACAGACAATTAAACTCACTCCTGGTCAGAGTGATAAACTTATATTCTAACTCACAGTAAGTAAAACAAATGAGCTGAACTCTACAATTTCATAATCAACATAATCAGGTTCACAGTGTAAGCACACAGGTGAACACGGGTTGCTTTTCACTTCAGCCTGATTAAAGAGAATGGTCCCACACACACCCAGTCTGAATCTGTGACTAATTTTCTTTCTGAATGGAAGAGCAAAGAAAGTTATTGCATGATGCAGACACCAGCCTTTTTTTTTTTTTTTTTTCTTTTCAGAAAAGCCATTGTTTCCACAGAAATCTTGATTCAAAGCATCTTGAAATCATAATAATCCCCCTCTGTATTTTTAGTATGTTTTAAATCAGGCTCATAGGGAGCATATCAGAGAAGCATTTAAAAATCTGCCACTCTAGTAAAGAATGATGACCTTCATGTAATTATCTGGAATGCCTCTGATATACTTCACTGCTTACAATTCCAATTTATATACATGCACCATGCAGTGAATGACATGACTAGCAATGTCACTACCAAACCCACTTTCATCCCCCTTCCCTGCATCAGTAACGCAATATAAAAAGTCAAAACTTTTTGTTAAAGATGATCTCCATGTACAAATTTTACTCAACTGTTTTAATAAAAGCATTTTGTTAAAAAACAACTTAGTAATGATTGGAATTTTATGTAGAAAATTCAGAAGTTACAAAAAACGGCATTACATAATAAATATAACCTGAAAATATTGGACAACCTGGACAAGTTTGTTATTAAAATCTCCAGAAAAGCTATGCAGAAAAGAGATCAGCTGCTCCTGAGTTCGTTGTATTTCTGCTGAGGTTCTTCTGAGATAACACAATTACAGTGCAGAGTATTGTCTTTCTACCTGAGGCTTTGTGCAAGTTAAGACTCTTCTATCAATTTCATGACGCTGACGTTACATACACCTTTTCCTGATACAGCTTACAGGCTCTATGAATGCCTGGGGAAGCAAATTGAAGCTCAAAAGAAATCAACCAAACTAAAAGCAGTGTATGGCGAACAGCCTACAGGTAACAAAACACTTCCTACACTGGCTAGCCAGAGATGCACATCTCCTAGCTGCCCTGAATGCCAGCACTCCCACTTAAAAGCCTGTTGCTTTCCCAGCCAGCTAACTCTGTCATAAATAATTCTCTTTTGTGAGAAGTATGGTTTTACTGATCTATTACAGATGACACATAAGTCTCAATAATCAAGAGAGTGATAGCAAGAGAAAGACTGTGTGCAAAAGCCAGCAAGAGAGCACTAAGTGTCTATGAGTGCATGCAGGTGAAGGGTGTGCATGAGTGTAAGCCTTTGTAACACCTTTCCTTCCTACAGCATCCCTACAAGCACTGCACTGACAAGCCTCTGGCACCCGAGCCACAGCTGCACAAGTCAGATGGTGCCATGTGGCAACAGGGACCATTAATCTGGAGCACAGGTAGGGCCAAGAGCATCTTCTCTGACTTAAGTGGCAAGCTAGTAGCTATCTCACCTATCAGCAAGTCCCTCAGGACAACTTCACTGTCTTACTGCCAAAATAGTGACTGTCAGATCTCCAAGGCCTGTATTTAGATGTTACTTTTTAAAACAAATTTCCTGTGTGTATGTTAGGCTGTTCTATCAGAGCACATCTTTCCTCTATACAAATATATCCATGTAAGTAAATTACTCCTTCATAAGGCTTTACATCTGAAATATCTCAAATCTGTATCTAATAAATATTATGTGAAAATATTTATTCAGTGTTTACATATGAAAAATATAAAATATGATCATTGTAAGACTACTTCTTCAATTTCATCTTCTAAAGAACCCAGGGTTTTAAAAGCTGGCTTGCTTCCAGCGTGTTGCAGACGGTGTCTGTTTAGGTTTCTTCCTTCACTGAAAAGATCGTTGTCTTCTTTTACTTTGATTTTACTGTTTTTATCAAGAAGAGTATTGCTTGATTCCCAATCTATGTCAAAAGGTGTCATATCTTTACTTTTAGGGAGGAGGATGGTACTGGCACTACTTCCAAAGAGCTGTTCCATTAAATTGGACTTCTTTTCTTTCTTACTATGGAAATCTGCATTTTCCTTCATGTTTTCTTCTAAAGAGTCAACTTTCTGATTAAGCCAACTTGGTCTCCCTGATACTTTTCCAAAGGAAGGTACGTAACTACCAAATGTTAACTCATTACTTAAATCTACAGTCCTTAAATTCCGCTGCTTCTGCCCTTGTGCTCTTATGGCATCCTCCTGGCTCTCCTCTTGGGGAAATCCATTTGTAACCTTTCCTGGAATTTCAAAGAATTGACCATTTTTTTCTTTCTTCTCCGGAGAATCAGATTTTCTCAATGTGTTTATGAACACTGTTTGGGAAGCAAGTTTCACGTTCATTACATTTTGAGTTTCTCTATCAATTTCATTCATTTTGGCAAGCAGAAATTCACTTTTTCGCCGCTCTTCCAGCATTTCAGTACTTTCTGTCTCTATTTCAGGCTTGTGTGTTTCTGTTTCCATCTTTGCTTTATCTTCTTTATCCAATAAAAAGCTGCTTTGTTTTTTCATTTTGTCACATTCTTCTTTTTCCCATTCTGTAGAAAGTTTAAACATTAGTTACAATGTCTTAGTCTTAAGCTGCCTTTAGAAGAATACTTTGAAGACAGTGCAAGCAAAAGCCATTGAGTATGCAATATGTTCTTTCATGCATAGTGTGGTATTTCCATTGTAAAAAAAAAATTATTCAAAAACTTACAACTAAATCCACTACATTCTCTGCTGAGATACAAAGGTATGCTATTAGGCCATTTTCCACATTTTAGAACATCAGGGAAATTCATTTCTGCTAATTGCCTTCTTATTTCTTGGCTTTGAAGAAAAATTAATATAACACCACTGATTTTAATAGTTCCAACTCGCACTTTGGTTTTGTTTGTCAGCACCACAGACACTGGGATATACATATTTTACTGTAAAGGGAACCAATCCTGTAGAGCTCTCAGGTAACAAAGTCACAGATAGTCATTAGTGTCTTCCAGTTGTGCATGATTTTAAACATTCTGTACCTGCTGCATAAGGCACTTTCACACAAGGGTCTCATGTGCCATTATACGAATACAACGAGAGCATCTGTGCTAATACCAAATGGCAATCTGCACAAATAAAAGGGGCATGGGAGGTGCAACAGTAATTAGACTACTAACATGTGCAAATGTTACATGTACAAGAAAAAGAAAGCTTCTAAGAATTTATCTTCTCAAAATATGTTTTGAAAATATTTTTCTAACAAGACACAATAGACATGTTAGGTCAAAGGCTGAATACAACTACTTGGCCTATTCAGCACATTGGCATTTCCTTTTGAACTCTTAATTCAAACTGCTGATTGATGTTTTCACAAAGTTCCATGCTATCTACAGTACTTCTGATCAAGCTTACAGAAATAACTCCAACAGTTCAGTTTATATGTATTTTCAATCACACTGCATTTGAAAATATCACAACAAGTAAAGTAGCTACCTTCCCATATGCAAGGTGGGGAAAATATCAGCTTATACAATAGCAAAACATGGCCAGAATCATCTTAGGCAGGTAACAGAGCAAATCCTTGGCCTGCTTAAGTTGTGCAACAATGTGAGTGGAAATAGGGGAATTTATGTAGGATTTAGTTAAAAGCAGCTGCAGTTTTTTAGATTTCTTCCTTGTCACCTACATTAACTGCTTCTGTTAACTATAATCATTGAAAGAGCATTTTAAACAACAGCATGTGGTTTGTCTATAAAAATCTTATAAATGTAAGCCATAACTATGTTTTGAAAGCCAAATGGATAAAGAAAAAGCAACATTAAGATGTAAGGATGAAAACTGATATTTCTTAAATAGCCACACTAAATGATTCACACAAGTAAGAAGATAAATTACTATCTTCAATGATATGGTTGGACTGGATGATCTTGTAGGTCTTTTCCAACCTTGCTGTTTCTGTGATTCTGTGATATAAGTGAAGTAAGTATTAAAAAAAGAGGCCTTATTAAGGACAGCAGATTTGTGCTATAGACAGTAGTTTGCTACTGTTACCTTCATAACATCTAGCAAATCAGAGATAATTCAGCATTTATTTGCTATGTCATCCTTGTTTTGTAAAGCAAAATCTCTCAGACTTCAGTGTTTTTTGCTGCTCTATACTTAATCACGTCTGAGTACAGGATTCAGATTACTCTATTTTTCCATTTTTCTTTCTGATCTCTTTGCATAACATAACTGAAAATAATTTTCCACTGTAGTGATCTCTGCAAAATCATTTTGCTCTTCTCACACAAAAAAAACAACCCAAAAAACAACAACAACAAAAAACAACCTAGCAGTCTCACTTGCTTAGTATTCTATGTTGCATTTTCCAGCTTTCAGCTGCCTATTTTTCTTACCATCACGTAGCTTTTGAAACCTCTCCTCTGAAGTCTGCAGTTCCTGAACACATTTCAGTTTCTCTTCCTTTTCTCTGTCTTGCTCTTGTTTTAGCAGGTCTGCTTGCTCTTTCCATTCCTTGTTTTGAGGCTCTTTTTCCTGAAACAAATTGATACAATAACCAACTGATGCAGAAAAATAATCAAACAAATAATATCATACGATCTTCTATTTCATTCTGAAATTATGTTCTGTACTGCTAATCATAAAAATGAGCAAGACATCAAAGCCAAACCAACTCTGACAACTCAAGGATTTGACCTTATTATCTTAGCACCTTCAACATTCGTCTGAAGCAAAACTAACAACCGATTCTTTTCAGTATTACTCATTTCAGGAACACTGCTGCTTCAATGTCTGTCATAAAATAAAATTGTCATTCTGTTAGAATAGTTTTCTTGAAAATTCAGTAATTGACCTTAATAGAAGCCAGACCCCACTGCATTTTTGTTTTAGCAAATAAGCTAGTTACCACAGCCTGACTTCTTACTGAAGTGACTAGGTTGTCGATTCAGACAGTTTCACAATGGTACTTGAAGTTATGGAGTATCAAGTAACCAACAGTGAAAGAGAAAGGTTTGTTCCTGGGTTAAAAATCAGCTAATAAGTAGATATGCTCACATTTAAAGGGAAATACACCTGAACTGATATTAAGTCAGCAGTAAAAAATCACTAACATAAAAGCAAGGAAGAGAAAGGCAGCCTAATCCAACAAGTGGATGCTAATCTTGAGCCTTGTGCTTATTTCTCTAAGAAAGTGTATTTTACTTTATATAGGAGTTTATTTTACTCTAAAATAAGTGAAACAGACCCAACTTTACTTAAAGCAACAACTGGATTCCACAAGCTCTGCTTGTACCTCCTGTGTGGTTATGGAACTCACACACTGAAGTGCTGGAAAACACATGCATTAAACTACATCCATAATCACAGAAAAGATTCTGGGATAGAACACATGAAGGAAGGAGCCAACCATGAAAATACTTCAGTGCATCAGATTCGTACCAGAACCTGTCTAATTTTACCTTGCAAATCTCTAATTCTAGCCTGAAATAAAAGCGTTAGGAATACTTCTAATTGTACCATGATTACAGGAAACAGGAAAAAAAAAAAACAGCAACAAAAAATCCAACCACATTCACAAAGCTGGATAAATGACAAAAGAAATACCAGTATCTGACAATAAGAGGAAGCATTAGATTTATGGGTTGTGAAATAAATTTGCAAACTACAAGAAGCCATAATTAAGATCAAAACAAAAAGAAAGACAAAGCAGCCAGCACTGTTAATACAGACTGCTCAAGTAAGCTTTAGAAATAAAGAAAAACAAAATGAAGGCTTGAAAGCTTCAAAGAAATGGCAGTGGCAGAAAAAGAAGCAGGTAGAAATAGTGGCTATCAGTAAGATACAGAATAGGGTGAACTGTCACAAAAAAATGGCGCACAATATTTCTGGAAGGGCAGAGCTTCTCTTAAAGACCAGAATGTTGTCTAAATTGCATTTTCTGTATACTTATATATTTTTCCTAAAAAGCAAGCTGTGCATTCAATAATCAATCTGACAGGTGAATTATGGGGAGCAAGCCTCAAATATTTTCTTTTAAATGGAACTCACTATTCTGGAAAGAATCCTCTCTTTCTTATCTACTGCATCATCACAGACAAATTCTGATTCTGGAGGAAGTTCTACAGATGAGAAGCATCCATTGGTCTGCACTCCTTTCGTGAGCTGTGCTCCTTTTTTGATATTTTGGTTGCTGGCTGTAGAAAATAAAAACAAAACATATCTGCACTTTAAAATATCCCACTGTGTAACTACCCTGATTTTGAAGTATTTGCAAGTATGGAAGTGGAAAGTTTTGACAAATTTCATATAACTGTTTCCAGCCTCTGTTACATGCTAAATAAAATAATAATAATAAAAAAAAAAAAAAAAAGCTACTTATAAAATCACAGCATACTGAATTAAAAAAACTAGCCACAAAATATCTATTTTCATCTTCTTGCTTGTCACTGAATTCAATGAATTCATACTCAGAGAAGTAAACTCATTAAGTTAAAATATACCTGTTCGTATCTTAAAAGCACATAAACTTATTTCTATTAAATAACATATTTTAATACCTGAACTCAAAAATGGATTAATAGTAGAATACCTACACTGAAACTAGATAGATAGATAAATACTAAAGTGCTCGAAATGTTGGCATTAGCTATTTAAAACAGTGCCAGAAATTCCTTCTTCTGACAGATTCCACTGATCTACCAAAGACTGTCTGATACACACACACACACACACACACACACACACAAATGTATACTGATGCTTGTAGCATAAGGCTCATGGCTTCCTTGTCGCTCCAGAAGAAAATCACCACAGTGATGCTTTTGGAAGATGATGCTGTGGGACATATGTATTCTGATGCAAAATGTACCGCAGCCAATCTGACAACATTAATTTGAAGTGGGGAAATTATAAATAAAAAGTGTTCCCAAAATACAGCAGTGACATTTTGTATTTTCAGTCTGCAGTTCACTGTCATGCAGACACCTACGATCTACTAGAAATTTTACTGAACAATCTTCTGGTCCTCCTTCATATATGCAATACAAAACATTAACGCCACGGAGGAAATTTGAGGTTCTGGTTCTGCTACAGTTACAGGAAAGTCATCCTGTGCCCTTCTTTTGTAATGACTGCTGTGTAGAAAGCAGTGCACAAAAATTAAGACTTCTCAGATGAGCAGTGCTAGGGTCAGCACGATACACACACCCGGTAAAGTTGAACGTCAAAGCAGTGGTACTACATTTTTGCCTTTTCTACTCTATTTGTTACCTTTCTTTCTTTGAATAACATCCATCCCTTTCCTCGGTGATACCTTCAGCATACGATTAGCATATATATTTTTGGCATCAAGTTCTCTTTCTTTTTCCTGTTAAGGAAAGAGATGTAGCAGGAGTTAGTAATGTTTCAAGCACTGGCAGTAAATTAAAATAAAAAATACACATTGCAAATGGAATTTAAGTAAGGGCATCAACAGTTCTGTCCAACTTTCAAGGAGAACAATCACGTTACTAACTTCTCTTATGCTCAAAAATTCAAACAGAACTCTACTCCTAAATCTCATTAGCAAAATGCTCTGGAAAAAAACAAATGTTAGAGCTCTGCAGCAAAAATTAAAGTAAATGCCAGTGCTTCCATAAACTTGAAAAGGGGTTGTGATGTACATATAGATTGCACAAGAAAAATTTCTGTATTGTAGAGTTAAACATTTCAAGGTTACTTGTCACAGGCTGCGTTAATACCATGGAGCAGTGTTTCACGGTATCATACAGTAAAAAGCATATTCTCCTTGTTATATTTATTAGCTAAAATACAGAAATGAATTACCAGCAAATTACCAGAAGCCATCTGACAATGAAAATATTTTCAGAACATCAAACTCTCCACTAACAAATCGTGTTTAAAACATTCACTGTTAACAAGCAGATTTTTGGATCACTAGCGCTGCGTGCTCAACAACTGGTAAGGCAACAAACTGCTGCATCCTCATTATATAAGAAAGTTTCAAACATGGTGTTTCCTTACAAAGGCATTTTCTTTGTAAAGGCAAATTGATATTTGAGTAGAACGCAGTGCTTTCTGAGTCACAATTTTACAGCAAAATTCAGAATTTTCGCAACCCAACTGAAAGCGAAATAAAACTGCACAAATTTAGTAATGTATGGAGATCTCACAGCTAATCTTTACACAAGCCTACTGAAATCCAAGAACACAACATGGTGCATGGTAACACAAATGGCTGTACACAGCTGCAGATCTGGTTTAAAACAAGTCTAACTTTCAGTAAATCTTGGAGTTTAATAACCATTCTTGGCCATGTACTTGATCTTGCTTTTCTTAACTAGTGCTAACAGTAATAGTAACATGGAAACACTGCAGCTCAAAATTGGCTGAAGGGTCAGAGCACAGAATTTTTCAATTTGAAACAGGAAAAGAACTCCCCTGATATAATCAAGTACATTATCAGAAAGTGCATCCACTGCTAAAATATGTAAACTTGATGACAGGTTCTTCCAAAGATAAAACACCAGAACATAGGTACCAGCTTGCACTGCTTCACAACTTACCTTCAGCTTCTGATTCAGTTGAAGAAGCTCTTCTTGGAGAGCTCTATTTTTGTCTTGAGCTTCAAGCACCTTTTTCTTCTTCAATTGTAATTCTCGCTGAAAACTGCTACCACTTAGTTCCAGATTTTTCTCCAGATCCTTCAATTAAAACAACAAAATAATACTTTTTAGTAACCAAGAATACCTTTTTTTTTTTAACAGTCAATGTGGTTAAAAAAATAACAATAAACAAACATCTTGGATTCAAAGCTCAACTCTGCCACTACTATAACACCAAATACATTCAAACCCTAATCCTAATGCTTATGGGGGCAGACACAAGTGCTGTGTCTGCACTTGCAGGTGCTGCTGCTCATCTTTCTGGAGCAGTGAGAGGCAATCTGGGGACATAACAGTACCCACTAGCCAAGGTTCTTGAAACAGGCAGAGAACACACCTATATACCTCTAGTAAAATCTTGACCTGATGGTTTAGAAATGAGACACCTCCTGAAGAGGAAGAAGACAGGAAATAATTAAAATCTACTCGAGAGAAATTTGTGATTGTTGTTTTGTTTGCATACCCTCACCTCTCAACAGCTGTTTTAAGTGAACCTGTGATGATGAGAAAGAAAAAAGCAGACAAAAAGATTCTCCCTTGAAGGACACAACTTATTTTCATATATTCTATTACTACTACAAATACTGAGATACCCAATCATGAAACTCCAGGTGCCAGATGGTGACACTACAGGGTGATTTGAGAGGTGTAGCCATTTCTATTGGAGGGATATTCCTATTATTTTGGAGCTTATTTCATGAAAGCTTACTTTCCAGTTTAACCCTTCAGATTTTTGATATCTGTTATCACCATAATATAACTTACAATTAAGTACTGACACTTACAATTATGATGAGTGTAATTTCAGCTAAACATGGTACTGCATATAACTACCAAACATTGCTAATACAATATTTTTTTTAAATGAGTTTTTAAAACATACCTTTAAATATTTTTGCAAATAAAACTAAAACATATTGGAGCTTATTTTGCTATCTAAAAAAGCTTTCTTCAGCTCAGCTCTCAGATGTACAGAATTGGGAACCAAAAACAAACCCACTACATGAATGAAATTCATAAGATTCAAGAATACATATACATATTCTTTAAAAATATATACATGTATCTTATTTATATTTTTTATTATATGTATACACTTTTTCAAAAAAAAGAATTGGAGTACTTGGTTCTCTGAATATCCTGTAAATGTTTAAGAAATGCTTCCTCTTCAGAAGGAATTAGACTGCATAAAGTTACATTATGGTTGCTTGCATTTTTGAAACATCATTCCTACTTCTAGAAACATTGAAAAGCACAACTCCACTGCATTGACACCCACACGTAACATTTAATTTGTAAACAGCAATTTGAAAGCATGACTTCTGAGTATACAACTACATAATCCCTTCAGGAATAATTTTTGCTCATAAATAGCATCAAGTAAGAGAAAGACTTTTCTACTTGCTCCACCACAATGGAAAAAACAAAAACAAAACCCAAGAAAACCAGAAGCCAAACTAATACATGAAAGTCACTTAAGAAATATCTGAGCAAATATTTCAAAAGCTCATCTCACCTTAATTCTTTTTTCACTCTCCTCTAGTCTGCTCTCTGCATAGGCTAGTTTCTTAGCCAGGTCATCTCTTTCAGCAAGGTGCTTATCTGCAGACAGCTTTTTCAGTTTCTGCAAGACAGTTTTTGTTCGGTACAGTTCATCTTCTGAATCTTTTAGCCTTCTCTCAGTGGCACGTTCCCTCTCTTGAGATTTTCGTAGGCGCTCCCTTAATATTCTAATCTCATTGTTGTGTTGAGCAATGAGCTGAGAAATTTCATTCTCTGTATCTTCAAACTTATTCAAGGCTTTCTCCTGCCTGTGCTGAAGCCTCTTCAGGGCTCTGTTTTCCTTCTGCAGCTCATCTAGTTTGATATGGAGTTCAGTCAGTTCATTTCGGAGCTCATTGATTTTCAGCAGCCTAGCAGAAAGGACTCTCTTTGTAACAAGATCTATCTCTTTTGCAGGAGAATCCCTAGTGAGGCTTTGAGAACGGAAACCCCACCGTGTCCCTCTTTTGCTTGGTGCATATTTGGAACCCAACTTCTTTGTGGCTAAGAGGAGCAATAAAAAGCACGTTTGTTACAAGACAATGCAGTTTGTGGATTCAGACATCCTTCTTAGAATGAAGTTCTGCCTGAAACAATTCTACAATATTTAGCAGAGACTGCAGCCTTCAAATCAGAAAATAAAAAGCATACACGTAACAGCATTATGCTTCTTTCCGTAGACATAGAAAAAGGATGTCTGTGACTTACTGAAAGAGGCAATAGCTGCAGACATCAACATGGAAGTATTGCAAAGTAATCATCTATAAACTGTATCAGAAATAACAGACATTTTATTAATATTTGATTACGTTTATTAGCTTGCTTAAGATAGAAATACTGTACTCTTATGCATGCAGTACTATCAAGGGCTTTTAAAATTGCAACAATTAGCTGAGAGCCAGCTAGTTATGTATTATGCAAGATGTAATTTTCTCAGACAAATCCAACAGTGTTTTCAAATCCACGCTGACAGATAAAACTGTAATTTTAAAGGGTCAAAAAAGCCTACAAAGCAAAATCATAAATCCTACAAAAATTCAGTTATCCCTTGAATAACTTATTCCTGTATCACAAGTTATTTTCCACAGAGTACCCTTATTTGATTACTAGTATCCATCACTTACATTTTTATTTGCTGTTATTTTATTACCATCACTGCAGATAAAAACTAAGCATCGGTGTTTCTATCTTATTTGTCAGGCAACGCTGAGAAGAATAAAGCACATTACACACCAAAAATACATCTTAAAACAACTGGACAGACAGACAGCTTAGTGGGAGAAATATTCTGAGCACCAGTTTATGCAATTTAGAGACTTGAAAACCGGTATATAGAGATAATGCAGTTATGCACACACACGGTGGGTATGACAGCAAGCCTTTCCTTCCCTTTAATGCTCACCATGCTTCTATTCTACAGACAACGTTTTTCAGCAAAAATAACAACTTTAAAGAAAACAGGAAAGAAAAAGTTTTCTTTCCCCCCCCTACATGACTAATACTTATGTAGCATTCAGATATGATAAGATTAACTAATACAGGTACTGCAGGAATCACATCTTTCCTTCTGAGAAGGAAGCACACTCCCATGAACCTCACAGTCTAGCCTTTAAACCCCTACATGAATTTCTCCAGATTAAGAGCAGAACAGAAAATTCCAATACCAAGTCTGCACTTTCAACCACAAAATTAAGCTGGGGAAGAGTGCATTTGAAGAACAACACTACATTCACCATGCCTTCATGTAATAATTGTATTCAATTTTAGCTGCACCGAAGACCAACTCATTTCTTTGCCCACTCCAAACCAAACAACTGTGGAACTGCAGTTTTTGTTTCTCAGGCACCCAACCTACAAATGCAATGCCACTTCCGAACATAGAGAAGTTCAACAAAATGCCAGGATCTGAAGAGACTCTCCCTGGAAAACTTTGCCATCAAGGATTTGCCAATGAAACAGACTGCTAAAGAAAGGCAAGATACGCTTTCACTTCACCAGAAGACGCATGCAACTATTTAGAACAACCTGTCAAAATGTGGCAGAGAAGCTTCATAACCCTACTTCAGCCTGAAGCTGGACAAATCATTCTCCTGTTTTTTGCAGGGATGTTTGCTTTCCCCACAGTCTCAATCAACAAATCAGCTCATGTACAGCAGCTCATGAGGTGTGTGTGAGGGAACTCAGAGTGCAGCTGTATTTTACCCCTCAAAAAGGGTCTATAAAAACACTCCTGAATTTCCACTCCACAGGCACCTAAACTTCCACCAAACATTTTTTTCTGTCTTGAAACATTGCTGATTGTTTTTTTGGTTTGTTTTGTAATGACACCATATCATACAGGAAAGCTCAGACAAGTACACAGCAGAAGGATCTTCTTTTTTTATACACTGTGTAGTATTGCCTTGTCTTGGGTCTTCTTGGGCTTGTTCAGCCTGGAGAAAAGAAGGCTGCAGGATGACCTGACTGCTGCCTTTCAATACCTAAAGGGAGCCTACAAAGAGGAGGGGAGCCAACTCTTTGAAAGGGTAGATAACTGCAGGACAAGGGGAAATGGTTTTAAGTTGAGGGAGGGGAGATTTAGGTTGGATGTCAGGGGGAAGTTCTTTACAGAGAGAGTGGTGAGGTGCTGGAACAGGCTGCCCAGAGAGGTTGTGGATGCTCTGTCTCTGGAGGTGTTCAAGGCCAGATTGGATGGGCCCTGGGCAGCCTGGTCTGGTATTAAATGTGGAGGTTGGTGGCCCTGCATGTGGCAGGGGGGTTGGAGATTCATGATCCTTGAGGTCCCTTCCAACCCTGGCCATTCTGAGATTCCTGTCAAAGATTCAAATAGAACAACAGCAAGATGCAACCAAAGGCAGGTTCAAGAGGTGCACTTTCCTGTCAAAAGAAGCATGAATAATTCTGAAAGCCCCCCCAAAATATCTCCCTTTTACAGCAGCTGGTTAATTTCATTTTTCAACTGAACAGTTAACAGCCTACCTGCCACCTGCAGTATAATTCACACAAATGTTATTAGTAGATTCTTAGAACAGTACATTCACCACTTTTATTCCAACTTTCAAAGACTCTTTGGAGCAGTTACAAAGAACAGTTTCTATGTGTACCTACCTTGGTAGTGCACAAGACTGTCTGAAGCTCTTGTTTTGTGATCTCGCTTTTCATGGCTTGTCGATGGATAGCTTAGAGTAGGCGACCGGTCAGATGAATGGGATGCATTATCTTCATCTGAATAATAAGAGTCACTATTTCTGTCCTCATCCGATCTTCTGTCTTGCTCAGAATCTGGGCTCCTTACCCTTTCTCCCATCTTTTAGATTTAGCAGCTTCCAGATTCTTCTCAAAGACTGTTCATTTTGACACAAAGGACCTTTTAATATTCACAGCAGCAGAAGCTGGATTTATTCTTTGTGTTTATCATCTTCATCTCCAAAGCATGAGATCTTTGTAGTTCAGCTCAGCAAAGAGAAGTTATCATTCCAAATGCATTTTTCTGTAACAACAGAGAGAGAGAAAAAAAAAAGCGAGAATGGTTTTGCTGTTAAGAAAGGTAAAAGAACTGCAAAATTACTCAGAATTCCTATAACCTTATGATGAATAGCTACATTAGCCTTATTATTTATATTAAATGGGACAGATGTCACTCTAGGAATGGAGCTAGTACCACACTCAACAGTTTGAGGCAATTCATTGCCTAAAGATTATCAGAAAATTACTATAGCTGAATCTAGAATAAGAAATTATTTCCAGACCAGAGAGCAGATAAGCCTCTGGAAAATAAAGCAAGTGAAAGCCTGAAGCTATTCAGGAAGCTAACATAAACATGCTGAAAAACTTTCTAGCCCAAGAAATTGACAACTTATTCCTATGACTAGAACTGAAATGGTATTTGCAGATTTAGACTAAGCATTCCATATCTCAACTTCTCACACTCTGATGATATTAAATGAAATGGTTGATTTAAAAATAAAAAATAAAAAAAAAAAATGGATCCAAAGCTTGTTCTATCCTTAATGACCACTGAGATCCTACCTGTGTTAGTGTGCTCCTTGCCTTGGGAAGTACTCTTGTATGCTTCCAGAACTGGTAAAAGCACATAAATTTGTGTCACATGCTTTACATGTTAATGCATGTACAGTCTTTTAAACGTTTATTTTTAAAGTAACTGATAGAGAGACCACCCTGCTGGTATACGGTAAGCATTACTTGTTTTACACCTAGCATATGGTAAACATTACCAGGTGTAAAAAGGGAATGACTGCTTCTGCAGATTGCCTTTTGATGTAAACTGAAAAGTCTAATCTCTATGTAAAAATCACCTTTTGCATTTTTCAGACACTGAGAACATCGAAGCAAATACATTGAAAGCTTTCCTTGCCTTTCTCACTCAAAACTGAATCTTCTCACCTGTGCATGACGTATTGGACTGACTAAACTCAGCCTCCTGTACCTTCCACCTCTCTTCCCACAGTTCTCAAGTTTATTTCTCCACCTATTTCCCATCTTTCCAAACTCAAGATATCAAGCCTCTAATGGGTGAATAAACAGTACTCACACCAGAGCCCAGCACTCCTGCCTGTAGAATGACATAACCATTTAGAAACAAGATAGGAGCTCAAGTAAACTACACACAAAAAAATTGAGCTGCTCTCAATCAGATGCCCTGCAGTGTAGAAGAGATATGACATACCTGTAAATGAGCTGCAAAATTTTCACCATATTATATCACTTTACTATCCCTTCTGTTCCCCTCTATATGTGAAGAACTGCATAGCCAAGCAGAACAGAAACATCAGCTGCCAAGACAGTTTTCATCACAAATTCAAGCTTTCCAGCCCACTACATTGTTAGCACACACAACTCTGCCTCCAGTGACAAAGATGGATTTGCCCTCATAATCTGTATGGCAGGAATTAAGAGAAATAAATATTCTAACAGATTTCTAAACTGAGAAGCTGCTGGGAAATAATTACTGAATTATTACTGAATTATTTGGAAGAGACTGTTTTCCTTTACTTGGGGAGTAACTTCCTAATATAATGCTTTTTGAAGACCTAAGTATTTTTAAAGAGGTCGAAATAAATCAGATGCCTGAAACTTATGTCAGAGAGTATTCTGATGAAAACAGAAAGAAGATGAGCAATGCTTGAGATCACTTGCCCTAGAGATTCCTTAATGTGTGCTGGAAGGAGTCAGCTGTAGTGAACACATGAATGATCAGCAATGACTATTTTCTTTTGCTTTGAATTTGTGAAGCTATCAAAGGTATTTCAGAAGTGTACACCTAACTATAATTGTATTTCCTCCTTTGTGAAGATAACAAAGATTTCACAAGTATTAATGAGTGTAAGACTAAGATCACGTAAGACGTTTGAACTTATGAGAACACAACCATACTCCCAAGCAGCTCTGCTCCTCAATCCTGGTCTCACAGAATTTGTTACCTCACTTCTTGATTCCAAACTGAAACACAGACACAGCTTTGGCAACATCCTGTTCTTTACAGGATACACAGGTAAGACTGCTTTATGTCTGCCTCCACAAGATAGAATCCCGGGTGATAAAAATAGAAAATAAGATATATGCCAATGTTAGAATAGTAAAATAACATAAAATCTAAAGATAATGCTCTACAGGGCTGTAACAGGCATCAAACTACTTCAGTCACCCTGACTGTAATGACATAAAAACTGTAATTGTGTATGCAGCCTATAGCAAACGTGGCGTTGTCACTGTTTGCAAGAAGCCACAGGCTTTATTTTCAGCTATCAGAATGGGGCCACAGGACTTGTCAGACAATGTCTGGACTCATCTTGGATGCCTGAAGCTTTATTTGTTTAGCTGCAAGAAAATTAGCTAACCACCACGGAACTTATCTAACTAGTTTTTGCTTAGCTTTGTACAGCTGTGTACTCTAACACCTACAATTTGATTTATAACCAACAGATAGCAATAAGCAGTAGTTATTGTGTGCAGAGCAAACAGTCTGTGAGCCTTGGAAAAATAGAGCATGGAGGGTCACAGGCATGGGATGACTGTAGGGGCCTTAAAGTACACAGGGCAACAGGGGGGCCCTGCACTATAATAGCTAACTAGTGGTCAATTAATTATTGCTCACCAGGTGACACAGCCACGGGAGATGGGTAAAATCAGTTCTATAAGTAATGACACATAGAACAAAGGACAAGTTCTCAACATGTGTAAAATGCACCGTATGTATAAATTCAGTGATGACAGAGCCATCAAGTGCTGGGGAAAGAATAAGGTGAGCAGTGTGTTAACAAGCATAAAAGCAATCCCAGGTGGACACATGACAAGGAAGAAAAACCATCAGCACACTCTCCCTCCTTCCAAGAGAGGATGTGGGATGCTGACCTCCCCTCCCCCCCCCCAGCCCAGACAAAGCCCTTCAGGTCCCAGAGGAAGAGTCAGTCGGTGAAGAAAGTCTGGTGTCAGAGGTTGTACCTCTATCACTGTAACTGTGCACAACCTGAACTGTGTTAATATCTGGACTAGTACTAAGCCTTTGATAGGGCCATTAAGATTTTAATTAGATTAACAACCAGTTCTCAGCTCTAGGTCTAACACATGTTCCCTTTTTTGCTCACAGCAATAGGCTGAACGAAACAATCTGGTAGGAAGTCAAGCAGCACAGTCTGCCCTGGAGTGCTGAGCTGGGCACCCTGGTGCCAAAGGCACCACATCCACAGCTGTTAACATCAGCACACCTAACCTCTGTAGCAGTAGTAACTTCTCTGTTGGGCATCTATCTTCAATGGTGTGTGCCTAGCCAAGGTACGCCTTACTTTTGTCTGCCATTAGGACACTGGAGGATAGAAAGGAATCTCTGTGCACGATTATTTTTTTCTTGAGAAGAAAGCATATATAAACCAAAACAAGTGGTACTGCATTTTGGGAAAAATGTAAGTGTCTGCGATTCAATTATCTAGATGTCTAATTATATATATAAAACAAGAACATTCACTTTCACTTACTAACTTAAAGATGATCAGTCAGTAATTTTATAGCCCCACAAGTACTCACTGAGTAGGCAATAACCTTTTGGAAGAATGCCTTTCACAGCGGTATTTAAAACAGAAAAATAGTATTGTGAAATAACATGTAAAAATTTATCCACTTCTGTACTGGATGCTCCCTCTGAAGAATATTTTCACAGAATACAAAATCATAGAATTGTTTTAGTTGGAAGGGACCCTTAAAGACTACGTGGTCCAACTGCCCTGCAATGAACAGACACCTACAGCTACATCAGGTTGCTCAGAGCCTCATCAAGCCTGGCCCTGAGTGTCTTCAAGGATGGGGCATCCACCTCTCCTAGCAACCTGTGTCAGGCATTACTTTGATATATAGCGAAGAACACTAATTTCTGGTGCTCTCTGGATTTTCTCTGGAAAATGAGGAAAAAAAAATAATCATCAGACTGAAAATAAATTGGAACAGTGTAACCAATGGAAACTCCCTTGAGGAATCCCCAAAAATACTTTCAAAGCTTCAATTCATTTTCACTTTTATAAATTGATAATATCATCACATTTTCCATACAAAACAGGAAACCTCAATCTGTCAAGCTTTGCCAGATGCCATTTGCCACTAAATTTACAATGCAATTTGATTAACATTAAAAAAAAAAACGCAGATTTTATCTTCAGAGCAAATGAATCACTAGAATAGGCATTTGGATTTTAATTCAGTTGGTTTAACGATTACTCAATTAAGAAATTATTTGGTTCATTGACTTTTCAACTGCTACCAGCTAGGTTGAGTTATCATAAAAATAACCAAAACTTGCTTGAGTTAAATCCATGAAGACATTGGTTTTGTCCCAGTACATCTAATGATGCAAGGAGGGAAATGTTGTGAGTTACTGGGGAAAAAAAAAGCCTTAAACAATAAAAGGAACACAGCAACAAATCAAAGCAGAACACCCTGTCAAAGAGAGCAGAAACCCCACAAACACTTTTAGAAGCTGAACGCATCGGGATCCGACCAACATAGAATCCATGAGGTAAGTCTAGGACTTGTACAACTTCAGAAAGCTCTGTTCCCAGAATTTCACGCTTGTTTGTTTCAGCAACGATCTGTTGCTACTGATTACATATTTTGCCTTGAAACACATAGTGGAAAGAAAAAGAGAGAGCCCAACCCAAACGCCTCGGCACGCTGTCGGGCTGCGGGTCACTGCGGAGCAATGGACAGGGAAGCACTGCACAAGGCACAGCACAACTCCAGGGATGGCACGGGGCTGCCTGCCATCGCTCATAAGCACGCAGAAAGCAGGTTACGGGGAAAAATAAATAGAAGAGAGAAAGAGAGAGAGAACGACTCGGAAGCTCTTCCTGCCTTTACCGCACACGCGGGGCTCGGCTCCGCAGCGCAACGGCCCCCGGCCTCAGCGCCGTCCTGACGGCACACGGCGCAGGCGTTGACCCGTGGCGGCACGGAAGAAAGCAAGAAAGCAGCGTCCGCACAGAAACGCCCACCTGAGTGATCGGAATGCCGAACGTCCGAGCGAATCGCCGCCAAATAAGGCGGCCTCCCTGCTCCTCCCCCAACGCCGCAGCTCTGCCAGAGCCCGTTAAGGAACGCACCGAGCGTTACCTCAGGCCAACGCTTTCCAGTGGCAGCTCCTCACGCCGCGGGGGAGCGCTGCCATCTCCCGCCCTCCTCGGCTGCTGCTACTGCTCGGCCGCCCCCGCTTATCCAGCTCGGGCCCGCGGCCTCGAGGGCTCGGCCCTCCTCTCAACCCGGCCCTGCTCTCCCTCACCTGCAGGCCGGGCCCGCCGCCCTGGGCCCCGCTCCCCCGCAGGGCCCGGCCTGTGCAGTGGACGCGGCGCCGTTGCCACGCTACTCTTAAAGGAGCCGCGGCGGCTCTTGGGGGCTATTGACAGCGGCTGCCCCAGCAACGGGGCGCGAAGGGAGGCGGCCTCTCCTTGTCAGCTATTGGCTGTCCGTGCTGTCAGTTTAACGGCTCTGGCCCCTAGTTGGTGTTAGTGGAAATCGACTGCTGCTCCTATTGGATTGAAGCTAAATTTCGGCTGCTTGAGTGGCTTAGCCACTGCAAGGGGGGGCGGGACGAGGGATGGGCGTCGTGGGTAGCGCCGTATGCGTCGATTCCGTCCTGCGGTGCCATAGCGGCGCCTGAAGGCGGCGGGAGCCCCGCGGGCCCCGCGTCGGGCCCGAGACCCTGCCCCTGCGCCGCCATCTTGTTTGGTGGGGGGAGGTCCTGTTATGGAGGGAGGCGTGGAGTGCAGGGTCAGGAGGTGGTGCTGGGGGTTCCTGAGGAGAGGGGCGCCCTGCCGGGTCTCGTCGCTGTCCGCTGTGCCGCCTGCGGCTTGCTGGTGTTATTCTGAGCTGCTTTGAGATGACCTTTAACAGTCAATGTACGCAATCAGTCTCCTTACTGGGGAAAGAGAAACAAATAGCAGACCTTACCTCATTTAACTTAATGATGGTATCTGTTACGGTAACCCAGCGATGAAAATGGCGTAAGAATCCAGATAGAATAAAATAGAACATTTTGTATGAAGGTTGTAGGAAAAAAAAAAAAAAAAAGATTGTGGATGAATGAAAAAGATTCTCAAAACTGACTTACTCATGTTGATTGTACACAAGAACTCTTAATATGCACTACTGCATTTCTTGAAAATGCAGCTTAATGAACGGGCAGGGATGCAGCTGGTAACATATTGGGAGAAAGTCCAGTAAAAGAGATGGAGACATGTTTGCAAAAGCACCAAAGCACTCGGGAGGCGCAGACCTGGCACAGAGTCTCCCAAGCTCAGTAGAGCTTTTGGTTTTTTGACACCGGAATCACAGATAGCGGGCAAGCCAGAAAGCAACAAACGGTCTTAATTTCCTAATTTTGATTATCTTCCTCATTGCACTTACTATTTTTGCTATATTTGCACAGCTATTATGAAGTCGATTGGGAAAACAATAAAAACTACTGTGGATCATTTTTTAAATTCAGCCTCCCGTGGCTTTGTATAGCTCACCCTTGTGCTAAACAGCTAAAGCATATAATTCATCACAGCAACGCTGGCAGAGATTCATTCCTGTCCTTCAAAAGGATCCAGGGAAACGCAGAATAACAAAGACAGAATAATTTTATTGCTTGCAACTGGAGGAAATGTATTGCCTGTATCTGGCAGCAGGCCAGGCCAGAGTCTGAAATGCTGTTACTGCTCTAAATGGGATGAAAGAGATTCATAATCCATCTCCATGCCTACTCTAGCTAAGAAAATTATAAGCAGAGAAAGCAATTAAAAAAAAAAAAAAAGAAGAACAAGAAAAGAAAAAAAAAAACCTCCAAAGAAATATTGAAGATTTTTTTTGTGTGTTAATAATTCATAGTCTAATTATCATGACTAACCCTTTGGGCTTGGTTAATAACTAAGTAATCATTAGTTATTGAATGTAAATAATAAAGGAATTGAATTTAGGCATTATATATCTTCAGTACCTGTACTGAACACAGGATTTTTGTTCAGAACAATCTAATCAGGCTTCTCCATCAGCTGCTCCAGCCAAAATAATGTTAACATTCCTAAATCAGCTGCTGAACTGAAGTGAACCCAGATATTGTGCACTAGTGGCATAGGGATTAATCAAGGGATGTTTTGAATCCATTAATCTAAAACCTACAAATACTGCGTTCTCTACACTGCACGGTACGGTAAAGATAAATAGTATGACATTTTGGATTCCCTTGGATGAGACAAGCATGTGAATCACCTGAGCAGAAAGTAATGTTTTGCAGTTTTCTTCTGTCTTTGCAAAGCCAGAATGATGCCATAACTGCCTGCTTGGATGGAGATGTTGTTGGAACAGAGTGTTTCATTCCAGAGTTAGAGAGGGAAGCAGAAGCACATGTTTTCATATGCTTGAAAGCAAAAATGCCACTGCCTCACAGCTTACAGGAGAGGAAGGCTGCTTTAAAGAGGAGGATGGAAACCTTTGAAAACTGAAACAGATCACAGTGTCACAATGTTTGATATTCCCAGAGGTATCAACAGTGGTGAAGCCTGCGTGATTACTGGAGCCCTTGCTCTTTTAATCATTACATGTAAATATTGATGGGAAATCCCTGATGCACAGAAAAATGCTATCGATTTCAACTGCATGTGGAATGGCTGTGGCATACTGGGTGGGAACTGTTATAATGACTGTATCCAATGAGGCGGATAAAACAGATTCCCTCAATTACCAGAACAAATATGGTGTTTGAATTTGGAAGGGGAAGATCTTCATGGTATTCCTTTGAATGTCATAACAAGCGATGAACTGGGGACCTAAAGACATGCATGATGATGTAAATGAGGCAGCCAAATTGATACGTGTAGATTGTATAGGTATCAGGAGGAATTTTTTTACTAACAGGGCTGTGAGGCATTGGCCTGGGTTGCCCAGATTGCTGTGGATGCCCCAAACCTGGAAGTGCTCAAGGCCAGGTTGGGTGGGACCCTGGGCAGCCTGATCTAATGTGTGGCAGCCCTGTCCATGGCAGGGGGATGGAACTGGGTCAGTTTAAAGTCCCTTCCATTTTGGTATTCTGTGATTCTGTGATTCTATGATATACTTCCTGCCTTAACCAGGAGTAAACCATGATGCTGAAATTTGCTCTGAGATTCAGACTTAGACACTCAAATTCTATAAAAGGTCCAAGACTGAGTATGACATGCCAAAGAACGTCCCTTTTGGCTTCTGCAGCCTTCAGATTTTCTGAGGGAATCAGATCAGGCTAGAAGATAATACTGCCTTGCACACTGAAAACAGATGCATAAACACACACCTCTCTTGTGTATGTGCACCTGACATAGGAACTTGCGTCTTCGCTGTTATAGAAAAGCTGTGTTCAAAATCCAGGAGCATATACCAAAGAGAATTTGTCTCAGATCGCTTCTGCAGATTTGGGTGAGCCAAGAGCGCTAGTAGCAAAGTAGATTTTTGCTCCCTGTCTGTGCTGCTGTGAAGATGGTCTGTGATGTGACTGAAATCTTTTTGTTAGAGCATGTATGTGGATATAGTTAGGGTCCAGCTGAGGTTCTTTACCGTATGTTGCATTATTTTCCTGCATTAATGATACATTGTATGTTGGCACGTACTTCCCTCTGCTCTTAATTATCTGCAATTCTACCATCAAAATATTTCAAACTCAAACACAAATAATTGTCAGTCTCTTTTGATGCTATAAATATTCATGGTCTCCTTGTACTTCTAAATGCATTTGTCAAAATAAGCTATGTTTTCATTGGAGGCTGGCTGCCTTTCTTACTGTGTGCTCACCTATCCTGAGAAACACAAAGCCCGAGATCTCTTTCAGAACTTGTCTCCCATGCCCTGGACTCTAAGGTGACATGACATCTTTCCGTTGTTTCTTTTCTCAAGTGCTCCTGAGTCATCTGCTAAAAAGTCACTGCTTACCTTCTATGCTTTACTCTCGTAATTCTTTTAAAGAATTTCTATTGGTGTCAGTTCATGTACTATGACTGGTTGCAACCCCCTTCAACACTGTTTTCTTGAGCGTTCTCAGTCTGCAATGGCATTAGAGCTGCTGCAGCATTCCTGACATCCCTTTTGTGTCCCTGACAGCCAACGGAGAATGGGCTTCTGTGAACTGAGCTGAACTTGAAGATGTATGAAAGAAGCACTTTTGGCGATGTTCATGGTGAATTATTTTTAACAATACAATTTCCCAAGCCTGTGAAATATTGAAATATTAAAGAAAAAAGATAGTGCAATTAAATAGACATTTCTGTGTACTTCACAGCACTAGCTAGAGATTTCATTCATTTGTCAACCATTTTATTTTAGAACACTTTCTTTTATTTTCAGTTCACAACTTCCTTGCTGAGAAATATGAGGTGCAGGACAAAACTGGTTGATTGTAAATTTTGGGAAGATAACTTACAATTTGAGGAACTAACACGTCTATATAATGAAATAAGATAGTCCATTTCTTCATAAGAAGCTTTCACTGCTCATGTTGTGGGTATTCGTCCCAATGAAGCCAAGCAAAGAGATTTTTGCTTATGGGATTGCAGCAAACATTTTATAAGCAATTTAAATAATAAAAAAAAATCCTGGGAAGGTGGAATAGATGCTGAAAAAAGCATTACTGACTGTTAGACTGGAAAAAAAATATGTGAAGGAGACATCCAAGAGGATTTCATGCAGATTGTTCACAATTTGGTAGTTTTATATTAAATGCTGCTTTTATTTTTAGTTGGCTCTAGTAATGTTTTTCTAGATAATCTCATTTTGAAGGACAAACATGGTATTTGTGAATGTGTTTCTGCTGCTTTGTACAACCTATGATTTCATATTCACTATATGCATATTAGCCTTTGAGAAAAAAAAATGCAGAGAGCAAATAATTCTGACAAGTTCTTTAATCAAAAGCAATGCATGTTGCTCCTGAACATTTGTCTCTTTTGACTTCAAGTTTTATTTCTATTGCTAGGATAGCAAATGAATTTAGTTCTGACACTGTAGAGCTTAGTGATACAAATTATCTTGTAGAAGAATGAGGTCAAATGTATCTTCCAAGCCAGTAAAGAGAATGGCTGCTTTATCAAAATAAATTTGGCCTCAGTGTTGAATGTGATTGCTTTGAAGACTTTTTTATTGTCAGAGTTACACGAGCATAGTACTGGGACTAAGAAGAAAAAAAAATTAAAGATGTGAAGATATCTTGATTTTTTATGAGTGTCTGGTAGTCACAAAGGATTAACTCAACCACCGCTTTGAGCCACCTGATCATACCATCAAACTTGCATTAAATTTTAATGCAAAATGAACATGTCCAATGAATGAGGGAAGGTACAAGCATCTCTGCTCACAGTATTATATTCCGTAGTCTTTGGGGGAGTGGAAGGTGGGGATCTGTACACTCTTTCAGTTAGAGGAGAAAGCTGAAATTTAGGAAACTTGGGCGTACCTCCGAAATCTGGTTTGTTACAGGGTGTGAATAGATGAGTGAGATATCCTCAAAGATATTTCCCAAGCTGCTCACTGCTGTAAGTTTGAGTTAGTGTGTTAGTGAACACATGCCTTGAAACTTTGGGCATCACTGGATTAGGACAGCAATTTGGAAGCATCATTCTTAACTTAATTACCTGAATTTGTTAAAATCCTATTTAGGGCAAATCTGAGCTTTTACAGCTAGAAACAAATCAAATATTGCAATGTTTGCATCAGCTTAGTGGAATTCTCTTTAGTGGGATTAAATACCACTAAGCCAACATCCTTTTCACATTTTCAGAATTTGTAGTAACTTTGGTGGGGGAAGACAGGGGTTGGAAACCAGATGAGGTTTAAAAAAAGCAAGTGTAGAGTCTTGTATCTAGGGGGGAATAATTGCATGCACCGGTACAGGATGGGGGATGAGCTGCTGGAGGGGAGCTCTGCAGAGAGGGACCTGGCTGTCCTGGTGGATGACAGGTTGGCCATGAGCCAGCAGTGTGCCCTTGTGGCCAAGAGGACCAATGGCATCCTGGGGTGCATTAAAAAGAGCGTGTCCAGCAGATCGAGGGAGGTGATCCTCCCCCTCTACTCTGACCTGCTAAGGCCTCATCTGGAGTACTGCATCCAGTTCTGGGCTCCCCAGTACAAAAAAGACAGGGATCTCTTGGAAAGAGTCCAGCGGAGGGCGCAAAGATGGTGAAGGGCCTGGAGCATCTCTCCTATGAAGAAAGGCTGAGTGAACTGGGTCTGTTGAGCCTTGAGAAAAGAAGACTGAGAGGGGACCTGATCCAGGTCTATAAATATCTGAGGTGTGGGGGGCAGAATGGCGAGGCCAGACTCTTTTCAGTGGTGAATGGAGACAGGACAAGGGGAAACGGCCAGAAACTGCAGCATAGGAAGTTCTGCACAAACGTGCGCAAGAACTTCTTTACAGTGAGGTGACGGAGCACTGGAACAGGCTGCCCAGGGAGGTGGAGTCTCCTTCTCTGGAGATACTCAAGACCCGCCTGGACACCTACTTGTGTGACCTGGTTTAGGGAACCTGCTTTGGCAGGGGGGTTGGACTCGATGATCTCTGGAGGTTCCTTCCAACCCCTACGATTCTGTGATAATAAGACCTAAAGTATTCTGCTATTCATACTGTGCCTCCATAGTGTTCTTCAAGGATGATTTCTTTGTTTAAAACTGCTTTGTGGATGTATTTTCCCTTTTTATTTTGTAACCGAGACTGTTAATCCTCTTCTAAGAACTAGTAAATTATGCAGTCAGTCACTGTGTGTTCAGAATCAGTCACACTCACCCACAATGGGTGGTTGAAGCTGCTGGTCCAGGGATATGGGAATTGTATCACGCCAAATCACCAAACAGCAGTGCTTGCCTCAGTACACTGTAAGAGCAACCTCTAAGTCCTGGTTCCCCAAGACTAAATGTCACTTGGTGAGAGAATGCTGATGCAACAAACTGGAGTAGTTCTCAAAAAACAGGATGCTGAAAGTAGCTAACCGCAGGGATTTAACTGAATAGTAGTTCAAAGGTCATTTCCAGTCTCTGACAAGCGCAGCTGCATACCTGTGCCAGGATGATTATTAGGTACTGATGATTAAACACAATGTGTAACAAAATGCACATTAGGATACATCTTGTGTGATATATAAGCTTTAATATGAACCAGCAACACACCACTATGGAGAAGGCAGCCATGGCATCTGGGGTTGTGGAAAGGGAGGGGATCCTTCCCCTGTACTTAGCACTGGTGGGATGTATCTGTAATGTGGTGTCAGCCTCAGTTCCCCAGTAAATGTTGAAGAGAGTCCAGCAAGGGCCACAGACATGATGAAGGGAATGGAGCTCAGTAGAAGCTGAGGGAGCTTGGACTAATAAGGGATCCTATCAATCTGTAAAGAACTGATGAAGGGAGTAAAGGAAATGGAGCCAGGAGCTCAGCAGTGCCCAGTGACAGTGGATGTACTTTGGAAAAAAGGAAATTCCATTTAAACTAAGAAAATGCATTCTACTGTGCATGTGGTCTAGCACAGGAAATTTACAGAATCACAGAGTGGCCAGGGTTGGAAGGGACGTCAAGGATCATGAATCTCCAACCCCCCTGCCACATGCAAGGCCACCAACCTCCACATTTAATACTAGACCAGGTTGCCCAGGGCCCCATCCAATCTGGCCTTGAACACTTCCAGGGATGGGGCATCCACAACCTCTCTGGGCAGCCTGTTCCAGCACCTCACCACTCTCTCTGTAAAGAACTTCCCCCTGACATTCAACCTAAATCTCCCCTCCCTCAACTTAAAACCACTTCCTCTTGTCCTGCAGTTATCTACCCTTTCAAAGAGTTGACTCCCCTCTTGTTTGTAGGCTCCCTTTAGGTGCTGAAAGGCTGCAATAAGGTCACCCCGCAGCCTTCTTTTCTCCAGGCTGAACAAGCCCAGCTCCCTCAGCCTGTCTTCATAGGGGAGGTGCTCCAGTCCCCTGATCATCTTCGTGGCTCTCCTCTGGACCCTCTCCAACAGCTCCCTGTCTTTTTTATACTGGGGGCTCCAGACTTGGACGCAGTACTCCAAATGGGGCCTCACAAGAGCAGAGTAGAGGGGGACAATCACCTTCCTGTCCCTTCTGGCCACCCCTCTTTTGATGGAGCCCAGGATACCATGTGCCTTCTGAGCCACAAGGGCACACTGCTGGCTCATGTTAAGTTTTTCATCTATCAAGACTCCCAGGTCCTTCTCCACAGGGCTGCTCTCAAGGACCGCTCCTTCCAGTCTGTATGGATACCTGGCATTCCTCCAGCCCAAGTGCAAAACTCTGCACTTTGCTGTGTTGAATCTCATCATGTTCACCTGGGCCCTAGCCTGTAGAGGTCCCTCTGAATGGCATCCCTTCCATTTGCCCAGGAAGGCTGTGGAGGCTCCATCCTTGAGACACTTGAAACCTAATTGGTTCTGGTACCACACAGTCTACTCTGCCTGAGCCTGCTTGAGCAGAGGGGTTGGAGAAGATGATCTATGATCTTCTGAGATGTATTCTTACCACAGCCATGCTGTTGACTCCAAGGAATCAGAATGCATGTGATGTATGAGGAGTGCCGGGGCTGTCAATTGCCTTCTGGTGATATGGGTTGGCTGGCAATTAACAGTATTTTACTCCTTGCCATTCTGTGTGATAAAAGAGATCTGTGGGATGTTGTTGATCTTTTTTGTAGGGGGCAAGATGAGGTTCTTGTACAGGAGAGAAGCAAGCTTTGAAAAGAGTGCTCCTAGGAAGGTTCATTATAGCTGGAATTCTCGTGTATGGAGTGTTCGGATTAGAACCTTTTACCTGAATGCTGTCGATTAGCTTGCTGGCCCTTCTTCTGATGGGGTTCCATTCCTTACTGCATTTCAGCACTCAGTCCTGTAACTAGAAATTTGATTATGCTTTCTCTTAGGTGCATTTCATGTTAAAATGTGCATTAAAAAAAATGGACTTTTTTTTTTATCTCAACAAATGAATGATCAGTTTGGATAATGAAATGGTTGCCTTTGTTTTTTCCACATTATCATGGAAATGTGTGTCGTAATGCAAATTTTATGTGCAGTAATGCAATGTTTTCGTCAAGGTCACTGATAAATGTATTGAAAAGATTCATGCTAACACAGTTCCCTCTAGGAACTAATAAAATATGCAGCCCCCAGAAATGAAAGCACTTCACTTAGAGCATATTTTTGTGACAGAGTAGTTAATCACTTTAAAAAATTAAAATAACTGTATATATTACATTTATTTTGTTTACAGCTATTTTTTTTTTAAATGCAAGATTTTGTCCTGAGTTTGGTAAAATCCCTGTTTCAACCACTATTATCATGAGCAGCCTAATACTTAGTCTCATTAAAATGATACCAAATTTGTTTGACAATCTGAGTTCCTGGGAAACTATGTCAACTGATGCTTATAAATCCATAATCTGTTAATTCTTTCATTAGCATCCCACTTCTATTAGCTTGCTTGATACTGTTTGCTAGCTAAAGCTGTTTGTAAAGCTGCCTGTAGCTGCCCAAGCAATTATATTTTCTGTATTAAGATCTGATTCCACGTTAAATTTGCTGAGTGGCCTGGCAACAGAAGTGCAGAATTCCCACCCAGAATGCCTTGTTTGCAGTTTCCCGACCAGTGTTCCATTTCCTTAAGAGCAAAGGATACATTTCTGCTGAAAACATTGTTGATAGAGGTGCTTCCTGCCCCGAGACGCCGCAGTTCCTCCAACCGAAATGCCAGCACAAGTCATAGCAGAGGAAGCTAAAGCTTCACATCCCCACTCGTGCAGCGTGGGCCTCTGCCCAGCATCTCAGGTGTCTCTCAGGCCTCTCCACCTCGCTGTTCCTCCTATGGAGACCGGGAGACGGGGAGAGGATGCAGGCACAGCGAGCAGCAGTAGCGCATAGATGCTCTAGGTGGAGCTTCAGCACTGGCAGAAGCCTTCCTCCTCCTCCTCTTTTTTCTCCTCCTCCTCACGTTCTTGTAGCTTTCGTCTAATTCCCTTTAAAGCTGGCTTTATTGCTGGGCTGTTTCCTTTTTGTTTTGCTTAATGAGGAAAACCTTGTTTCTGGTATCATTTATCTTCCTTTAAAATTCATGTGCTTATGTAATGGCAGCCAGCCAGCAGGCATGGAAGAGGTTTCCACAGCAGTACTTTTCAGAGAAAGATCATAGAATCATTCGAGTTGGAAGGGACCTTTAAAGGTCATCTTGTCCAAATGCAATGAGCAGGGACATCTATAGGTAGGCAGATAGGTATAAAAGCCCTCTAAATTATTCTGAATACCTCAACCATCCATCTCACAAGTATGCCCTGACCTGCTCTAGCAGGGAACTTCATCTTGGCACAACACAGAGGTCTCAGCAGGCAGCAGGAGAGCTGGCCCAGCATGACATTTGGGACCTGGGCTCTGCACCTGCAGCCCTGAACCAAATCGCTCTGGGAGCCTCTCAGTGGTTCTGGTGGCCAGCTCCATGACTGTGAACTTCCTCAGTACCCCTGATGATGTTCCCAAGTCCCTTTTGGATGCCCACAGGATCTGCTTTTACAGTGAACTTAGGCCCCTAGATTTTACTTCTTGTCCCAGCCGTGGATGGCCCTGTGGCTGTAGACCAGACTGACAGCTGCAGGGTCTGTGCTGGTCCCATGACCAGCCCCGTTCTGCTATCCTTTTAGGGGCTGTGGGGCTGAATTCAGCCATCAAAGCCCTGCTGGCCCCGCTGTCACCCTCAGGAACACAGTAATCACATTGGCAATGCATGCAGAACAAATGCAAGCCAGGGGGCCAGAGAGAACAGGTTGAGAACAGGTGGAGAACAGCTTGAATAGGTATCAGTGATGGGCCCAGTCTGCAATAAAGGTCCTTCACATGCTGGATAGCATTAACAAGATATTAGCCAGTAAGTCCAAGAAAGTAATTCTTCTCAATCTGCACAGTTTTGAGACTGCACCTGAAGTAGCATGCTTCGTTGGAGATCCCCAGTAAAAGGAAAATGAGAACATGCAGGGAGTTCTTCAGAGGATAAGCACGAAACAGGAACACATGACACAGAATGAAAAACTGAGACAGCAGACTTTGCTCAGGAGAGAATGTGTTGATGTTTGCTGTTACCTATTTGGAGAATGTGGATAAGATTCCCGAGGTGCCCTGTGCAAGGATGTGAGGCAGACAGACACACATTACAGCATGGAAGATTCTGACCAGATGTTGGGTAAAAATGGTTCACCGTGACTGTGATCAAACCAAGGAGCAAACTGCCCAGAGAGGCTGTAGGATCTTTGTCCTTGGAGATATTCCAGTCTTTCTTAGAAGCAATGCTGGGCATCTCAATCCAGCTGGCCATACTTTAAGCATAGTCTGATTGTTGGTGTTCAGAAGTCCCTTCCAAACTGTTTTACTCTGTGAGTCTGTGATTGTAAAATTGTGCGTCTGTTTCCAAACTGCCAGAACTCCTTAACTTGTGCCATCTCCCATCTCATGCGTGGAGGTTATTCAGCAGAGTGCTAGATGACTAAGGAGAAAGCTATGCCACTAGCCATGGCCACATTTTCACAGTGAAGAAGTCAGAGATGCTGGACTCTTGAATAGTTTAAGTGAATAAACACAGCTTCCAAAAATAGAAACATAGAATGTAAATATGGAAAAAAAAAGTCTCATTTAAATTATGTTACCTTGTTAACTCCATTCATTTGATTTGTGGCAGTAGTACCAAATGTGAAATCCTGATCCCTCTCAGGCTGCCTGCTGTATACACCGTTACGACTTTAAGCAAATATATTTTTATTAGTAGTGACATTTCATTTACACTTTTGTGATTGAAAACCCTTTTGAAAGTGAAAACTTAAATACTGGAGCCAAACTAAAGAGTTCTTTTAATATTTGACTGATTTTCTATAATAATACTTATACCTAATTATCTATTCCCTAGCTGTGTTCATATTCCTTGGTATTAAGATTTATGGAACAAAATGACAATAAAGATTACCCAATTTTCTGCATACAGAAGAAAGTATTTACTTCATACATACTTTGAAGCAGGTTTATTGCAAACCCTGGAAAAAAGAGTATTTTTTGTGCCTTCCAGGTTCAGAGTGACATTCCTAGAGGGGGAGTATAATCCAAAGCAACCGAAAATGCCCTGAGATCAGGCTTTCTCTGTTTAATCTATTAGCCACTCAGCTGTATAATGTATTATCTGACACACAGTGATAATCAGCTTAGCTGTCCACTATCATATTAAATATGCTCAGTTTAGCCTAATTCAGCACTGTGAGGAGACACCCTGATGTCCATCTGGAACCCTTTTGAAATCAGTGCAGCTCTGTACAGAGGTGGACACACCACCATGAGCCTCATGGCTTTGGTGGAGAGTATATTTTCCAGTTTCTTCTTTGTTTAAAACCCTTTCTTCAGCTCCTGTTCACGCACTTAAGAAATGCAACATTTGATTGAGCCCATGCCCTAGAAAATAAAAATATCCCTGTAGCAAATCATCCAGAAGTTTGTAGGTTATAATGGAAATGCCTTGAAATGTCTTGTCTAATGAGATCTGCTGGAAAAACACATTTTAGAAAGAATTCCCACCCTGTAATTTTCCATATGTTAAAACAACATCTTAGTATTTTGTTAATAGTTCATTGGAATTTGACAACCACATTTACTCCCTGTAATCTCTCTTTAATGACTGGTAAAATTAACAGCAACTTGAATAATCAGATTTCACTTCAGTCTGCTGAAAGCCTTGACACTAATACACAGGTGAGGAAGCAGTCACTGCCTCTGAGGTCAAAGAGATCAAGACTCCATAAGGACAGATCTTCTAAGTCATCTCTTCACTGTGGCTCCAACTGTTACTGGCATGAATGTGTCAACTCCTTTTGCTGTACAGGGAGCTCCATCTGCAGCTCAGAAACCACAAGCTGAATTTCAATCAATAGATATAAATAGACTTTATGTGGATAGTAAATGTGGTTGTCATCCCTTGGCAGTCACATTCAAGAAAACAGAAAAGTTATTTTAAAAAATCCAAAATATTTGGCTTTTTCTTTTTCCTTTTTTCTTTTTTTTTTCTTTTTTTTTTATTGTGAAGTGTGGACAAACTGAGTTGGAAAGGAACAACTAAGGCAAACATAACTCAAATGTAGTTTTATATATCAGCATCAATATCACCATCTGCTAAATGCAACAAATACAGCATTGGTTAAAGTGCAGGTCTACCAGTATTGGTGGGTGATTCTGAAATAAGAATTGGTGTATGCTGCTTGTGGTAAGAAAAGAAGAACAAGCAAAATGCTCGACGTTTTTGGCTTGACTTTCTGTTCTATTCTTATTTTTTCACATTTTTAATCACAGTCTTCAGCTCATCAGTTTCAAAACAGTCTGCTCAGGCTTCTCCTTAGCAGTTCTAAAATGTTACAGAAGTCTATCTGAAGGGATTTCTTGTGCACTGTCTGATGGCAAATTACATTTGCCATTGGAGCTGAAGTTCATATGACCTCTAACAATATGGGTACCAGTGCTGAGAAAACTGAATAGGCTTGTACCATTTCCACAGGGTTTAAATTTAACCTCGTTGGATGATTGGCTTACATTTCTAATCCGATATATCAGGCTAAATATATCCTTTGAAGACAATTTCTTTCCATGCAAATAAACACTGCAGGCTAAAAATGAGTAAAAATGTAAATTAAGAAAAATATTAAATTTAATTATAGAGAAACTCATCTTGCTGGAATATTGACCTGAAATTTACAAACAGAAGACACCTGCAAAAGAGAAAAAATAAAAGCAGAACTTAGAATGTTTGAATATATACTTACAGAGGAAGATTTTCAGAGGCTGTCAGCAATTTCTATCAAAGATTTACCTTCAGAAGCATCGCTGTTAGCTCTCAAACCTTTCATGTTTTATTACTGCATTTTAATCAGTAACTATAAATGGAGTCCCTGGATGATCCCCAGGAGCTATGAATCATTCATTATAACTAAAAAACTCTTTCCCTCCTCCCATTAAGACAAACAAATACTAAATATTTTCCAAAAAATCAGGACAACAGAACCTTTAGGAAAAAAAAATAATATTTTGGGAAACGCTGTAAATCAATACTCCAAAAACCTACAAGGTCAGAGAAGGAACCAACAGGAAGGAAGCTGAAATTACGACTGCTTGTAGTTTTTTTGTTTTCTCCTCAAGTCTCCTGAATTCCTGGAGAATGTGAATATCATAAAACTTATTTTGTAGACAGACATAATTTCAATTTAGTAAGCCCATGCTAGTATTTTGTATTTAAGAGAACTGCTCCTAAGCAAGAACCAGCTCTGTAGCACTATAAACATATTAGTGCAAGACATAAATTCCCACATGACAAGCAAAAAAGATTTGCTTTACTTAACGAAAGTTCCTATCACTGTTGGAATTTAGTGAGGTCTAAACATAAGAGAAACATTATAACCTAGATCACTTGGTTTTATTTATTTGCTAATGTAACTTGTACCAAAAAGTATAAATAGCCCTTAGTTCCTGGGGAAGTTCATGGCACTGTTTTTGATCAGTCACACAAGAAATTTGTTTTGTATCCCTAAGGGGTTCGTTCTTAATTCAGGCACTCCAGCTTACAAGAGAAACAAAATCTTCAGGCATGGCCTTTGTTGAATCCAAGTCCCATGGAAATGAGTCTCAAGGGTACAACATCTAAATGTAGCTTTCAGATGAGACAACTCAGCTTTGGAAAGGACAGCAACATGGAGAAATCGTAAAGATGCCACTGGTAAAATGAAGTACGAGCAAGGTGGAGGTGTCTGTAGGTGTGAAAACTGCGATTAACAAGTATCTACCGCTTGTCATGCTTGACGGCTGCATCCCAGTGATTGGCAAAGTGGAAAGATTCCCCCCCAAAATACTGAGATACTGTCAGTTAAAAAATGCCTTTAAGAAAGTACAGCTGTTATACATGAGGTTAGCTGCAGAACACAGAACCACCACAGGCTTCTTGTCTCATAGGTTTGTATGGCACTCACTGTCATACACTGAAGAGAAGTCTGCTGTTTGAGTTCTGTAAGGTCTTTGCTGGACCTTGTTGCCCTCTGACTCAGTAGTGACCTAATGGATCCCTGACCCTTGCTTCCAATACAGCCTGTTTTGAAGTCCAAAAACTCTAAGAAAGAGTTTACTTCACAGCCTTTTATTTATACTTCTGTGAGAAATGTTGCATCTGATTAGGATACTGGCATATCCACAGTGGTGAGAATAACATTCCTTAGACTTTCCCAGACTGCAGTCATCAATGTTAGAAAGTTAATACCAAATCAAAGTTATATCGTGGTATTTTAAATATATATGTATATATATAAATTTTTAAGACCACAGAGCATACTGGACGTCATAGCTATTAACCACTTAGGGTCTGAAAATATCTTTGGTGACATATGTGTTCATTGGTAGGTAAAAGAATTTTTCTATACAACTAAGAAACCATTCATAACAAGTCTTTTAAAATATCACTCCCCTTTCAGGAGTTACTTAGAAGCAGCCTACACTGACCAGTTAATGGCTAAAATCGATCATGATTCCAACAGTTATGCTGTCCGAAACAGAAACTTGTTTGAATGCATTCGTCTTTTAAGTTTAAGGTTTGGAATGTATTTCTGTCTACTCTCCAACTTCCTTAATCATTTTATCTCTAAAATTTTAGCCCAATCTTTAGCATTTTTACATAGTACGGAGTCAGGTTCTGCTATCAGACTCATCACTGAAAGCACCTGAGAGCAAAAGGGTACTGTGGAGCTTAGTAACCTAACTGTTTGGCCGTAGCTATATGATTTACTTGTATCTGATATTCTAGAAGTGATTTTAGTTCAGTCCAGCTGCATTTAGAAAAAATGAGTTACAGCTTTGATGTGCTCACTCTTGCCATGTCATTGCAGCAGAAGGCCTGGCCCTGCTGGCTGCATGATGAGTTTGTTGTTTAGTGAAACAGAAAGAGTGTGTATCCTGACAAGTCTGGCCTGTGTGCTTTGATGAATCAAGCAAATAATATTTCTTGCACTGAGATTTATTCAGCTAACCTCTCATAACTTCTCATTTGGCTTGCCATGTTTGTTTTACAGTTTTCCAATGAAGACCAGTTGTGTTCCTTTCACCATCCTTTTCCAATTAATTAAAAATATGAGTTGAATTAGTTTTTGTTCTTGCTATATTCAAGTCATGCTCTGAATAGCCTGGAAGCTGTCCTAAGCTGTGCCTTCACTGACAAAAGTAATACATACTAATTGTGTCAAGCGGCAGTCCTCCCAGAAGAACAAGCATGGACACAAAGATGCCAATTTTCCTGCAAAGAAGAGCAGGTAGGGTCAAATGTGACCAGGGGTAACAGCATAGAGTTTTGTAGCTGTCTTTTGGGAAGTGCTGGAAATGCCACTTAGCATTTCCACCTCTTCAGATTTTAGAACTGAACAACAGTTACAGGCTAATTATTCATCTACGGAAAGTATTACTATCCATCCACAGCCTCCCCAGCACATTTGTAGCAGCAGAAAACACATCTCAGATAGCTCAGAGACCAAATAACAGCTGCACTGGTGTTCTGATCTCAGAAAATGTGGTTCAAGATCAGGGCATGCATAGAGCAGTAAGGAAATGTAGAATATCACAAACATAATGCTCTGAAGGCATACAACTCTGGAAGAAATAAATATTAGGAAATTCTGCAGTGTTACTTTACAAAAGAATCCAGAAGTGTATCTGCTTTGACAGGCAGGTGCACAGTCAGCTCAGAAGAGTCTGAATTGAGATGAACAGATCCATGGAAGGGCAATGATTTTTGTATGTAGCTTTTAAGAAGCTGTGTGACTTCTCATTTCTTGCTTGAAATGCAGCACATAAGTAATCTTTATCCTTAAATTTACAAGGGCTGCTCTGAAAGTAATGCCTCCTATTTCATATAGGATATGAAATATATATATTTCCTATATTCCATTATGCTGGCCCAGAATGTCAGAGGTGGATCTTGGTGGTACGGCAGTAGAGATTGAACCTTCCCACCATTTTGTTGTCATGTGGCAAGTGGCAGCAGAGGAGCCATCTAACAAAATGGCATCTCATATGGAAGTGTGTGTGAAGTGAAGGTATGGAAAAGATTTCCTTCATGAAGGAAAAATGGCACCTATGAAATTCATCCATGCTTGCTGACCATTTATGGAGACTGAACAGTGGATGTAAGTGCAGTGGGCAGTGGGTGCTGCATTCCAGCAGTGGCAACAGCAACATAGAAGATAAGCCATGATCTGGATAGCCATGCAGATTTTTATAAGCATGGCATGCAGGCTTGTACATCACAGGAGAAAATGCACAGCTAATGGTGGTGACTGTGTTGAAAAACAGTGTTTTGTAGCGGAGAATTTGTTCTATCAAATAGTTTTATTTGCTCTTTGTACCTCTTGTAGTTCCCATGGAAATAAATATGAGGCATTACATTTGGAGCAGCTATCACCTTTCCAAGTCAGATACTTTTCTCCTCTGTTCTGTGAAATATCTGAAGAATCCCTAAGTACTGGAAAAATGATCACTATTCTTAGTTTCTTTTGTGCACAGTTGTCAGTACTGATGTCTTTAACTACTCATTCTTTGACTTTGTGTATGTAAATATTATTGCTGATCCACTTCTCATGCATGCTGCCAGAATGGAGCTGGAGCATCCTGGAAAACCAGCTGAGGAAAATGGCCAAATTGACTGTGGTGGTAGAAAGCTTTTCTGAGGGCAGATGATCCCCCAAAACAGGGCAGGCAGAAGTGTAATGCGGTATGACTGCTTCCTGAGTGCACTTTGCACCTAGAATGCTTGCTAATTTAAGTTTTATTGGAAATGCTGCATAGCTGTAAGCTTACCAAATGATGAATGATTTAATACAGAAGATGTTATTACTTTCTGGATCACTTATTGCAAGTATGATGACTGGATTACATCAGATGATGAACTTTACAGGATGAATGTTTTTATTTTCAAAGGTCTGTAGTATTATTAGGAAATCACAGAGAGAATCAAAGCTGCCACAGATAACCAGTCACACTTCAACGAAAGAGCAGCAGCTGAAAAGAATCAACACTCATCTTTAGAATTATCTAGACGTGTATAGACTTAAATGGCATGAAAGAAGGTTTACTTGGCTATACGTGGTTTGTTTTTCATTTGTGATCAGCTATAAGGAGATGACACAAAAATAATTCTGAAATCAAGAACAGCAATACCTTTCTGCTTTCCGCAACATACTACAGGTTTGCAACTGTGAGAATTAAAACTTTTGTCAATATGGTTCCATGACTGTCTCATTTCCAAGGCGTCTGTTTTAGTACCTGCAGCTTTGTAGTAGTTTTTTTACTGTAAGAATAGTTTCAGAGTAATTCAAGCCACAAGAGAAAAAAAGGCATCTTGTGACAGTGTTTAGTTCTGCTGCTGTTATCTCTAAAATTTGACTGTGGAAAAAGCTGTGAAATGCTCTGAATGTAAAACTCTAGCCACAGTCATGGTATTGGAAAGCACGGCATCTTGTGTGAAACTCTATTTGCTATTGGGAGAATTTGGTGTGAATTACAAAACCTGCAAAAATATTTCTGCAAGGAACAGAGTGAACTTAACTGCTTGACCTGCTGTGGAGTCACAGTATTATGCACAGTCCACCTCTGCAGACCTTAATGCACTACTTAGAAACTGTACTCTGGAGATCTTTTCCTGTGATTAAATTGACACTTTAAAAATCCAATGATTTGTAGGAAGTATGTGCAGAATCTGGCTCCACACTGTCTTATCTTGCATGCTTTTGAGCTGTGTCTAGCCACCAAACTTCTCCACTAATGGAACAGTCCTATACTTACATTACCTTGGCCATTTTGTATTTATTATAACCTTCAAGTTACCTACATTCTCTTTGGGTTAACAATGGGAGACCAGCTGATGATATTCTGGATCCCCATTGCAGCTAGAGTGCTCTGTTTTCACTGATATTTCTCTTCTCTTGCTGCTTACTACCATGATGGGCATGTTTCTACTAAGGAAAATTGTTCAGGATTGTCAAAGCTTTAAATGACACTCTAAAGCAGTGATTCTTAACAAACTTTCCCAGTCCCCACAGAAACAACTGATAGGTACTAAGAATCTTCAGACCAGAAAACTTCTAAAATGTCCTACACAAATAAAGAATCTGCCATCTTATCCCTTTATTCTGGTCTAAATATAATGCTCAGTTTCTCCAGGACTTTTCTTCTGTGCCTGCGCATCTTGCTAAATAAACAATCTTTTATCATATTTTTTCATACATCTACAATCTTTGGTTTGTATGTTCTTTGTTACCTTAGTAGCAGTAAAGTTCTGTATAATCTTCCATGAACATCTGGCATGACAATGAATCATTCTTACAATTAAAGCTTGGAAACATCACCTCTTCACCATAAACTCAGATTTTCAACTCCAGTCTTCAAATGTAGTGTTTCTGCACCTCCTATAAACATTGAAAACTGCTTATAAATCATTTTAATTTGTTTTCATTTAGTACATTTTTTATACTTACGTAAATGTTTGTACAAATCGGTCTTCAAGCCTTTAGAATGCATAGTAGAAATGAAGTTAAAACTATGGCCTAAGGACATTTATTTACCATTGTCAGCTGTAGAATTCTAATGGTCAGTCTTAACCTATACACTGCTTGAAAGTGCAAAATGTCATGCAGCAATATCTAATGGCTTTTACTCTCCACAAAATAGTAGTTCTTAAGACCCACGTAAAGGAAGAAACTGCTCTGCAAGCTTTGAAGTTTTTACCTTAGAAGTAAATTTAGAAGTATTCTTTTCCCTAACTTTCTGCATTACTTCCATGGTAGAACTATCTTCTTAGCATACATGATCTATAATGAAGCACTAAAAAAAGAAAATGAAAGGTTGTCTGGATTCCCAGTGTTTTCTTGCTCATGCTATATCACATTTGATCCTGAGAAATTACAGATGCACAGAATATTAGACAATGACTTAGAAAAAAAACAGAATCACTTGAAAATTCACTGAAATACAAGAAAGATGTGGAGCTGTTGGGGCAGGTTTGGAGGAGAGCCATGAAGATGATCAGCGGGCTGGAGCATCTCTCTTATGAAGTAAGCCTGAGGGAACTGGACTTGTTCAGCCTGGAGAAGAGATGGCTCCAGATAGACCTCATCATTGCCTTTCAGTGCTTAAAAGGAGCTTATAAACAGGAGATAGAGCAACTTTTTAAACAGGCAGATAGTAGCAGAACAAAGGGGAATTGTTTTCAAGGAGAAGAGGAAAGATTTAGATGAGATATTAGGAGGATTTTTTTTTTTCCTCAGAAGGTGATGTGGTGCTGGCAGAGGTTGCCCAAGGGGAGCTAAGAATGCCCCAATTGCAGGTGTTGAGGGCCAGGTTGGATGGGCTCTGGGAGTGTGATCCAGTGGGTGGCAACTCATGGCAGAGCAGTTGAAATGAAATGTACTTTAATGTTCTTTCCAATCCAAGTCATTCCATGACTCTATGAAAATCTTTTCTAAATGATGTTTGAAAGGACACTTTGACAAAGCCAATCCTTTCACAGTGAAGTAGTGTGGAAGCAGGTGGGATGCCCCTTTCTCTGTGTTAGACAGAGTCTATAAATAACTGTGGAATAAGGAAGATGAAGTATTGGCTAAGTGTGTCAAATATTATGGATGGATGACCTTCATTAGCTTTGACAATTTAGCTCAACTTGGAATGTAATACCTGGCCATGAGTTTGACAGCCCAGATTCTGTTTTGAAGTTCCAGCTCTAGGAACCTCCCAACCTGAGAGCTGCAGGGAAAAAAGGGGGACTGTAGAACAGTAAGAAACACTGATACTGGCTTGGCTGGCTGAGGGTCGGTTTGGGGCATTTGAAATGGAGTAGTGTGTTTGGATTTTTCTAACAGGTGTTTGTTTTACTTTTTCCATAGCTTTTAAGAATTTATGCAGCTCAGTCATAGGCTCAAGTGCATTGAAATGAAAGTTGTTTGCTTTCTAGGTGGAAAAGGAGACTATAGTTAATTCAGTTTCCAACAAGCATTCTTATGAAAGTAATGCACAGTTACAAACGAACCTTTTCAACGTTGGCACCTGAATTCTTGTTACGCGACTTCTCGGCAGGACAGTGAAGCCGGTAGAAAGTCTTCCTAATGACTTCTACAGGGCATAAATTAAGCTCTGAGCAACTGAGTTTCCTGATTATTCTTTATTGCTCTTGATAGGTACATTCCACAGAACACGTCATATTTTGAAAAATGTATATAAATATTAATTTATATACATATATAATTAATATATAGCAAATTAAAATGTAAAGAAAGCTTTAGGAATGTAGTTGGCACTTGGAGTTGTTTGACTAGGAAAAAAAAGCCAAGTCATAGTCTGCACTGAGCTCAGACAGTGGAAATTTACTGAGGCTGGTGATAGGGCAAAGGTCTGGAAGAGCTCCACCATTGGGGTAAAACGGTGGAAAGAGAGAGTTTAATCACAGGAAATGAGTAACCATCTGGCTGCATACAGAGAATTAAGAGGATGAAAGTTACAAGTATACTAACGCATTTAAGTCTAGTAACTATGTAAGTCTGAGTCCTTAAATAAAGCCTTCACAGACCCCAGAGCTTAGGAGGGCCACAGGGTTTCCTCAATCGCTTACTGATGAGCTGACTGATCAAGATTGATTTGGGGTTATTCTGTTGATTAACAACATCTGTTCTGTCCCTGCCAGTACTTGACAGCCGTACGCCTACACCAATGCATGAAAAGAGAAGATGGTGTTTAACTCCTCTGGGATGCGCAGCAGTGCCCCACCTGCACAGCAGGCTGCCCCACATCCCGCCACTCGCCCTGACAGGAGCACAGTGTCAAGGCCTGCTTGCGTGCACATTTTTCACCACTTCGCTGCTGCAAACGGCGGACTGAGGAGCCAGACCTGGGCCTGCCAGGGCAGTGCAGTGAGGACAGGAGGCTCGGGTGCAGCCAGGTGGGATGGCCTGACATGAGGTGGCCCACATAGCAAAGCTGCACGGCATAGCAGTGAGTGTAAACGCTCCATGCACTGGAGCTGGCCACGTGCAGCCAACATGCAGACAGGGCGCTGAGGCACTGCAGCCTTCACACGCGGACTGCGGCACTCGCCTCCTAAAGTAAATCCCCCTAAAACGCAGCCGTTCCGGCGCGTCGCCCTTTCGCTCCCAAAGCACAACAGTGCAGTCCCGCAGAACTACATTGCCCGTCGGGCGCTGCGCTCCGCCCCCACCTTTCCCGCCTCCCGCCGTTATCGCCTCTCAGAGACAAGGGCTGCGGGCCGGGGAGGTGCTGCCGGGTGGGCGGCGGTGGAGCGGCGCGCCGGGTCCCAGAGCGGCGGAGCTGCGTTCGCGTGGCGTGCTGCCCGTCGCCCCGTCCCGTGGCCGCGGTGCGGCTCATGAGGTGAAGATGGTGATCCGCGTCTTCGTCGCCTCCTCCTCGGGCTCGGTGGCGGTGAGTGGGAGCGGGGCTCAGCCCGCGGCGCCGGGGCAGTGCGGGGATCGGGCGGAGCTGTCCGGCGGCATCCGGCACGTGCGGGCGGTGAGATGGGGGGCAGCCGGAGACAGGTGAGAGGGGGAGCATCGGGTAGGGAGCGCCTCTCCGAGCGAGCAGCCCTCCCAGGGGAGGTCTAATTCCCGTCCAACTCCTTTCTGAAAAGCAGCGCTGAGTCTTTCTGCTTAACTGAAGCTCTGCTTTGATTATGTCCGCGACCTATGAGTGTCCGCGTTTCCGTATAAACTGACAGGGCTGGTTTCTGTGAAGGCAGTCTGAATGGAAGCTTTCAATTAAGTTTGCTTTCCGATGAGAGCCAAGGGAAGGACTCGGACGTAGGTGCTATTCTCTGTGCCCCAGCAGTGAAGGTGGCGGCGGCGTTTTTACACCAGGTGCGGCTCTGCATTTGCCCATCCCGAAGCTCAAAGTGCGCTCCCTTCCTTTTGCCTTTCGCTGTGCGCTGTTTGCTTTCAGTTCAGTGGCACGGTGACAGGTCTGTGTCCTGATATGTTTTGGCAGGAAAGATTCCAAATGCTTAGTAACTGCTTTACAGCTAATAGCAACTCATTATCCATTTCAGTGACCAAACAAGTAAATACGGAGCGTTTTCGGAACTCCAAGTCATGTTTGTGAGGCATCCATAGCAGAAACCTCTCCTTCCCTGCACATGCAGGTGGTCCAGCACTACGAGGATTACTTTCTGTTTTGTGTTCCCGTCTCAAACAATACTGCACGGTGTCATCATTTGATTTCGTTGGGGGTGGCGTTGGGGCTGCATAATTAGCTCGTACATATCTCCTCATCTATCCATTCTGCAAGTAGGTTATTCATTGGGGTTTTTGTCTCTGCCCTCCCCTTCCACGACCTGCTAACAAGATGCATATGCTATTGGTAGTAGCACTGTAGCCCATCTGTTAACGCACCAAAGCTGAGCTTGAAAAGGAATGCACATCAGTGCTGACTTTTTTCTCCTGTGTTCTACAACACAGCGACACATAACAACAGTTTGCATACTGGTGATAATCAGCTTATTTTTGTATAGTCACAGTATGTCTGGGTGCAACCCAGCCAGAGAAGGATAGGTAGCAGAGGGCTGGAAGGTACTGCTAGCCAGGAGCAGAGCTGTGACATCTATTTACTGTCTGTTCTTTTTTCCTTTTCATCAGTGTTTCCTTGACATTAGGAACCTTCCCCATGGCTTAAGGTCCTGCTGTGCTCAGTGTTGCATCTCAGGGGCTTTATTTCTGTGAGTTCTGTATGTCTATAGACTGTGTCTTGCTGACTGAGAACAGTGACAAAGGAAAAGCTGTTATCAGTGGGTTGTGTGGGAAACCACACCTGGAGAAAGGTGCAATTGCTGTATTCGCACATTTTTAAACAGGGAAAACTTAAATATGTTTTTATCCTCCTGAGCATAAGAACTATAACCAAGCAGAAGTGAAGTGAAACAAAAGTTCCTGTCATTCTCTGTCTCCTGCTCCAGCCTTCATCATAACTACAGCAGCTACTTTTTGGGATGCAGATCATGAGATGGGATGATATCCCTGTTCAGAGAGATTGGTGCCCCCAACAGGTGCTCCTTCATCTTTTGCAGAAAAGCAGTGTCAGAATCTATGGTTTAGCTTCTACCTGTAGGTCAGCTTGTGTCAAACTGTAGGTCTGCTGTTTGTGAGAGTGGATGTAACTGAGTTTATTATCTGACTTCAGTATGAGACCAAAAAATTCTGTATGCAATATTTGCTGATAAACTAAAAGCAGTGTCATAGGGACAGGATTTTTCTAATCTAACTAGAAATGTTTTGTTAAATTGCTCTTTATTTTAAAACAAAAAGTTCATCTCATTTCCTGAGCAATTTCCTTTTGGATTTCCTTGTTACCTGCAGTGTGCTGTTCAACCGGGGATGTTTTTCTGTCCTTTTTCCTCTTTGTGCCTGGAATAGGTCTGCTTTGAATGTATTTGCAAAAAGGGAGTGGTAAAGACAGTTGTTTATTTAAATAAAAGTAATATACAGCAACTTCCTCATGCTACTGGAGAAAGGGCTGATGTGAAGCAGTAAATATATTGAGCTAACTCTTCTAGCATGACTCCTTTTGAATACTCAGGTTGGATGATATGAGTCTTAACTGTGGTGTTCCTGAGAAATATGCTGGTCCTGGAGTCAGCAAAGACTCCTGTTTCCATAAGTATGACCTTTCTTGGCAACTTTGATGTGTTTATTGATCATGTTGCTTGCTGCAGTTTGTTTCAGGCTAAAGATAAACATACGTGATAGCTGTACCTAGTTGTGAGAATTCAATTCATAAAGTGGTTTGGGAGTGATTACGGAGAATGAGGAAGGGAAGTTATCAGAGTGGGTGGGAAGGGACTGAGAACAATGTGAACTTTCCCTCCCTTTGGTCACAGCCTTCTCCCTGCAAACCTTTCTCACATCTGAAAGTTCTCAGATCATTGAGAGGTTAATATTATTAGTATTATTTTACAAGAAAACTTGTGGTTGTAAATTTGTAATGAGCTTGAAAGAGCCCGCAGGTCACAAGACCCAGTTATGTAGCTATTGCTTGAGTGGAGACATTCTTCTTCAGTGCTTTCTGAGGGTGGACTGTGGGTTTACCCTGTGGAAATGCCGAAGAGAAGTTCCTGAGATCTTGTTGTGGGAAGGCAGGAGAGAGGCATGAGGCATCGTGTGTGTGTGTGTGTGTGAGTGTACTCTTCTAAATAGCACCATGTTGTTTTTTTTAAGCATGCATTAGAAGGATCCAGCTGAATCACAGTGGGAAGCCTATGCTTAGCCAGACGGGCATGTTTTTACAAGCTTTACCATCTTCTGCTTTTTCTGACCTGAATTTCTATTTGTTGCTGGACAGCTGGGTCTCAAATTCCAGGCACCCTGTGGGCTCTGGTGACAGGCCTTGCTGCTCCTCTTTATTGAAAGCAATGAATGTTATTTTATGACTAAGAGAAAAGCCACTTTAAAGTTAGTCTTTGCTTTTCTCTCCTAACAGTGCTTCAATATTTTGAGGAAATACATGGTGAAAACCAAGGACAACTAATTCTGAGGTGAATGTAATTTAATTCACTTCACAATCCACAATGCAGGATGTATTGACTTGGCTAAATGGTTTTCAGTGTTTTAAAGCCAGGTCCATCTTTGACAGGAAGCTGCAGTATGAGCAAATTACCAAACTCTGCCTGGAATTCCTGCAGCTATCTGGAAATACTGAACTGGAGGGGGCTTCAGTTCTCTTGCAATCAGAAGACCAAAGGTCAGGTAAAAGGAGGGTTGCTGAAGGGCTTTCAATGGAGAAACCCTCAAAAAACTGTCTCGCCTGTACTTTCTTCTTTCTAGTAATAATTTATGGCCTTGGAGGTTCCTTTAAGCTGAACATGTATTGTAGGGGAGCTGCTAACATAGCAGAACAGAGAGTAGAATCTATTCTGACTAGTGAGAGTTGCAAAACGCTTTCCCATCAAATTTTTTATGTATTCTTGAGATGCAAAAACAACTGAAATCAATTCCATTAATGTATGAGAGCAAACACTGCTCGGATATGTTCTTCATGAGAATGTGTTTAAGGGAACTAGAAGTTTGGAAAAACATAGCATGAGACAGTGAAAAAAATGGACTTTAAGGAATGATAGCAGATTGAACTTTGATTCTTTCAATCGAAGAGAATAATGGATTTTTTTTTTTTTTTTTTCAACTAGGAAGCTTGATAAAAGTGTAGCTGTAGTTATATTGTCTATACTAAATATTAGTTTTATGAGATTACAACTCTCCTTTTGTTTAAGCATATTACATAGATCAATGCATAAATGCAAACAAGTTGGAATTTTTGCTTTCTGGAATGATTTTAAACTACAGTATAAAGCACCAGAATGCCAAAGCAATCACAATCATGTTTAGTTGGAGACAAATCAAAAGCTAAGATTCTTAAAGCAAAGCCTATCTCCTACCGATAATGAGAACTTTTGTCTCCACCCTTATTTGTACAGTCCTTGCAACTCAACATCTCTCATTATGCTTCTCAGGAAGAACATGCTTCTTGTTTAGTGGCATGCAAGGTTAACTTAGAATGTATCACTTCTAGAGTATTTACCATCTTATTGGCCTTGTTTTTGCCTCTCTGCGTCTCCAAAAAGCTCAAATGGCTTTGCTGGTTTCTGTCAGTCCTGAGTGCAAGTTACTGTGGCAGTGGAAGCCTGAGAGCTTGTGGCTGACTTCTGCCAGGTGGGGAGGTCAGTGCTGAAGGCTCTGTCTGGTCCTTAAGGACCTCCTGTGGAACTTGCTCAAGTCTGAATTCTAGAGAAGTCTGAGTTCTAGGTGTATCCTCCTTCCCTATGATGGAGAGCACCAAGAACCTCCAAACAGTGGTTCAGAGACTGGAGGAATGTGTACAGCGGGGAGCCCAGCATGAGCTCTGCACACAAGAATACAAGTGGAATTCAGACCCTTTGCAGATGGTATTCAGTACCCAACTGTTGCACCATTCGCTCCATTGCTTTTCAAATATTTACCTTTCTTCTTGGCAGGTAGATTATGTCAGAAACAATGTCAGTACCTCGTAGAAATGCTTGAGGCTAGCTACATAGTAACACGAGCAGTAGGACTGTTTCTGACCTTTGTTTGCAATTGTAGCTGTAATAAAACTTCAAAGGAAGTATTGTTCTGACCGGGTTTCTGAAGACTGAAACTTGCACTTTGGCTCTCCATATACTGATCTGCTTTGTACAGACATATGTTTAAATGCCTTTAACTGCTGTATAATGCCATTCTCATCAAAGACTTAGCCCACTGTTTTGATTATATTCAAGTGGTCAGGAAATGGAAAAAAAAATAGTGTAATAAATGGTAACTTGCTTACTTTAAGTCTGTCTTCTCGCCCCCTTCTCCCCCCTCCCTTTTTCCTCCCTTTTTTTATTCTTCTTTTTTTTCTTTTTTGAGAGTATAGCAGTGTGAAAGTGACAGTGACCTGTTCTCCTTAATCTTCCAGCTACACCATCAAAGCCTGGAAAAGCACTTTTGTAACCCTGGTCATGATACCAGTGATTGTGGGGGACTGCATATGACAGAATTTGATTACATTAATTAAGATGAAGTAATTGAATTTATTGAAGTAATAACTAACTTATATGCAGCTTAATGGTATGAATGATTTTTGGAATATTTTATTTTCCTTGTAGTTTTGGGAACTGAAAAACAATTTGTGCCAGTAACTCACCTGCTTGTTTTCTGTAAAGCACAGCCCAGGAGGAAAGGCAGGGAATGAAGCACATGCCACTCTTCAGGCATCCTTGTTTTGTTATCTGGCACTAGGACATCAGCTTATAAACTGCCATATTTACAATTGTTATCATTGCATTATTCTCTGCCAGCACTGCTCCTTCAGAGTCAAGCTCCAACAGAGGAACAAGTGAGGCAGCTCTCGTGCTGTGAAAGCATTGGATCACTGCAACTGCCTGCTTCAGTGAAGCTGAACTGGAGCTCCTAGTACTAGATAACCTCATCTGTTGAATTCAGGTTGAAGGCACTGAGCTTTCCACGTGCAGTTTACTACAGGCTCAGTGTTTGCCTTCTTGTTGCTACAAAGGTCACTGAGCCAGGGGATGCTCATCTGACTTCTGTTACTTTTGTATACCACTGTTGGCTTCAGCTCTGAATTGCTCCCATCTGCAAGCAGTGTAGTCTTCTCACTAGCAGTACGGAGAAATGAATTTCAGGATGAAATCTTTCGTTTAAGATGAAAGAGCTAGAGTGTTGGTGGGAAAGCTGTATTGGGCGACTGAGGCTCTGTCCTTGTGCAAACCACAGCAAGGCAGTGCTGGTTGCGTGATTTACAGGGCTCCTTCAGGAGGAGACCTTAATTTCCTGTAAAGTACATCTTCTGGTGGACTAGAAACAAATTGCTGCAATTTTTGTGAAAGCACATATTTTCTGCATTCCTGAATACTTCTCCACTTTTATTATTTAAGGATTTGTAGGTGAACTTCAAGAAACAATGAGGGCATGCCAGTAAAGACAGAAACGTAAAGCTGAAGTAGCAAAGCTCAGAATAGAAAACTCCACACTGCAAGAAGACACACTTATTCAAAGTATCAAAGCATTCAAATCTTTGTCAGTACTTTTAAGTACTTGTAGTTACTAAGAAAGTACTACTTCATGTGTTAAAAAAATAATCCTTGCTTTTTTATGGGTATGTTGAATATTCCAGTTCTAGAATTCTTGTCAGAGATAATGTACTTCTGTATAAATCCAATTCACTTGTTAAATGGATGCTACTGATTTTAATTAAAAAAAAATCTAGAATGCATACTGTCGCTTGCCCTCTCTTAGATTCTCTCTTCTTCTTTTCCAGTTTGTTTATTTCAGATGATTCACACTCATATTTACTGGAAGAGGGTAATGTAAAAGAAATTAGGATTTGTGGAGAAATAATCAGTATTTAAGGTAGTTCTTTACTGCAGAAAATCAGGACATCTTTTGTCTTTAGCAAACTGAGTTCAAGCTGGAAATATAGAGTTGTTACTAAGCTGGTAACCTAGGCTGTCTATCATTTTACCAGCAAATTCACTAAGGGCAGTGGTTTTCTCAGCTGCAGCCTCCAGTGCTGGCTCCTGTGGGGATCTATCTCAAATGAAACACTGCAATCTTTGTTTTGCACATGGTGTGAAAGTTTGATAAGAACAGTAATGAACACAGAAATGTTGTAGTGCTTGGAAACTATCCCTAGTTAAAATCTACCGTGTGTCCAAAACCTCCGTCATGTTTCAGTAGGTCAGCATTTTCTTCCAGCTTAACATTTAGATAGTTTTTACAGGAGGTGGTTAACATTTAGCAATTCCCTGAAGCTGGTATGTTTCATACTTAATGATATGCAGGGAAGCATATAGCTAGTGGTGGTGTTTTCTCCTTGTTTCTCCTTGTGACTATTGATGAAAACAGTTTACAATTACTTTCGATTGTAATATTTGAAAATGAAAATCAGATTAATTTCAGTGGGGCTTAGATAGATGAGCAGTATAACCTGATTTTTCTTGAAATGCTGGCCAACTTCAAGTGCTTTGAGTGGAGGAAGGGGTGACTGATGTGCAAGATCAGCATGGGAACTCACTGAACATGGAGTTTGTCTCAGACAGAGGTACTGTGAGCACAAAACTAACTTTCTTGTCTTTTGGACCAGCATCTTGGGGTGAAATCTTTTGATTCTTGTCTTGCAAGGCTATGGTGGTGTTTCCATTTGGATGTGCTGCTCCATTCATCGCCAGTCAGACTGAGCTGAGTCTAAAGCTTGTAGATGTCATATTTCTCAGGTGATTGGTGTTATAGTGATGAGAATCTTTCAAAAAATGAGTTATCTCTTCCTGTTACTGATGATAGAAGGAAACAACTGGATTTTAGATCAGTGAACAAGTGTTTTTCACCTACACTTAATATTGTATGACACTGCAAAGTAATTGAATTTGGCACAGAGAAAACAGTAGCTGTGTTTCTGGCTAATTTATGAAGAGAAGCTCTTTGGAGGCACAGGTTGTTCAGTGACTCATGTTAATAATCAATAACAGCATGCCCTTCTGTTGCTGTCCATCTCCCCTGGGTAGCACAGAGCTTGTCCTGGCAGTTAACAGTTCCAGGAATTGTTGGTAGTTTTGTTCTTTTACCTCAGGATAACTAATCTCCATCACTCCTGCTAAGAGAATTTGGAAAACTGTAGGATGTTTCTCATTTCAGTACAAGGAGTAAACTTGTAGAAGCTAATGTCTAGGAGAAGCCTCTACAAATCTATTGATCTACCTTTGCAATGTTTATATGTAAGTGTGGATTTCTGCATGCAATCTTGGTGCATATGTATATATTGTGTATGTTATGCACGTACATAATGCATCTGCATATATATATGTGCGCATGCTTCTTGAAATTGCTGATAGATGCTAACTTAGTAAAATCTAAACATTGGTTTTTACATCCATGGAAGAGTGAAAACAACAATATTGTTGTGCCTCATGCTGGTTGCACCAGCATCTGGCTGGGCCCTGCCAAAAATGACCCTTCTTTTATTTGAATGGCTAAACCTTATAGCATTGTAAACATGGATTTATGTCTTTTGTGTAAATTGCAGTGCTAAAGCTGAGATGCTCACTCAGCTCTTATTCTGAGTATCTGGCCTGTGCTTAAGAGTAACTCACGGTGCTTAAGTAACTCATTTCAGATAATGAGACATCTTCAAAATGTCACAGTAGTTACACAAGTTTAAGTAATTCACCAATGTAATTGTAGTGGCTGATAGGGACATGTGGTGGCATAACTATTTCCCTTCCTCCGTAATGGAAGAATATCTCAGTGTTCTGAAGAGCTCTGGCATGGTTAGCAGTGGCACACGGTTAGTAAGTTTCAGACCTTACTGCTGATAACTTCAAGGTTGCTTTTCTGCCTGTTGTAAAGCCTCTGGAGAGAAGAAATGTCTCTTTGCTTGCAGCTCTTTGAGTCTGCCTTTGCAGCTGCTGAAAATGGGCTGGTTACACTTTGAGCTGTGAAACTGAGCATCTGAGTACAAAGACAAGTCCGATTTTGCCACTGCTGCAGGGTAAGTGATAGCTGTTGGCAAGAGGGGAGTAGCAAGCTTCTGCTTGCAACAAAGCCATCAACAACCACAGCGTCTGGCTTTCTGAGCATCCCATCTTATGGACTGTTCTGTCACAAACTCTGCTGGAAGAGTTTCTGTTGGAGGCTTTTGTCTGTAGGCAGAGACCTGAAACCACAAACTTGTACTGTGTGTCAAATCCAAATCAAAGCACGTGATCCTGTATGTGTCCTTTACACATGCTGATAAGTTCTTCCTGTTTGCTTTCGGCTTTTTGAGCTTTTACAAAGAGACAAAGCTTTGTTTACCTTCACATGCCAGGAGGTACAGCCTGGGATTCTTTTTACCAATCTTTTAACACAAGTCCCCTGAGTTAACCAAGTGGGTCCCTCTGGGAGCAAGAGAACACGACTGGAAAAATATTCACAATTTTTCGTTGATGGAAGTTCCATCACAACACTCATGAATTAGTTTACTTTATTTCTTGATGTTTTCATACGTTGCAGAGTACATTTGGTATCATCTGCACTTTCAAACTTTTTGAGTGAATATTTGGAATGCTTTCAAACTCAATGCTTACAAATTAATTAAATACTGGTTTCTTAATCGTTTAATTGGGTCTGTGTTTTTCAGACAAAGGCAAATGAATTTTCATATGCCAATTTGAAAAAAAGCTTTCTTTGATCTGATGAACAGTAAAGTATTATCAACCAAAACCTGTCTTTCTGTCACTGCGGGGCTAGTGCAGTTATCACCCCTGTCTCACCTAAACAAACCAGGATGTATGAAACATTTGATCTGGATCTGCATCTCCTAAGGCCAGACTATCTTCCTGAACAATCTCTCAGTGATCTGCTATGTTCATATGGAAGCAGAGGCAGGAGTGGCATTTGAAGGAATTAGAGAGCATCAGATTGTTCAGGAGGAGCCTTGTAGGAAGTCAACACTCATTAGAAGGGAGATGCAGAACTAGCCTCTGATGTGAGAAGGCAGCTGCCTCACGGCCCTGCTCTGTGGGAAGTCCTTCCTGCTCAGCGAGGCTGACTTGCCTGCACAAGGACTGGTTTCTAGCAAAGGTGCCCCGCATCAGGCCCTGGGGGAATCTGAAACTATTTGGGTTGTACTGAGTGATACCTTTGGCTGTGTGGAGGTGACTCCAGCTGGCCTCACAGGAGATCTACCTGCAGTTTGTGGGATAGTAATCAGTTGTCTGCTGTGCTGGGGGTGATCAAGAAAGGGATCTGAAGGTGTATATCCAGGAGCTATAAGAAGACATAATATCCTATATAACTATATCCATAATACATGGATATAGTTGTGTTTGTTGGTAAAGAAAAAGCATTGATGTTTATTAATAAAGTTACAAGCTTCACTCTGCTCTCAGTTGAAGCAGAGGTAATTTTGTTATTGATCTGAATAATAGCACTGGCAATCAGCTCTTGTTTAGAGACTGATATCAACAAAATCCATCATCCCAGTCTCACGCAAACATATTTCTAGAACTTTTCAGTAATGCAGTCCAATTTTATCTAAAACTTGACAATCTTCTGGAGCCACTAATGCATTTTTCTGTTGCTATTTCATATAGTGCTAGGAAAACCTTTAAATATCCTTAAAAACTTAGCTTAACCCGTTCCAAATGACTGGTGTTGCTGTTGCTGCTGTCACTTTAAAGTGCGTTATCAGAGGTGTGTGTATCTAGTTGGCAGTGGCACGCCTGTGCTGCACGGATAGTGGCTCTCAGAAGAGAAGGGCGGACGTAGGCAGATTCATTGCACAAACTTGTTTTTCACATCCTTGGGAGCATTGTGGAATCCTGATGTCTCTGATCCTTCAGGATTAGAAAGCAAATAAGTGCAACCATTGTCTTTCAGAGAGAGAGGCAAGATGTCTTTTCTAAGTGTTTGGGCTGACTTAGGCCCTCGAATGCACAGAGGAGGATTGGTGGCTGTGTGAGAAAAGTGCAGATATAAGCTGGTATTGATGTGAGAGCAGGTTCTCCATGAAACCCTGCATGTCTTGCTGGGGTTGGCAGTACTTTAACATGAACAGACCTGCTGGTCTTGCAGCTTGCCTTTATGTGTCTTTGAAACTCTAGGGGACTGTGAGGATGCTTCTGTTTGTGACATCGTGTGGCTCCACGTTATGAGACAACAGCGAGCTGATGAGCAGCAGTGAGCTCCAGATGGGTGCTGCTGAGGGGTGACTTCCAGAGACCCTGCCCTGACAAAACAAAGCTAATTTAATTACTTGCTCCACCTTGGGAGCTGCTAGGTGCCTGTATGCATTCTATTGGATAAATACTCCTGCACCACTGGGTTTTGATGCTTAAGCTGATGAGAAAGAAGAAACATGACCTACTTTTTGTTCTTTTCCAAAGGGTTTGCTTTTATATCTCATCTGCAGTACGTACAGAAAATACAGCTGGGAGTGCTTTCTTCATTGTTACAAAACAATGTGGCTGATAAATACATAGAACTAGTTCACAACACGTTCAGTGCTCTGCTGACTCACCATGTCACAAAAAAAAAAAAAAAAAAAGGAAAAAAAAAGCAATTGTTTGTTTTCATCTTAAAAGTCTGGGTGATAAACATATTACATAAAAGGAAGTGTAAATGAATTAGTTAGGGGACTCTTTTGTGTGTTTTATTTTTCTTTGCAGAATTTGAGTATTGTAACACTTGCATACCTTCCAAAACATGCTTATGAAATGGCTCTCTTCAGTGCTTTTTCACTCTAATCAACAACCAGATATTTAATATGTTCTAAGAAAATTAACTAAACATAGCTATCATGTTTTATTTCCCACAAAAAAAAAAAAAAAAACCAAAAAAAAAAACATAATTCAACCAAGCAAGCATGATTCACACTAACTGACACCTCTAAAACTCTACAAGTTTTCAACCATAGCAGTACTGGACTTTTGTGCAGCAAACTACTCTCTACCAACTGGGGGAGACTGAGATTCAAAGATCAGTTTTCTACTCTTCATTATTGAGCTGAGGACTGAATTTACTGTAGTTCAAAACTTGGCAACTTCTTATCTACTTGCTGAACTGGGACTTTACTGGGAAGAAAGGATACCCTTCAGAATCTACCTACAGAAATAAGCATATGAATAAAGATGATATAATGTGAAGGTCAGAGAACAGCTTATATTCTGTTAGGAGGAAAACTCTGCTATCACTAAAGAGAGGTGAATGAGTAAGGGTTTCAGTTGTCATGTTTATGCACACATTTTGAAAAGGAAGATAGATGTTACTAGTTGGAAGAGTTTCTTTCACAATGCAAAAAACTTGCTATAAACATGCCAATTTGACAAAAGAGAATAGCACAGAGGGAGTTTAGTGTAGAATACTAAACAGGAGTTCCAAATTATTCTCTGGCAACTTTGAGAGATGTCTGTTGGAAAAGTGCATGAAAATAGCACTTTCTTTTTAACCAGCCTCTTGAATCACTGAAACATATGGTAAACCATGAGCAAAGACGTCTGTATCTTGAAAGAAGTTAGCTGCCAGCCATGGTTTGATGTGTTAGTGTTTTGAAGTGAGTTATTCTAGTCCTGCAGGATGGTTCCTTCAGGAGGATGGAACTGACAACATGCTTTATGAATCCCTAACGCCTTGCAGGATGCTCAGAGATCCATAGAATTGTCAAGGTTGGATGGCTGTGACCATCAAGTCTAACCATCAGCCTATCCCCACCATGCTCACTAACCACTCATGGTGTCTTCTGTTCTGTGCTGGCCACCAAGGCTCCAATGTCATTGGAACTTCCGAGGTCTGGCTCAGCTCCTGTTGCAAAGTTTCCAGGTTTTGCTTTGTATTAGCCGTTTTTTATTTTCACAAGCAATGCTATTTTTTGGTTTTGCATTGGTGTCTTTTCACCATCTCTGCGTGGTGGTGCTGGTAGTTGATATTTCTGAATAACCTTCCTTTATGTATGTATGTATGTATGTATGTATGTATGTATGTATGTATTTGTTTATTTATCTATCTTCTTGGTCTTTCCCCTTTCTGTTTGGTCTCTGTCTGCCTCTGCTTCTCCATTACAGACCCACTGAAAAAAGGAACCCCCCTCAGCACTCACCTTCAGTTATTTTGAAGGCTCCTTTGTGTTTACTCGAACAGAGAATAAAATTTTCTTACAAACTGTCCTAAATAACTGTTCCCCTTCAACTTGTAGTAGAAACATTTCTACACAAAACCAGGCTGGATGTGGCTCTGGTCTAGTGGTTGGCAACCCTGCACATAGCAGGGGGGTTGAAACTAGATGATTTTAATGGTCCTTTTCAATCCAGGCCATTCTATGTTACGATTCTATGATTTAAATGTATTTTATCACAGTTCAGCATCTAACAATAGGAAGATGAGGCTAGCAGGCATTGGGCATGGAGCAAATTTTACTCTCTTTTGTTGTTTTTTTTTTTTTACAGAAATAACCAAAGATGTTTTCTTTTGCTCACTGCATGTAGTGAGGAGTCTTAAAACCCAAACCTGGCTCAACTGTAATTGCATTTTGGAAATGCTGGACTCTTTCAGAGGTCGCCTACTAAGTATTGTGCAGAGGTAAAGGTATGCAGATTGCCTCACAAAGCAGTGTCTCAGCAGCTCCCAGGGATCTGCAGACTGATTTTACATTAAGCTGAGCAGACTGAGCAGATTGCCCTCCCAGCTTCATAACTATTTCATATGGTACGTCCTTAATTATGCCTCTGTATGCAAGCGGCTGATTGCTGCTAGTGTAGCCCTGGGCACTGCAGGCTGCATGTGGCTGCTGCTCAGGGACTGCTCTATTTATTTTCAGCCCGAAACATTCTGGGGTCAATTTTTAGGATTTTGAAATATGAATATATAGTTTTTCTTCAGGATGAAGTGTTGAGCTATGTGGGGGTCTGTTCCGAGGAGACTCTTCTATCGTGTAACGTAGTGGTGACTTTGGCAGTTAGCCACTTATGTAAGTATTCCCACCAGCAAAGAAATACTGACTTTCTATCTTTTTTTTTTTTTTCCTACCCTCCTCCATCAAGGCACAGTTTCTCCTCTCCTTTTTCCCTGTGTGTGTGGCTGAGCTCTATTTTCCTGTGCCAAGAACAATGAATTAATCATCTGAATCTTTGTGTCACAGCCCTGCCATCTCTCTGCAGTAAAAATTGCCAGGGCCACTTGTGCTCTCCAGCCAAGCAGAGAAAGATGTTCAGCAGAAGCTCAGTTGCTGCATGTTGCAAATGTAATGGAACTGTGAGGATTTGCATGTTAATCTCAGAGTGTGTGAGATGACAGTGGCAATTCTCAGTGCAACAATCCCTTTGGGTATATTCTTTTGACTTAAAAAGGCAATGGCTCCACGTCTGGTATTTTCAGCTGTGGCAGTGAGCTGGGTTGTGTGTTTGTGTTACAAAATACTGCTTTTTCAGTTTGTATTTCAGGGACCTGTTGCTTGTCATGCTCAGCTTCTGCTGAGTCTTCTTGGGGTGTGGTTTTGCTACTGATAAAGACTGAGCAGATGGTAAAGACCTGACTGCCTCTCCCTCCCTTGTCCCACCGTTTCCTGCATTATGCTGCTGCAGGGGAAGCTGTAGGAGCTGCATGATAGGAGGGAGCAATGTTGCACCACCTTCATGACAGCCAACAGTGAGATCTGCTTAGCTGTGTCATTGTGCTGCATGCTGAAGGTGCCCCTGCCCAATGCATTGCATCCCATTCTCAGCTGAGTCAGTGAGGGGATAGTGTGACTGCTGCAGCACTAGGGTAAGGGCACGGATCAGGAAAGACTGACCAGGTTTGAGAAGGAAAGGAACAGCAGGACCACCTCTGCCTTGAGATACCCAGGTCTCAATGGATGCATTTTGGCTTCTTAATTGTCAGACTTCTAAAGTGCATTTGTAGGCTCTCATCTAATTTTGCTGAATTTCTAGGCCATTCTGGGCATGACTGGTGATGATAACACCCTCATTTTGTTATTCTGCTGTTAAGGGAGAAATAGGTATTTTGTTTTTACTGGAGGTCACTGTTCAGATTAGCTGGGAGATGGTTAAGCAGTGACCTGAGCTGATTAAAGTTGTATGGGAAGCAGTAATCTTATAGTAAAAAAGTTTTTTTCAGTCTAACAGAAAAAATATGGAAGTGTAAGTGGCTGAAATCTGGAGGTGAGGTAAATTCTGAATTGAAGCAGGCAGGGATTTTAAGCAAAGACAATTAGCTTTGGGAACAATTAGAAAACATTGCAGGTTCTCTGTCATTTACAGTTCAGGAATGGAGCTTAGGGGAAAACAATTTGCAAGAAATTTCCTACTCCTAAGAGAAATTAATTCAGGGATGCTGAAGGTCAGACCAGATAATCCCAATGGTCCCATCTGGCCTGACAGTGCCTCTGAAGCATTATCTGCAAAGCAGACTGTGGTGTAGTCTCCTGTACCTGCTGCACATCATCATGAATCACAGAATCAGAGAACTGTAGGGATTAGAAAGGACCTCCAGAGATCATCGAGTCCAACCCCCCTGCCAAAGCAGGTTCCCTACAGCAGGTCGCACAGGTAGGCATCCAGGCAGGTCTTGAACATCTCCAGAGAAGGAGACTCCACCACCTCCCTGGGCAGCCTGTTCCAGTGCTCCGTCACCTCACTGTAAAGAAGTTCTTGTGCACATATGTGTGAAACTTCCTATGCTGCAGTTTCCGGCCGTTTCCCCTTGTCCTGTCTCCACTCACCACTGAAAACAGTCCGGCCTCGCCATTCTGCCCCCCACACCTCAGATATTTATAGACCTGGATCAGGTCCCCTCTCAGTCTTCTTTTCTCAAGGCTCAACAGACCCAGTTCACTCAGCCTTTCCTCATAGGAGAGATGCTCCAGGCCCTTCACCATCTTTGTGGCCCTCCGCTGGACTCTTTCCAAGAGATCCCTGTCTTTTTTGTACTGGGGAGCCCAGAACTGGACACAGTACTCCAGATGAGGTCTTACCAGGGCAGAGTAGAGGGGGAGGATCACCTCCCTCGACGTGCTGGCCACGCTCTTTTTAATGCACCCCAGGATGCCATTGGCCCTCTTGGCCACAAGGGCACACTGCTGGCTCATGGCCAACCTGTCATCCACCAGGACACCCAGGTCCCTCTCCGCAGAGCTCCCCTCCAGCAGCTCATCCCCCATCCTGTACCGGTGCATGCAATTATTCCTCCCCAGATGCAAGACTCTACACTTGCTTTTGTTAAACCTCATCCAGTTTTTTTCTGCCCAGCTCTCCAGCCTGTCCAGGTCTTGCTGAATGGCAGCACGGCCTTCAGGCGTGTCAGCCAATCCTCCCAACTTCGTATCATCAGCAAACTTGCTGAGGGTGGCCACTATCCCCTCATCAAGGTCACTGATGAAGATGTTGAACAAGACCGGATCTAGCACAGACCCCTGGGGGTCACCACTGGTTACAGGTCTCCAGCCAGACTCTGCACCACCAACAACGACCCTCTGCACTCTTCCAGTCAGCCAGTTCTCAATCCACCTTGCTGTCCACTTGTCTATCCCACACTTCCTCAGCTTTGTTATAAGGATGTCGTGGGAGACAATATCGAATGAAGAAATGAAAGACAGGGGAGAAGGCCTGTATATATTAGCTGAGGTGGGCTTTTTTTTTGTATATTGAGCTACTGAACTAGTGATTAACTCATTTCAACTCTGTATATCAGAATGCACAGTTTATTATTGCTGTTTTTTAATCCACCTAAGCAAACTGTCTCCAATGCTGGGATGAATGGAGACATCTTTGAGTGTTTCTTTCCTGTCTTATATTTGTGAGTGAATAGAAATGTAAATTAAAAGCAAGACTAAATCCATGAAAGCAGAAGTTCAGAAAACAATCATCCTGCTTAGAACATGAAAGACAGCCATTGGATTATCATAGCAGACTGTTAGCTTAGAATTTTCTCCTCCGTGCTGGAGAGAGATTAGAATAACTTCATGTAAAGAGATACTGATTTTTGTTTCATGATCAGTGTTGCTGCTTAACCAAAAGATATAATAGTGCCTATTTGTGTTTGCGCTTATGGATAATATTGATTTCATAACTACGAGGGAATTAAAAAAACAAATCTATGTTTAATTGCATGCTTTGAAATGAGAGGCATAGGTTGCGTATTGAAGCTGGAGTTTCATGGAATATAGAATGAAGTGTGGAGGATTTTGAGACTTCACAGGGGGTGTTTATTTTCATGGTTTATCTTTCAGCATCTTGTGATACTTTAAGATGTATCAAAAGCAAAATATTTTGGTGCTAAGGCGGCGGTCTGTTATCTAAGGATATAAATGCTTTCACAAATTATTATATAAATAGCCATAAACTGAGGTTTTGTGATCTTGTATTTCTGATTGTATGAACACTTTTTTTCAGGATCCTTTAAGTTGCATTGAGTCCTAGAAAGCCAGGAAGAAGCAAGGTGCAAAGCTTAGTTGCATGAAGAGGACTAAAGCGTGCACCTAGTTTGTCACCTGAGGCTGCATTAATCCTCCCTGGGCTTTGGGCAGGAGCTCAGGTCCCCTGTGTAGGCTAGTGAGGAAGGAGAAATTGTCACTGCCCTTTGGGGCATGTTGGCCTGCTGAGGGCTTTATTTGGTTGAATGCTGGAGGTTTTTTTAGCTTGGAGTAATCACAAACAATAACTACAGGCAGGATTGTGAGGCTGACGCATGCCTGAGGCACAGATCCAGTTGTATGGGAAGACAAAGATCCTGTGGTTTTCTTGGGGAACAATCAGCTGGTTTCAGTTGCCACAGATGCTCTGAGCATCAATCTTAAACAACAAGGCATAATTTAATAGGATTTTTAATGTAAGCATTTTTCCTGCTTCAGTTTACAAACTTCAATCAAATCACTTGGAGGAGGAGATGATGTTGCCTCTCTGCCTAAAATTTTTCAAGGCATTTTGTTTCAATTTATACAGCTGCCACATCCACAGCTGATAACTCCTGCAGATGTCGTGTGCAGAATTGCAAATCTTCTGGCTCAAAAACCCCCCAACCAATTTATTTCCCTTCAACATCTTAATTAGTTTTATAAAAATAAAAGAGAGAGATTAGGAAGTGTGTGATTGTGGGAGAATTCTCATAGTGTGAAGGGTAAAATATGAGGGAGCTGCTTAAAACTGAGCTGCAGTTCGCTTTATAGTGAACTGGCAGACAGCAGATGAAATGATTACATATACAGCAAAATGTGGCTTGGGCATGGAAAGCTTTGCCCAAGGCTGCCTTGGTCTCACAAACAGCTTACGGCAGTGACTTGAATGTCACAGCATGCCAGGGATTGTCCCAGCTGTGCAGTCAGTGCACGGCCACTCTGAGGAGTGCAGGTCTGAAAGACTTGGCGAGGGCATGCTGCTCTGCACTGGGATGCTGCTCTGTCATCTGCTGGCTAGACCAACCTGTGAAGCTGATGAATGCCATAGAGGCAGAATTCAAGATGGTTTTAGCAGTACTTCATTGCAAACAAATGACATCTCCACATGTTTCTTTAGGTGTCTTATTTCTATTTTAATAAATGCTTGTTAATCGCCATTAAAATAAAATAAATCCTACTTTGGTCTTCTCTTGAAACTTTGCTCCTACACTGACCATAAATTTCCTTATCGCAGTTTTTAGGGAGGCAGTAGAAGTCAAGTATTGGTGCCAGCAGTGATGACAATGCAGGAATTTACCTGTTATTGATATGGTATTAATTTCATGCAACTTTTGGAGCTGCCTTCTGTATGAAAAAGTGATTCTTTTATGGTATGCCTAAAAACTAATATAGCTTATGTAAGAAATAGAGAAAAAAGCACCACCACGAACAAAAAAAAACCCAACAGCTACAAATTCACGTAGAAAGGCAGTAATCATTTAAGACTTTTGTATTTCTGGTTTGTTGAGATGGCTACTCTTTTAGTTCAAATGAGCAATGATACCATCACTGTTACCTCCAAAAGATGTGTGTTTTTGTGCTGCATTTAGGTGGATGCAATGGGCTGTGTGACAAGAGCATCTAGCACATGCACTTTAAAGATCCTGATTTCCAGATAGTATTTGGGTCATATGATGCCCGCAGGCATGATTCATCCACCTGGGCTTTATGCCAATCAGCAACTGTGTGGACAAAACACTCCAGGAATACTGTAAAATTATTAAAGTGCTATTTTTTCTTCAAATAATGCAGTTGATTATAGCTGTAAAAACACAGCATATAGCTTCCTTCTGAAGGAGATTGTTTCATTAAGTAGATGCAGAAGATACAAAATGAACTGAAGAGAATGCAGAGCAGGTTGAGACAGATGAGCACAGCTAGTTTTCCTCAGCTCTGCAGACTTTCTTTTCAAAGATTGCTGTCTTGCTATCACATCCTGTTTGAGGCAGAGATGATCTTCACCTGATGGATCTGCTTGAAGCCCTGCAAGCTGTTAAGAGCTGACCTTAGCTGCAATGAGCTAAAAACTTTTGGTGTTTTGCCTCTATTAGGCTTTCATATGAAGATGATAATCTCTTTGGAGGGAATAAGCCCTATACATTTAGTATGTACCTAGTGCGTTTTTTTGTGGTGAAATTAATTTTCAAGAGATGAAATCATGCTTATTTTTAGACACATGCATTATGCAGACGGACGCTCTTAATTAAAGATTCAACAAGCCTTGTTCAGGGAACCATGGAGCTGCATTTTTATGAGATATCTTGGTGTCTAGGAAAACAAATATGTGCAACTGATGGTTTTTTTTTTTCACGCATGCCAACATGTCTATCTCAGTGATCACCTATAGGAGTGGACTTTTCTCAGATTTGCTAGGTTGCTTACCTTACATTTCTATCTGTCTTTATGCTTCAAAAATTTAGCCCCCAGTCGTTTTGAAAACCAGCTATATCTTTTAATTTCTACTTCTTGTTCTCACACACTTCATTTATTTATCTTTTTAAAGATTCATCAGAGCGAAAGGCTGAAAATTCCACAGTGGAACTAGAGAGACAGCCTTCTAAAAATGGGATGAGAAGGTACCTTTGTCAACTTGTAGAGAAACAGCAGTGTTTAATGTCTATGAACTTAAAACTGAAAAAAAAATTCCCCTTTCTTCCTGAGTTCTTGACTTTCTGTCATGTGGAAGTAGGACAGGAGAGAAGGAATGTACTCAGGTTTGTAACACATCTGGGTTATGGTTGACTTGCTCTCATGTATTGTGTTTTTGTTTTTTTTTCTTTCATCTAGATAAAGAAGAGGCAACAAGATGTGGTGAGATTTCTAGAAGCCAATCGCATAGAGTTTGAAGAAGTGGATATTACGATGTCAGAGGAGAAAAGACAGTGGATGTATAAAAATATTCCTGAGGACAGGCAGCCTGCACAAGGCAATCCATTGCCACCACAGATATTCAGTGATGATCGATACTGTGGAGTAAGTAGTTGTTACAGTTGTCAATGAACAGTGTGGCTGTATATCCTAATACCTCAGCATGTTGGAATTATAGGATCATTGATTGGCTTCAATTGGGAAGATGACCTTAAAGATGATCTAGTTCGAACCCTGCTGCTGTGGGCAGTATTGCCAACCACTAAATCAGGCACTAGAACATCTTGCCCAAGGCCCCTTCACCTGGGCATAGAGCAGCTGACTACAACAGTCTGGTGCTTCAACCATCCAGCCAATTCTTTATCCACTTATTAGTAAACCTTCAAATCCATACTTCTCTGATTTAGAGATAAGAACATAGAGTGGGACAACATCAAAACCATTGTATACCCTCTTGGCCTTCTAAATAGGCAAAACTTGCTGTTGAGCTTCTTCAGTAGTACCTAGATTAATGTACAACCTATTGGTGGTAAAGTTCTTTTGTTAGACCACTGGACTATGGTGATTTCTGGTTTTGCTACTTGAGGGTAGCAAAAATTCGGAAGGAAATCTTTGGTACCACAATTGAGAACATTGACTAGATTGAGTCATATTGTTATTATAATTTAGCTCCCTCTGTGTTGCTGTTGCATAATATATGCATAATATAGTGCAAATTTCATTTATGCTCAAAGAACCCTTGCAGTCTGAATCCCTAGGAAAATTGAATGCTATTTGCTACTTGATTTGTAAAATAGTTTTATTTTTTCCCTTAAGAGAAGCAACGTGACACTTTTTCTGCTGAAAAACTAATAATCTTGAGAGCTTGTAAATCTGACAACAAATTGATGGGTGAACTGATTTCTCTGGTGGTGTGAGCTGCAATAACATCTATATCAGCTAGTGCAAGCTGAAGTGGTAGCCTTGGACTGTTACATTAAGAATGGCACCATATGGATGTTTTACTTCCCTACTTAGTCTGCAGCCCTGAGTCTTAGGCTCTCTTGTAGCCCAGGAAAACCTTCCCGGAACTTAGATTCTCCTTAGAACAAAGTTTAAAAAGATCTGTGTCCTCTCTTCCTTGCTACATTCTTTTGTACTTCAACTGTATGATTTGTATATCCTTCAGGAGGCAGGTTTTAAGGTATTTACTGAATTGTCTGATGGGAGACCCCCTGATTTAATGTACCACTCTCGATGCATTGAGAAGTGATTTTGTAAGGTTTGTATGTGAGTTTAGTAGGAGGATGAAACAGGAAAGTTTGTGTTTGGGTTGTAATAGATGGATCAGGGTAAACGTGGATACAACGGGATGAAGAGACATCCAAACTAGTTCTAACTTACTCCTGTCTGACTCTACTGCAGTGCAAGTAAGCTGCTGCTAGCTGATGGATCATTCAGATCTGCTGAGAACCTGTTAGCTGCACTGTGATGGCTAGCTTAATGCAGGAAGAGCACAAGAACTGATTCAGGATCCTCTGCAACAAATTACACAGAATCACAAAATTGCAGAGGTTGGAAGGGACCTCGAGAGATCACTGAGTGCAACAACTCTCCTGCTAGTGCTGGTCCCCTACAATGGGTTGCACAGGTGTGTCTTAAACATCACATGTTTGTTTGGAACTTCTTATGTTCAAGTTTTAGGCCGCTCCTATTGATACACACTGCCGGGAAGATCCTGGCCTCATCCATTTGTCCCCCACCTCCCTTTAGATATTTATAAACATTAATCAGGTTCCCTCTCATCTTTTCACCAAATTGTATATGATTAACAGCTAAGTGGCTTTTTTGAAGAAAAATATTTAACATCCCTCTGATATGTAAACAAGGCCAATACAAGACCTCCTACCTCAGCTATTTAACTCATACCTTCCTACTTCAGAATATAAAATGTCCATTGAAGAAAATTATCTGGGACACGGAAGGGATTTTGACACTCTTGTAGCAGCTCCTCACTTGTGGATATCAGCATTTATATTGTTCAGTGTGATTTTAGTGAACTTGGGTAGTGCAGTGTTCTAAGCAGTTGTTTCGTATCGATTCTGCATTTTTGCAGTTTTTCTTTATGGTATGTTTTAAAAAAGTCTTAGAAATTGCAGTTTGGAATTAGTGAGGCAGAAGATGTCATGCAGCATGTGAGATGATCTTGTTAATCTGTCTGCTCAGCTGATAGCTCTTCTGGAGCAGAGTTAATCTTACCAGACCTCACTGGCTACATGAACCCCTTCAAGGAGCAAATATGTTTGTTTTTGTTTGTTTGTTTGTTGTTTTTTTTCAAAGCAACATATTTTCTGGGATGAAGGAAAAAGTATGTGCTGGATCTTCAAAGTTCATTAGTTATCCTGCTAGCATTAATTAATGAAGTTCTCAGGTAAAAGGGAAGCAGGACATTAGGCAGGAGACAAAGGATGTCAGTGCTAGAAAGGAGATTATAATACTGTAGAAGTTAGATGAAATCAGCAGGCATTACACATCATGTCCCCTTTCTGATTTCCACAGTGAGGATTTCCATTGGTTAATCTTTACATAATATTAAACAACAACAAAAATGCTACTGCATAATTTAAAAATTAACTAAAAAATAACCACAAAAACTTGTTAATTCTGTTACATTGAAGCTTTCATTCCTGATTTATGTCCAGCCAGTTTCTATTCCATTATGCTCTATTAACCAATACTGTCTTTTTTCTGTCCCTGCCAGTTCCACAGTCTCAGCATACTACTAGGAGCTACGTATGTACTCGGTCTGACTTGCACATTATCACTGACAATGCAGACCTAGAATACAGACTGATCAGATCCTTTGCTGTTTCCATAAAAATATGAGGGCTAGACAAGGAAAAGAAAATATGCTTTTGTTCACAGTTTCAAGAGAGATTCATAGGAGTATGACATAGGAACCCTGAGTACATGTTATGTTCATAGCCATACAGTTGTTTTGGTTTTTTTTTTTGTTTGTTTGTTTGTTTTTTCTGTGAAAAGTCATTACTATTTGAAATAATAACTTTTTAGAATGCAACTGAAGTTTTTCTTCAGTGTTTCCAGTTAGTATCCCTGAAGTGTTCGTGTTGTCCATTAGAATATGGGATAGCTGGTATAGAGAGGAAAAAGGTTTGAGGTGACTCATCCCCCTCTCCTCCAAACAAATATGCAAAATACAGGGAGGGGGATCCTTCTGGCACTAACAGACCAATTCCATGTTTTGAAGCATAAGCGAGACAGTGACATTTTCCTGAGCTGCTGTAATTGCAGATATGATCATTCATCTGTCTTTTTCTTAATCTGACATCCACTTTCCAATTTTTCAGTAAAAAGCTTTGTTAATAGGATATTGAAATAGGAACTTTTTTCAGTGAGAATCATTTTTTTATTTCCTGTGAGCAAGCTAGATAAGAGCAGAGAGCAGACAATAACACAAATCATTTTGCTGATAATCCAGTATTATGTCGTAGCAGTGACACTATGATAATTTGGATATTTCTGTGACTCTACAATCTGTTATTTCATCTTAGTGATATTGCTGTAATATTGTATGTCTATGAGAGAAGTCTATATTTCAGACACCATGCACATGAACCTCATTTAATTTACAGTGGTGTGAATCTGAGGTGACTACAGTTACCTTGCTATAGCAAGTATCATGAAAGAGTTAGGAAATGTCAGTGCTTGAGTGCATGCTCCTTATACTCTTTGCATACAGAGAAGTAAAATTAAGATACTTTGGAAAGACTGTAAAAACTGAACTTTTTTTTCCTCAGAAGGCACCATGTGGCCTTTTGACAGCACGATTTTAGTTCTCTCCACTGCTAGAGTGTAGATAGACATTATAATTTTACATTGAACATCCCTCTCTACCATTTGTCAAATGAGTTTTACTGGAGTCCTTGTGTGCAGTAATGGAGGACAGAACAATGACTCCCTCCCCCTCCTCTAGCAGCTAAGGACCTACATAGATTCTTCTTCACTCACCTCCCTTTCTACCCCTGGCCCCTCACAGCTTCCTGCCCAGGGCAAGCAAGTGTGGAATTGGAGGAATGAGTAAAAGAACTTATGGGTTGAGATAGAGACAGTAAGACAGTGTAATAGGTAAAGGAAAAGGGAGAGGATGGAGCAAAAAACCAGTGGTGCAAATGTAATCACTCACAACCTTGAAAAGAGAACCAATGCCAACCTAGTCTAAAAGTGATAGCTACTTTGTTTTATTGCTTGCTGGCATTCAGTATCTATTTGGGCAGTTTGGATCAGCTGTCCTAGCTGTGTATGCTCCCAACCTGTTGCCCACTCCCAGCCTACCCATGAGGGAGGTAAGAAGGGAGCCCACTGAGAAATGGAAAAGGTTTTGCTGCTGTGCAAACACAGAGGAGCAGTAGCAAAACACTGATGGGCTATTTCAGTCACAGACCCAAAACAAAGCACCATAGTATGAAGACAACTCTATGCCAGCCAGACCCAGTAAAATCTCTATTTCTTATTCTGTACTATTTGTAGTTCATATCCAATACATCCTCAACACCCTCCTTCCCCCTGGTATTTTTATATATACTTAAGTATCATTCAGTTAGTCTATGGGCCATCCCCATCAGGTGTCTGTTCAGTTCATTTTTCCATGACTTGGAATCCATCTGTTACAGTGCTCATCCAGGAGAGGGGTTGGCTTGGACTGCTGGGCATTAAAGCTAGCTCAGGTTTGTTCACTGGCACACTTACCCAGTCCTTTACAAGGCTCACGCACCTTGCCACCCAGGGATTGATTTTCTCGGGTCATGTTCCTGGACAGCATTTCCAACTGGCTACTTAATTTTATGTGAAGTCATCATCAGCTGCAGTGCATACAATAATACTTAGCAATTTGGTTACATAGGGGTATTCAAGAAACTGGAGGCCCGTTGTGATATGGGTGGGAGCATCTGCCCTGGAGGAGCAGAAGATTTCATTCTTCCTTCTTTCATGAAATGGCTTTTGGACTAGAGGAGAAAGAGCTATTTGCCAATTGTTTCCACAAGATGGTTCCAGAGTACTGGCATGGTAGCAATGCAGGGGCCACATACAAGATTAGGCTGGAGGCCAATTTTTTTATCGTAACTCTCCCAGGCAAAGCAAAATTAAGTGATAACACTGCAAAAGATGAAAGCAGCCATTAACAACCCTTCACATTTATACAGAAAGAAAAGGAAAAAGCAGTGGAGCAAGTAAGAGAACAAGAAACTTGACTGAGAACAGCATTGTGATCAGCAGCAGAAAGTAAGAGCCTGCCAAATAACAGCGAGGTAAAAAGTTTGTTCTAGCACGCTATTATCAAGTCTATTGATGTCTTGAATGCATCTTGAGTTCCTGTTCAGGTGCCAAAGCAGGCTGCTATGAGTTAACCTCTGTCAATACCAAGCAACAGTACACCTGCTTGCTCATCTGACACTCCAAGCAGGTCAGGGCAGAGAATAGGAAGGGCAAAAGTGAGAAGAACTTGTAGGTTAGGGGAGACAGCTTAGTAAGTGAAGGAAAGGTGAAAAAACACCAAATAATGCAAACACAGTCACTCATCACATCCCAAAATCAGACCAATCTCCAGCAAGTCTCTGAACAATGGCTACCTTAGAAGACAGTTCTCCCTGGTGTTTATTGCTGAGCATGTATTTATATGGTCTGGTATACCCAATGGCCAGCTCAGGGAGTTGTCTCAGCTGTGTCCCTTCCCGACTTCACTGCAGGAGGCAGTGGAGAGCAGAGTTGGAAACAAAGACTTTAATGCTGTGCAAGTGCTGCTGGACAACAGCCAGAACGTTGGTGCATTATCAAGGCCAGACCCAAAGAAAACAAGAAATTAAAGACTGTAGTTCATTTTCTAAGTTTTCCTAACTCAATTATTAGCTTTCAAAGTTAAAGAAAAATTCAGTGCTCTATCTCTCATTCTATATTTCCCTAACAGCCAGATCAGTAAGTTTGCTCATGAGTTATTCAGATTCTTATGTAAAGAACTGCTGATAGCATAGACTATGACACTAAATCAGTATCCTGCAGGTTAAAAACACTGTTGAAAAAATGAATGGATAAATAATTACCCTGCTTACTGTTATCTTTCTTGCACAAACACAGGAAAGTCCAGGCAAATGGAGAGGTCATTGCAGACTGGTACATTTGAGGCAAATTCACAGGGGGACTATAATATGATGCCAAGAACTGAAATGCCTTAATTTTGGGCATGTGGCTTCTGGAGTGAGGTTTGTAGACGCTGAGCAGGGCTTTAGCTTCTTCACCTGATTGGCGAGGAGCTGCACCTACACGAATCCAACCAGGATCAGCAGTAGCCAGAACACTGGGCATGGGGAGTTCTTAATGTTGCAAGCAAGAAATACTGAAAAAGTGGTGTCTGAATTTAGTCCTGTGTCTCACACCTCCTTCTTCTGTTCTATTATATCTCCACATTTGAATTTGCAGTCTTGTTAGTCTAGAAGTGAATCCTGGATCTGTTCTGGAGGTTAGAAATCGCCCCTTTCCCTGTGAAGCTGCACTCTGATTTTAAGCTTGAAAAAGGTTTAAGTTAGTGCTTTGAAACAGTGATAGTTTTCTACACAGAAAATCTGCCACTGATGTGAAATTGTCTGAAATTTAGGCTAACCAAAATTAAAAGGAAATCTGTTTCCAGATGGGAGTTGTAGGGAAAATATTTACACAGCAGACTGACTCTTCTTTCTCTTCTTCTTCCTTTTTTTTTTTTCCCCTCTTGGAAGCTGTCCAGATGGTTTAGTGTATTAGGGTAAGCACTGATACACTGTCCAGTGGGCACAGCAGTAGAGACAGAGATAGTTGATATTTATTGTCCTTCCCTGAAATGCAATATGTGACTATCAACGCCATCAAAACAGTGAAGGCCTATAGACAAAGAAATAAAATAGGTCAATGAAAGGGGGTCAGTGTTCTCAAGAAACTATTCAGTGCACAGTCAAATACTGTTGCAGTGATTTCTGTGTACTGTTAAATTTCTGTCTTTTTTATTTTTTAAGATGCTTTTTTTTTTTTTTTTTTAAATGTGTAAAATGACAAGCTGGTAACTACTCTCTAATAAGGAGAAAAGAGAGAATTTAAGAAATCTGACTAGAGATCATTCCAGAGTTTCTGCTCTGGCCTGCCATTGTGGAGCTTGTTATGCAGAGTTTGAAAGATGTTTCTTTGGATCCTGAAGAAAAGTGGCATAATGCCCTTCCAGCATGACTGCTGTATGGTCTTCAGTTCCGGAGCCAGGGCAGTTGTGAGGCTAATGTGGTATCCAGCAAGGCTGCATACAGGTCCTTGCAGCCTTGCATGGATATTGTCCAACTCAACAACTTGGTGGTCCAGTTTAGCCTTCAGAAGAGTGATAATCTCACTAGATAAAAGTTCAATTGAATGCTCAGGTATTGTATAATGTCTGTTTAGATTAATGATTAATGCTGCTGAAATCTTCTTTACTGTAGTGGAGAGAGTAAATTTCTGAGCACTGCAGTTTTAGCCTGAATTTTCTGCTTTCTGAACATTACGTATAGCTGTTTCAAGGTAAAGTAGCAGGCATGTTCCTGTAAATTATCCCACCATTTAAAGGTAATAGCTGTCAAAGACTGGATACATTTTGGAGATATCTTAGTCTGTTTCAGATACTATTTCCTAAGTAGAGTAATACAGAGTGTTTATGTAGTTTGAAGGAATTAAAGATGACCAGTATAAAACTAGAACTGTTACTGTAATATAGCAAAGAATACTGCTTCATTTTTTATTTTTTTTTTTTAAATTACATTGATGTTTTACAGACATAGGCCACTAGCAGTTTTGTTTGTGATCTTAGCTCTCCTTTTGCCATACTTTTTTGGAGAAAAGGGATTTATTCTTTAGTGGGTCAGGATGACTTTGACTACTGACTTCTGTAAAAGACCCAGGCTTCTAAAATATGCTAAGGATGAGAAAACTCATTAAGTGGCAGTAATATACCGAGAGTGCATAGTATAGTGCAGGATATGGATGTAGCAGTGTACTGGAGCAGTACCTACAGAAGGCCATGGCAGTGGTCAGGGAACAAGAAGATGGAAACAAGTAATACACTACACCATTGTACCACTTGTAATCATGCTAATATAATTAAATTTTAAAAAACACTTTGAAGATGCAGCAGTTGTAGTTGATTTATAAGCAAACATTACACCAATTCACTGCAGTACCATTACAATTTTTGTGGCTTTCTTCTTTCTTTAATACCTTGCCATTTCTGTTCTTCCAAAGACCAAAGAAAACAAAGAAAAGGCTGAAAGATGTTTCTGACAGTCTCATTCCCAAAAGAAACAAATGGAAGAGGGGAATCCATTATTTTTCCTTCAGTGCTCTAAGATGTCACCTGATCTCAGTAAAAGTAAAATGTTCTAAGAGGAAAATCAACTAATGTAGTTGGCATGTCCATTGTAAAGTTATAGGTGCCTTGAAACATGATCAACATGAAATATGTGCATGCAGAGTTTTTGTGTAGGATGGTTAATTTATATCTTTTAGCCGTGGTTTCTTGTGAGAGGGTGACTACCACAGTTCACTCCCTGGTGTTTCAGCTCCTCCCTCCTTTCAAACTCGTGTCATTGTCAGATTGGATAATATTGAAATTGTCTAAACAGCTTAACAACATGATAAATCATAGAATCATTAAGGTTGGAAAAGACCTCTAAGGTCATTTGGTCTGACTGTTCACCTTCCACCGATACTGCTTACTAAACCATGGTACACAGCTGGATCATGTTCAGCCAAGTGTAGACCAACACCCTCAGGTCCTTAATCTCTTCACAGTCTTTCAGCCATTCTGCCCCAAGCCTGTAGTGTTGCCTGAGGTTGTTGTGGCCAAAGTGCACCTCTTGTGACTGGTTGCCAGCTGTATTTAACTCCATTCATCACCAGTCTCTGGGCCCAGAACTCCAGCTAGTGAGTCTCCAGCAGAGTCTACTTGTCCACGAGCAGCCAGCTTCTCCAGTAGAATACCATGAGTGACAGAGTCAAAGGCTTGGCTGAAGTTTAGGTAGACTACATTGAAGACCTTTTCCTCATCCACCAGTTGGATCACTTGATCATAGAAGAGGTGAGGCTAGTCAGCAGGACTTGCCTTTCATAAACCTGTGCTGGCCAGGTCCGATCACTCAGCTTCCTGCGCATGTTGTGTGATCTCACTCAAGATTATCTGTAAAGGTGCTGAAAAAAGTTGCTAGAAGGTGCACAACAGTGACATACCTGTTATCATCCATATTTCTTGGATGTACACTCAAATATTTCCTGCCCAGGTGGGCATTCTACCACTTTGATATCTTAATTTTGAGAGGCCTTTCTGCGCTTGGACTCCCTGTGCAGAGGTGAGGGACGTTAGCTCCTGGATATGTGATGACTGTGTATCCTTTAGTGATTGTTGAATGAATGGCAAACGTAATAACAGCCTGATTTTAGCATGTAACTGTCCAAATAGTAGAGCTGTAGCTGATATGGGCCTCCTTTTTATAAAAATATAAAATGTTTTTGGAAGCTACAACTGGAGAGATTACAGAAATAAGTATTTAGCCCATGGGAGAGGACTAACAAATTGCTTTGTAGAATCAGTTATATAAGCTCTTTAAAAATCCTGTCCATAGATCTTATCAGGAAGTTAGCTAATGGAAAACTAATGTTTAGACTGCCCTGTGTTGTGCAGGAAAGATTTTCTTAGTTTTGTGTATTTATATAATACTGAGAATACACGTGCACATATGTTCATTCTCCAAGGAGAGCTGTGCTGAGTAAGGCTTTCCATTGTAATCCTAATCAGATCAGTGAATGAATGTCATCTGTCCCCGAGAACTGAGCTGCCCTTTTTAGGAAGGATGCTAACAGCTTGTTCTCAATGGCCCACAGTATTCACTTGGTCAGTAGCAGAGTGCTTGTTCAATGTGTTTAAATTATGAATTGCCCATTATTTCTTGAAGAGTACCTTATCTCTTTTATAAGAATAGAAAGGTCATGATCACATATATATATATATGTTAAAAAAAAAAGGTTGCTAAAGAGAAACAAGTTAAAAAAGCATGGCAATAGAGGTCTCTTTATATGCTGTCCAATTAACGATTACATTTTTAAAAATCTGCATCAAAAAGCAGTGCAGGCTACTGGGCAGGCCGCTTGTTTTTCTACTTCTCTGTGTGGTGAACACCTGATAAACAATAAGAATCTGTTCGAAATGTTTAACAAGTTCCCTCTTTCTCTTCTTGCAAATTAAAAGCTAATGTGAAAAAAAAAAACAACTTGCTCTTTTAAAAATGCTTACTGGAAACATTTCTCTCTGTGCACACTGTCTTTGAAACTGCAGTAGGTAAAAAGTTTCTATTCTCAATTGCATTAATGTATAGACAGTGTCTGCATAATTGCTGACTAGTAGACAAAATTTGCTTTGTGCTAATGTTTTACTTTGGCCCAATGCCATCACTCTTTTGTTATTACCCTTGAAGGACAATTATTTACGCTGATCTACAGCATCATCAGTTTTTACTTCGATGTGCAGCCAATATTTTCTAGCAGCAATTGTAGTGTTATTTAAACAAGTCTCAGTTTACCTGCTTAACAAATGGTCAGCCACATTATTTATGGCAGTGTCTGTAATCACAACATTCAAATGATTTGATCTCATAACAATAGGAATACAGCACACATAAAGAGTCTGCATTATAGTCAAGATGCGGCTGCTCCTGTAGCCAGGTTGAGCTTTGTGAACAACTTGGTGGTTGCTGCTGAGAAAAGAAAAGCTACCCTGGAAGTGGAACTTCTAAAGAGCAGAGATTTCCCAAGGGCCAGCAGCTTTCCTACCAGGATAAGCTGGCATAAAACCCACATAAATGCCAGGAAGCTGTAAGGCATTTGTGTTGTAATAAGCCATCAAATCCTAATTACCAGAATGCTCTCTACCAGGTCAAAGAATAAGCAGCTCTTGCTTCACTGTAGCATTTGGGCAGTGAATGTGAATTACCACCTGGGGCAACTTTGCTTCTGAAGACCTTTTCAGACACAGTCTGTCTCTATCCTGGTTGGAGTCACACAACAGGAGCAGGGAAAGCAAAAATGAGCTGTATGCTACTGTCTTGAAAGGCCAGCAAGGTCTTGCATTGCTCTGAAGGTGAGCAGTTGAAACTTAAGTGTTGTTAGCTTTGTTTATTTTCAACAAAGCGAGAGCTCATTATGTCCGCTAATCTGTTCTCCAGTAGCTCCTCCTGCATCTTTACTGCCCTGGTGGTAAAACAGAGGCTGTATCCTGGTCAGACTGCTTGATGATCAAGCTGCTGCCACCTTTACAGATGAGAAGCCAAGTCTGAAGCAGTCATGTGGCTGGTATCCTGTTAAGCATTTTCTGTCTTGAAATATCCTTTTACCAACCCCATTTGTTGTCCCATTGCTTTTCCATCCCCTCAAACCATCCAGAGATATTTTTTTTTATCCTGTCTAGCACTCCTTATTCTATGTAACCTTTCAAACCCTCATCTTCATGATTTATCACTCATATTTTTTTGTCTTTTCAACTTTTCCAGAGGGATTGAGCGTCTCTGTCATTGATTATTCATGTCCACTGTCCCATTTATTTTATTAGCTACTAAATTTGCCATGGTTTTATATGTTAATAAAGTGTAATTAGCAGCTCTGGGAAGCACAAGGATTGTAATAAGTAATACAGTCACATTTCTGTCTGTGCACATAGCTGCCTTTTGCACTGGGGCTGTGGGTGCCAGTTTGCCACATCTGTGCACTTTTTTAGTTTATCAGCTGATTTCTGAGTGTCTCCAGGGCATGGGTGTACCAGGGTCAAGACAGCACTACTCTGCTGACTCCAGCAAAGCCTCTGTGCCTGTGGATTTGGCAGCAAGGACATGGTAGTGAAGCCCAGTGCAGAGCAGGGAGCCATTGCCTTGCCAAAAATAGTGGATGGTGGGTTACTTCATCTTTAGGAGTCCCATGGAGTGTTTTAAAGGGGAACCCCTTAGACTGCAAATGTGCTGTGCTCCTGCCTGACCTTAGCACCATTTTCCTTCCTCAGCCTCAGTCACTGTCTTTCTATTTGGCTCAAATATCCACAGACCTCCTTATAAAGGTCAGGTGAATGATGGGGTGTATTTAGAACATGTTATCTTTCATATATTACCAGGAAAGCCAGAGATACTCACTTTGAACTCTTGCCACACACAGGAGTACAGCAAAACTGATGAGTCCTTGTGACTATAGTACTTGAGATCACGTTTCTCAAAAATCTCTTAAGAAACTGCCTTACCAAAGTGATTTCTGTCAAATTTTATAGAGTTATTATGCATTTTTGTAATGTTTTTTCAAAGTATTTTGAGGTCATATATTTTCATTGCAGTCATTAATAAGAAAACTCCTGTTTGAAATTTTATTGCTGCTTTGAAAGTGTGGTGCTTTTTCTTCCTAACCCGCAGTAAAGCATGAAAGTGTCAAAAGCATTATAGTGAGTTTTGTAATGCAGATATTTCAAAGCATGGGAGAAATTTCTTCTAGCTGATCACCTTTAGGTCGTTCAATGTTCTGTTCATTTTAAAATGAATGAATGTGTTGGGTTCTGTGCTCTTATAATCATATTCTTAGTTCATCTCATTAGTTAACCTTCAGGGTGTTTTTAGATAGTGAGTCCAGGTCTGATAGTCAGCAAAAATGTGGGATAAATTTAGGCGTTCTTCTAGAAGTAAAAATTGATAATTAGCACTTGCAGAAAGCTTTTGATGATTGGTTTCTGGAGGTTAATGTTCATAGATACTGGTGCATGAGCCAGTCGCAAAGTCACTGTCAGAGCAAGGAACGCAGCTCTAATCCTTATGATGCTATTTTCTGGCTGTCACTATTTCCACACCCTGTTTTTCTTTCACATTTCTTATGAAAACATGAAAAGAGCATGGTCTTAAGTGGTGATGGATGTAAAGCTGATTGAGACATCAGGATTAGGAAAAAATATAGGACTTGAAAATGCTGATGCAAGATGAGGACTCAACTGAGCGATCTTCTCTTGGACACTTCTGAGGCAAACAAGTCACTGGGGGCTCATAAAAACTGTTTGTGCTTTTGAAAGGAAAAAAAAAAACTCCTGGCGGGCTGTGAAAATGATGTTTGCCTTGAGCCATGCAGCTGCAGAAATGCTTGCTGTAGCTGCCTGCCTGCAGGTTGGTTGCTAACAGTCTTCAGGTTTAAAAAGAGTAACCTAAGCCAATTTAAACCTGCCTGAATGCCAAAAGGGTGCCCTTATTTTTCTCACTGTGGGTTGTACTCATCCACTGCTCCCCTACCTTTGTCTCCAGAGACAGATGACACATGTAAGGATAAACCCAGGGTGAAAACAAAAGGCTAGTTCTCAGATCATACTGTCTTCACATGTGCTTGCTTATACAGCTCATGCTCCTCATGGCTTTTCATCTGCTTTAGCAGAGCCAGGCTGGATCCTTTTTAGATTTAGCAGCATCTGTGCAATTTTCTGGTTTTATTCTTAGAGGTCAAGGGCTTAATTGATTGTCTTTTGGCAGAGCTGCAGTATTTAGGTAAAAAAAATTAGGTATTTGATGATTACATTGCTCTCTTTTCATCCGTGGCATTGTTGGTTTTGCTTCCAGTAATGTTTCAGCTCATACCATGGCCTAGTTGTGAGATCTGTCAACTTTATCTGGATTTACTTTGTGCCTATTAATTTTAGATATATGTTAAATCAGAAATTAGCATCAGCTCATCACCCTCAAGGATTTTTCATTAATGGAAACATGTCTATTTCCTCTATTTAATTGTATGTTGTCAAAGTTAGGTAGAACAGGCTGTCCCTAAAAGTAGTAAGGAAGGAACTTACAACTGTCTCATATATCTCCATATGTTAGCATTTTAAAACATAATGGTAATAGTTCTGTGCTCATAATGATAAGCAGCATCTGTCTGCAAGGTCTATTTTCCAATCCATGATGCTGATCAGTGCAGGAGACTGTAATTTCCTATGCTCCGGTGTGGCTTTATTCCTTCAGGCATTTAACTCCCCTGGCAGTGAAAGCAAATAAACTTGGCATTTCTCATAGGGCCCAGAGAGTAGGTGGCATTCATTGGAAATTGTGTATCACACTTGGAGAAACATTTTTTTTTGCTTCCTACTTAGGAGCTGAGAAGGCAAAATGTAAACACGAGTGATGGTAGGCTAGGCTTTAGTAAACTTTGGTTGGAAGATAGAAGGTTCTTAATCTTACTATAATGATACACCATACAATACACCATTATGGCCTTCCAACGACAGCCAAGTGAAAGATTTTTTCCTTTTCATCTAGAGCTTCTTTTGCTTAACTTACATGGTCCCCTGTGATTGTGGGTGGCTTGTGAGTTTACAGGTTCAGGAGAAAGCAAAGGTGGAAGGAAACAAGTGGGCAAAGCAGATAATGCTGGGCAAAAATTGAGGTTGAATTTCAGTGATAGCAGCACCTGTAACTATTACAGTGAGAAATCAGTCTCAAAAACTAACAAGATCAGAGGATAGGAGCAAAAGGAGCACTAGCTTTTGAGGTCAGGAGCATTGCAAACCACTACCATGCAGATGGCAAGTATGTGGAGGTGCAAAGACTACCTGTACTATTCTGTACTGAAAGTGTACATGTGCACAGTCAATATTTAAAGGGATTTCTCTTAGTGGATACATTTAAGTTAAGTGTAACTACTGATTTTAGATATTTAGAAATAATTGCCACATAATGAGCATATAGCTGACATTTCCTGACACATACATGGTATTTTACTTGTCAGAAGTAGTTAAGTAGGGAAGTAATATTCCGCTTTATAGCCATGTGTAGAAGGAAAGGAGTCCGAACTGGGTGCTTTTATTGTTTGTCAGTGGCCATAGAGGAAATCTTTACTAAACTGCTAAGAAAACCTGAAACTTCCTGGCTTCTTGCTATTTGCCAATTCACTAAATTGTGCTCTGTTGTTCACTATTTTCCTTAAAAACTGAAGTCTATCAGCTTTCTGATGATAGAAGAGCAGCAGTTGTCCTATGCAATAACAGTAAAAGCAGTAGTAACACTTTGAGATCAGACACTGATTTTAAGCAGCTCAAACCTAAAATGAGCATAGTTATGGCAATGAAACTTTTTTTTTTTTTCAACCTTTCTATAAAATAAAATTCTTTATGGTAACATTTCATTTATAATCATGTGATGTGTCCAAATCTGAGGTAAAATTGCTGACTTCAAAGGATGAGAGTTGTAGTGAAGTCTCTTCCACCACAGAAGAAGTGGAGAGGTCATCTGGAGGTTTCCACATTAGTTTTTTGTTTGCTGAAATGCATGTTGGAAACCTCATAGGAAGCTAGTTTGAATTTTTGGGCACCTAACTACTTAAAAATATATCTGCAGTGGATTTCTTGTTCATGCAAATCCATGTTTATATTTCTCTACCAAGTAAAGTAGTGAAAGGTGTTTCAGTTAGAGAATATGTGCATTTTTTCATTTCCTTTGGAGTTGGTGATGTCATTACCTTTCAGAATAAGTTTGCACGGGAGAGAATGGGTAAGTATCAATATTTTCCTGAACTTTGTTATGTATCACCCTTAACTCTGATCTGGGAAGATCAAGCAGGAAAACACGAACACAGATGTTGACTCATTTTTTTTATTTTTTATTTTTTTCTTCTAGGATTATGATTGCTTTTTTGAATCGAAGGAGAGCAACACTGTCTTCTCCTTTCTTGGACTGAAACCTAGTTTGGCACCTAAGGTCGGTGTAATATGGCAGACTTTTCATGGAATACTTGAAATATTGAGACTGAACTTTCCTTAAACTGAATGAACTTTGCATCTAGATGCACAGCTACCATGGTAGCTATTCGTGTTAATGAGGTAATTGAAATAGTCACAAAGAGAAGTAAAGCATTTAAAATAAAAAAAATTCACATAATGAAGTTTGAGAAGTATATTTTTGTGTCACATCATCAGTGTAAATTGATAGCAACTGGCTTTTTTAACTGGACAGAGATAGTCTTGATCACTGGAATGTCTGGAACTTAAGTCACCAAAATGTCATTGTGCTGGCCAACAAAGACAGCACTTATGATTATGCATTATTGTTTTTTTAAATGCTGACTAGATGGAGCAGCCAGGAGTTGCAGAAACTTTTTGGGTAATAATTAAAATGTAAAGAATACGAATTTGCAGAACAGAATACAAATCCAGTAAACATATTTCTGTTGAGGACAGTATAATATATGAGGTTTTATTGCCACCTGGAAGCCTGAATAATACCTTCAAATGGCTGTATAGAGCACCTTTGAGCATTAGATTAGAAACACAGGAGAGGATTTTCTTCCCTTTGCTGCTGTAATACAGCTGTGGTTGGTAGTAGTGCTGCTTCAGGCCTGGATGGTAGCTCTTTTGTATATACAGAGTTACACATCTGTCAGGAGTCTATTTCTGGACTGCCTGGAGGAGAGGAGTAGGAGGGAACTTCATCAGGGAACCACAAAAGCAGGTTATTTTGGCAGCATGCCTTGCTTTGGAGCTTGAATAGTCCTAGGAAAAAGATGTTCTACTGCAATCAGAAATAGCAGCTGGTATGCAATAATATTCCTGGGAAAGAGCCTGCTACAAACCTGGAGGATTGTCATTACAAGCTTGGCTAGAACACTCTATCAGTCCGATATTGTTTCAGAGGGATGTGTCCTTAGCTGTTTTGTGGACCAGGGGTAGGAACATCCTATTGTGAGAGTTACAGACACAGAAAATGAATATGTATTCATAGCGTTAATAATCTTTTTTTCCCACTCTCTTTTCTTTTAAATAGGAGTCATAACCCCAGAAAACCTCTCTGAAGTATCAACAACTGCATCTTCTGGATGAATGACCTTGTTCTTTAGCACGTGACAGCTTCACTTATGGATCACTGTGATAGAGCAAACGTATCCTTACTAGTAGTCTGCTTGCTATAAGATGGTGCTCTCCCACCAGTGTGGAGTTAATAAGATGTATATGAAATAGGATTAAGGCTGGGCTACGCATCTTCCTTTTTAAAAATACTCATTGATGGTAGCACTTCTATCTTTGCATTGCTTTTGCAACTAGCACTGATATTCTAATAGACACATTGGTTTAAAGATAAGAAGTGGAAGTGCAGGGCTTCTGTCATTCATGAATAAATTCATACAGACAGGTTCCTTATGTTTTTAATTCTACCAACTACTGTTTCTGAAATTACCTCATCAGCACAGTTAAAATGCTGGTGGTTATTAGAATGATTGTGCTAACTACTATCCAGAAACAAAAAAAACTGTTGATCTTAACATCTTAAGATCTCAGTTCAAGCCAATAACTGCTGTATTTTTATTCTACATTTATTTATTATTATGTTTATGCTAGATCATTTTTATTGTAAGAAACATGAGTTGCTAACCTTTGTCATGTAAACCTGATTTGCCTCATGATACCGGTTCTTTAAAAACAATTGTTATCATGAACGGGGTGCCAAAGCAAAATATCTTGACATGGTTCCTTTTCCAAATGAGTGTGAAATGCATGTGAAATCATGTGATGAAACTGTACTGGTTAGTTCAAAAGAAGAGGTCTCATAGCTAAAGATTACATCGTTATCTGTTTACCAAGAAAGATTAAACACCCGAAATTGGACAGTTGGACTGTCTAAAAATGAAATTTTGCCAAAACTTTGAATTGACCTGTTATCAAGCACATCTCCACCATTAGCCACATAAGAGTCAGAGAGATACTTTTGGAGAGAGCGTTCAGTCCTCTATATTGGTAAACACTCTGCCACTGCCCATCAGCATACCTAACTCGCCAGGCTGTTGTCCTACCTATGTCCCCATGTATGGAATGGTGGAGGTGCCTCAAAGACAGTGAGAAAACTGAGCTTGTACTTTGCTGGACGAGGCCATGAGAGTCAACTCAACTGAGGAACAGGAGCCAGGTGGAGATTGTTTCAGTAGAACTGTTAATGACAAACATAGCAGATGCAAGGCCCATGACTTGCCAATAACCATTACAAAACGTGTTCTGGAAAGAAGTCAAATTGCATTCTGTGTTTTGAATCAAGTCTGGCTGTTAAAATAAGAGCTATGCTGTAAACTGTCTGATTCTTAAATGACTTCATAATGACTGGATAGTGCTACTCAAATGCACATCCTCACGTCTTTGCATAAATGAAGGACAACCAATCATGTGGGAAAGCCTTTTTACGATCACAGAATCTCTGAAGCCCAGCTTCTTCTAAAAGGTGTCAGAAATGAACCCTGTCTGTGTAACAAATCTCATGTTCTATAAAAGTCAATAAACATGCCGTCCTATGTGAGTTAGTTGGAAAGGACAACTAGCGATCATCTGGTCCAGCTTTCTATAAACCAGGACTCACACCAACACTAGCTCAGGTCAGATGTGGACTTGTTTAGCAGTGTTAAAAATGTCCAGAGATGGAGGTCTCATAACTGTCTATTTAAGCAGTGCTGCAGTAATCTCCTACCATCCAGCCTGTTCTCCCAGATAGTAACTTGCAGCTATCTTTTCCAGCTCTCACAGGAGGAGTTTGGCACCACCTTTTTGTGACCCAAGATAGTAGCAGGGTACCATTAGATCACCTCTTAGTCTTCTTGCTAGACTAAACAAATGCAGCTTTGTTAAACTCTCTTCATAGACTCTGTGTTTCAGGTCCCTGACTGCTTTGGTTTGGTGGAGGGCTACTCTCTCCAGTTTCTCCTACTGGAGAAAAAGTGTATAAAATGTTTCAGAAGTAGCACTCATCAGTACCAAGTAGTGCATTGCTGGCCTATGCCCAACCTGATTTTCACCAAATCCCGCAGTCACCACCTCGAGGACAGAACTTTGCTTTTGTTCTTTTCAAACTTCAGGAGGTTCCTGTTAGCCCAGTCATCATGGCTATTGAAATCCCCCTGGACTGAAGCTCTGCCAGCTGTTTTCAGCCACTCAAGTTCTATGTTGTTCGCAGTTTGCTGAGGGTACATACTAGATATTTCTCCAAGTCCCTGCCAAAGATGCTGAATGATAGAACATTAGCCTCTCAGATTTTGGATAAGAGCCTACTCAAGACTATAGAGGTATGATTTGAGAAATGTTCGTGACTACCAGTTTCTGGAGTAAAGAACTGGTTACCTTCCTTTCGGTGTTGTCTCAGTTACAAGCTGCTTACATCTCTGTGACTTTTCCCTTTAGTACAAAGACAAGAAAGCTTTATAAAAGGAGATGTTAAGCTTTAAAATGATATCCATCCATAAATCTTTGGACCCTCTTTGGTCCCTCTTTAGACCCTTGTTTATCTCTTCAGCTCAGCTAGGGGAGCTAGATGGAACAAGAGCACGCATGGATTTCGTGTCCATGGTGGTATTTACCAGACAAAGTCTTGGTTAGAGCATCTTCTCTAGAGGACCCCTTAATGGGGGTTGATAACATTCATATGTATGTCTGTGTGTATACAAGTATATATATATGTATTTTTAGGATTTATGTTGTATGTAGTAAGTTATTATTTCACTCTTGTCACCAATCCCATATTTTCATGAGACTTGACCTTTAATATAATATAAGAAGGGAATGTGACACGAGATAGAGCTGTACATTAACAAGTTCTATGTAATTATTTTTTTTTAAGTTTAAGATTCTTTAACTTAGAAAAAGAATACAGATATAAATTGAGATAATTACACAGTTAATTACAGAGAAGCCATCCTGGATTTATCATGTACTTGATATATTGTAAACTTAGAAAACTGCCTGAAGTCCCACTTTTGAAAAATCGACACAAGTGAGTAAATCCACTTGAATAATCCCAGGGGAAATCCCTGGCTGCCTGTTGCAAAAGGCAAAATCTCACTGAATTCTCCAGGGATGAAATTAGTTTTATAGAATTCTTCTTGAACACTACTAACTATAGAATAGAAATCTCCAGCTCAATGGAGAGCAAGTTCTGTCACAGCCAAAAGGTGAAAGTAGCTTATTTCAGAGCATTCCTGTGGGTGCAATCAGTTGTATGGTGGGCAACACTAGCTCCGAAGATATCCTGCTTGTTTGCGTGGATTGGTGGTGTAAGTCCCTTGGAATGTTTGCTTTTGAATTACAAGAGGCTAGCTAAAAGCCAGAGAGTATATATGTTGCTTGAATGTGAATTTTGTCTGTTGTGCAACAGCCTTATTTTTGTAATTAAAGCAAGTAGAGTTCTAGTTTGTTACACAAGATGATCTGGAATTTTTTAAACCAGTTTTGTAATAATGAGATGTAACTATTGGATAATGGAAAAGTTCTGTGGAAATGAGCTGTTTATTGAAAGAAATAGAAAATTCCTAATTTTGTTTAAAATATTTTGCATATAAAGGTGATCCCAATTTTTAGCTAATATTTGTAATTACCCCACTTTTTAAAGGAGAGAGTAGTGTGAGCTAAACTTTAAATATTTATACCTAGCTGAAGTTGTTGTGTGGGCCTATGTGCGTGCACACGTTCACTGTATCAGTGGCTTTATAGAGATGTTTTTGCTTGTGCCACACACTGCTGGATAGTGCCTTGTCAGAGAGGGGGCTGTTACTGTAGGGTCTTCTCAGATGTGCTCAGCTTTCAATTCACAAATGGGTAGTTTCTATTATCTCTATTTTTTTAAATAAATCACTATGTTGATTCTGTGGCCTGAGTCAAGAGACACGTGCATTGGCTGTTTAGAATCAAACCTTCCAAGGAAGTGGATGTGGAATAAAGCCCCTAAATCTATCTCTATGCTTTAAAGTAACTCTCTTATGGAAGCATTGAGCAGCCCAAGTGTTATCACTAAAATGGAAAGAGGCTGCCAACTCTTTGTGGGTGTCTTTTTTTGTCCCTCCCAGTTCCTCCACCCCAGTCAGGCCTTTCATTTAGGGAGTCCAGTTCTTGTTGGAATCCCATGATAGCAAAGTGGGAGCCTGAGATTTTAGGCAGTGACTTGAGAACTGCCTTCACAGGAGCACAAGACGGGGATCTTCACCAGGTGATGCCAAATCCTGTCAGTTTTAAGCAACTTCCCCACTGGTTTCTCTAGAGCTTGGCGTGCGCAGTGCAGGGAAGTGTAAGCACGAGCTGCTTGCCTCTTCACCCTGAGGAATTTGGGAGGGGAAATGGAGAGCTGCTTCTTGAGGGCATTCCTTCAGCCAGGGCAGATCCACCTCATTCCTTTCATCCTGTTCTTTGCCTCATCCTCATATGCTTCATCCCATCCTGCGCATACCTGTGTGCAAAGCTCCTGCTCCCCACCGCTTGTAACACTGCAAGAGCAGAGCTGGTGCTCGCCTCGACGCGGCCTCGGTGTTCTGTAGCTCGGTGCGGGAGGGAACATGTTGCATCCTAGACTGTGTACACGTGGAGTTTGAAATTGTGTATTAAAACTGTGCTCGTCTAATAAAAAAATGTAATTCGGAAAAGGCGTTTGGACTGTGTTGTGTGTGCCAATGAAAACCACGGCGAAACGCCGCTCTTTGTCCTTGCTGCGGCTCCCTCTGGTGACAGCCCGGTGCTGTGGCTTGGGATAATTGATAGGCACTATGGAAACGAGGCGTGGCTTGGGCCAGCAGCTCTACTGGGAGTGCATGCAGTCCTCTCTATGCCACAGTGCCTGCAAGAGATAGGGCTGAAGGCTTGTTTTCTTTTTGCTGCTCTTAATTTGTGTGCTAATGAGAAGAGGAGAGAAGAATGTAGTTTGTGAAGAGGCAGAGGTGAATGATGTACTGATTTTGGCTGTAGGAACTAATATAGCTCATTTACTTTTAAGTATGATATGAGCAGCATACTAATATGTTCATATATACAATTTTTATCGTTTAATTATACACTTTCTAATTAAAATTACATCTGAAGAGGATATAACTTTATGATGGAATCATAAGATCTTTTGAATTGGAAGGGACCCCTAAAGGTCATCTAGTCCATCTCCTCTGCAATTAACAGGGACACCTACAGCTAGATCAGGTTGCTCAGAGTCCCATCCAACCTGACCTTGGCTGTCTCCAGGGATTCCTCATCCACCACCTCTCTGGGCAACCTATGCTGATGCCTCACCACCTTCATGATAGAAGACTTCCTCCTTATATCCAATCTAAATCTTCCCACCTATAAGTCTGAAACCGTTTCCCCCCTGTCCTATCAGTATTTTCTGCCTCAGCTTCCTTTTTGAATATACCCCCAGTGCCCTCTCTTTACCCACTGCAAGTCTCTCTGCTTGGATGGGCATTGCAGAGAATGCACAGCTCTTTCTGTGTGTGGGGGAAACCCAGACTCACACAACCTGAGATGTGAAACAAGTCTGGCAGAACCAACCTGCTGGTGTGCACTTGTCATGAAGAGATTTAAAGAGCGGTGGTGGCAGCAGGAGAAGCCTTCAGAGTTATTTTTGGCACCCAGATGGCACAGCAAATCTGCTCGGGGAGCCAGTGCAGGCAGGCTTGGAGGCTGCTTGGAAGTGATGGGACTTTCCCAGTGACTTATCCCTGGTTCCTTGCTATGCTGAAGGCTCTTAGGTGCCCCTTGGGGTCTACTGTCTCCAGTGCTGTGACCAATTGGTATGGGCTGGACATTATAATCATAGAATCATAGAATCACATAGAGATTACATGGAGGTGGAGGAGGCTGAGGTGGTGCCAGGGCCTCTGGGCAGTGGCAGTGTCTCATCCTGCAGTGGGCTGCTGGCACCTCTGGGACCTGGGGGAAATTCAATCCCTGGGATGAGGAGTTCTTCTTTGTACAACAGTAGCACCACAAAGCACTTCTCAGCGGGTGCTTTAATTATTGCAGCAAGCAGAATTCATAATTGAGAGATGAAACAAAGACAGAGACGGTGTTGGTATTTGCTTTCAGTATTTGGCAGAAGCCTTGTCACTTAGCAGTTTCTCATTTTAGCACTGCCTGAGCTAATGCTCCAGTTTAGCATATTTCCAGGGCATGTTGTGTGGGCAGATGAAAGAGCTGCACTTGCTAAATACATGAATTAAACATTCTCTTGACACACTTTAACCTTTGATTAATTCAAGGTGTCAGAAAAATCGATAGACAGGGATGTGTTCCTTGAACTTACACCACCTGCAGGGCTAAAACGAAGATCTTGGAAAGACCTGAAATATGCAGCAGTCTTTTAAAAACCCCTTCTGCTCTCCCCAGGCATGTACCAAAACTGTGACTCTCACAGCAGCTAAGTGCTGTCAGCTGAGGCTGAGGAGCTCAGCCCCTTCCCGCTCCTTGGCCATCTCTCCTTCATTTCCTGTCCGCCTGCCCGTCAGGCCAAAATCACCACATTTTCTTTTCTTGCTCTTGCTGTATTTGCTCTAACATCTCTTGTCATGTCTGAATCTCATAAGTGGGCTTACAGCATGTTTATTGGTCTGTTGTCTGTCTTTTCCTTGTTTCGCTCTCAGTCCTGGCTTCAAACAGCCTCTGTGTGGTGTTCAGGCCCTTTTGCCACCCTGCATGCCCATCTCCCCACCTGATGTCACCAGCGGGAAGGTGATGAAGCAGGGGAGATGCTGTGGGATATCTGGTAGGCAGAAATCAGACCAAACAGTGGCTACTTCAGTTTTTTTTCCCCCAACTTATGAGCTGGTGAGGATTTTGATCACAGTAACTTTTCAGATTCTGCTTTGCCATTAAGAACTGCTCAACGCTTCATCATCCTCTCGCAAGTGAGCAGTCACCGATAGAAAAACCAGTTTGGTGCTCAGATTGCCTTTAAGCATCTCACCTAAAATGCTGATGTTACAATTTTTGGCCTGTGAGACATCAGCACTGCTATTTCTTCCGGGGATCTGCAGCAGGCTCAGTGTCCTCTCCTACGCAAGGATTTAAAGTCTGAGGCTAGCCAAACCAACTTTGCACCAGTGGACATTTTCTAATTGTATCCTTTAGGACCCCAAAGCCTAAGGGCTTCATCTGACTGGCTGATGGACACTGAACTCCAGGAGAGTGTGCGTGCGCTTGCTTGGCACCACGGTGTCAGCAGGTGGCTGCAGGGCAAGCTGAAGAGGTAACTCTGTCTCAGGCAGCAGCCAGGAATGCTGTGAGATCCTGTCATCACTCCTTTGTTTGGCATATTTTACGCTTGCCTATAAAATGTCTGTAACAGTTAAGAGAATATATTGCTGAAGCCTCTGTTAATGGAAGCTAAGTGAGCTTTTCAAATGAAAGAAAATAAGTAGGGAGGCTCCTGGGAAATTAATTTTAATTTTAGAGATGTATTTTCACAGTAGGCTCCTCATCACAGCACACCTAAGATGAAGACAAAAGTTTTTATAGCCAGGCCACCTCTTCATGTCTTTATCCTACATTTTGCAGATGTGGGAAACAATACAAGAGTTGAAAGCAGCACTTCATACAATTTACAGAAAGCTTTGGTGTCTCATTTTAACTCTTTGCAGCTCTTTGGAGTGGGAGGGCTGGTTTTGCACCAGGAGATGATTGGTAGTCTTGCCAAGACAAGGAGACACATCTCTATTCAGGGTGGGGGAACACGAGCACAGCAGCTCTTCAGATCATGCCAAGTTGCACCCACTGGGGGCAGTCCACTGGAGTCAATGGATTATCCCACGCCTTTCTTTTTTCTAGCATTCAGGAACAAGGTGTCCTCATAAGAGAGTGTGAGTAGAATAGCAAAAGGATGAGTAAACCATTTTGCAGAAAGCTAATAAAATTTTTAGAGCAATTATTTGAACTCCTGACAGAGCTCTTCACTGCCAAAAAAGAGCATGTGTGAGAGGCCTCTCCTTGCATCAGCACACAGACGTGGGGAACACCCTGAGAATCTCAGTGTGGCTGTTGTCAGACAGCAGTTTAGGCTGAGATTAGTGTTTCTGTTAGATGCATCAGGCTAAAATTCTGTAGTTTGACACAGATTCAAACCATTATAATAGCACAATTTTCAAATATTTAAATATTTGCCACTTCCCTTCAACATCAATGGTGCAATCAAGATCATAGCAGATCATAGCAGTGAAGTTCCCAAAATTTGATTCCTAAAGCAGAACCTAAAACATACGTAATGAACACTTGCCTCTGCAGAGAGCTGAATCCTTATGTGACTTGCTTCCAACAAAGAACTAACCTGACTTCACATACCAAAGAAGAGCAGAACATCCTTGAAATATTCTTGATGGAAAGATAGGAGAACCAGAGAAAAGAACAATGCCATCATTCCTTAAACAGTTGTTTTTAATAGTGTTTAATGGACAGCTAGCAGCATCTGCTGCTGACTCTGTGTGGTTCAACTAAAAGAGGCCACAACCCTCTGGAGTTTACAAATGCTTTGTAGCAACTGAAACAGTCTAGCTGACATCTGCTTTTACAGCAGATTTCCCATAGCATCCAGTCATTCCAATTTGTTCATAATCGAATGACATCAGACACATCTGCCTTAAAAGTGGAAGCAAGCCTTCCTGAGCAGCAGCCATAGCTGCATGATCTTTAGTTAATTTTCAAAGCAGTGGGACCATCCTTCCAAAATGACCTTTAATTAATCTCCCTTTTCTAACTACCTCTATAAATACTGCCATTGTCTGTGTCTTGTTACCACAGTGAATTAGTGAACTAGAAGCAATAAAGAATGACCTTCTTTTGCATGAGATTGCTGGGGACGGAGCTGCCTCTCCACAGTGCATCGGTAGCAACAGGAAGGAGCAGGAGAGGCAAGCAGAAGTAACACCAACACTAAAAAAATCTGACCTGGGCAGAGCTGGAATTTCACCTGGAGGGAAGGAAGAACAAGCATATAGAACAAGTGTTCCTTCCCAGTGACCAACTCCCTTCATTAAATGTTTTTAAAATGATGATGCATAGTAATAAAGTTTCTCCCTAAGAGCAATCAAAGTTCTTCCTGCCCTTTCCTGGGAAATGAAATATCACTGCCTTCTTTTTTTTTCTCAGTTTAGCTTTGCTTCCAAAGAAGCCCAATTTCACCTACATTTCTCTCTACTCTCCCATTGGCTATCCTGGTAACAGTCTAATATTTTCAGCTTCACATACTGCTGGTCTCAAATTTGCTGTCAGTGGCACACCCCTCTGAGAAGGTCATTGCTGGTCTGCAGGAATAAAGGAGGGCACCCAAGGCTTTTCTCCTACTGAAATTGCTATAATAAATTATTTACAGCCTCAAAAAAAAAAAAAAAAATAACTGCAAATAGAATATACCTTTCTCAGCTATTATAAAGGGAAATTGTATTGCTCCCATCAGATGGCAAGTAATACGGAAAAATATTTCACTTTTTACTACTTCCTTTAGTCAAACTCAGTCAAGATGATGCATCTGCAGAATTGGGATGGTATCCCACTCACATATGCAAGGCAACAATTTCTGATGGAGAAGCTAAGGAGGAGCAGGATGTGCTGTGAGCACAAGAAGAATGGAGAACATAGTACTAGATGATATTTGACAATTGACTAGTTTGCATACGAAGAAAAAACATGCTTGAATTTAACTGGAACCAACCAGAGGCATCGAGGCCAAAGTAGCATGCTATTCCTCAGAAAGCATACAATACAAGCAATGTGAAACCAGACGGGGGAATTTAGAAGCTTTTCTGAGGCATAAAGACTTACAAGAGCAGCCTAGGAAACCAAATCTTTAATGCCATATAATGCTGAAATTGCATAGGTAATAGTATAAGAAGTACTGGATTTAAAAATAGTATAGCAAAATAAGGGTAAAATATTTGCATTTTTAGGAGGCTGAGTGGAGAAAGGGAACTAAAGGTTATAAGAACACGCTAAGAGAACTGGAGCTATTCATCCTGGAGAAGAGAAGGCACCGGGGAGACCTGCAAGCGGCCTTTTAGTATCTTAAAGGGGGCTTAAGAAAGAAGGGGACAGACTCTTCAGCAGGGTCTGACATGATAGGACAAAGGGAAATGGTTTCAAATTACAGAAGGGAGATTTAAACTCAATATTAGGGAAAATGCTTTTTACAGTAAATGTGGTGAGGCACTGGGACAGGCTGACCAGAGAGGTGGTGGATGCTCCATCCTTGGATACACTCAAGGTCAGGCTGAGCAGAGCTCTGAGCAACCTGATCTAGCTGTAAGTGTCCCTGTTCATTGCAGGGCATTTGGACTAGATGGCATTTAAATGTCTCTTCCAACTCAAATGATTCTATGGTTCTAAATCAGTTATAGAACAAAAGGCAGGAAAGTTCATGGTGGGAATGTGGACACATACATGAAGATCTGATGCTGATGGGCACATTCAATGCCTTTTGGGGCACTGGAGGAGAATGCTGGCTGAGCTGCCAGACTCTCCATCAGGTATGTTTGAGAGACTTGTGTGGAAGACCAGAGAAGGGAGTGGAACTGTGCAGCAGTGTGATGTGAAAGGCAGAGCAGGGATTCAGCGGTCATTGTGTTTAATGAGCAAGTATGAAAGTGATTAACTGTAACTCAAAAATTACCACTGTACCACTGTAAAGAATGATAGAAGGGTGAATCAGTGAAAGTGCTCTGCTCTTATTTAATTAGTTGATTGATCAGGTAATTGGTTTATTAGATTATTAGTACTGTGATGGTTAGTCAATAAGTGTTACAGTCTCTTAAAAACCTCTCTCCCAAAGCTGCAAAATAGCTGGGAGAGCTGGCCCTTGAGGCAGTGGTAAGCCAGCCAGCCCAGTGTTTGTAAAGCATCCCTGCAAAAAACCATACCAGTTAGCAATAGGGACAAGCTATCTATTTCTTTATTTCAAAGCAGAAACAGTTATGCACCAGCAGGGTGAAGGCAGTCAGTTTCTATCAGATGAGAGGGGAGTACAAAGTTTAAACAAAGCTGAGAACAGGGAGCCCAGAGCTACTGAGGGGAAGCAGGTGAGTCTGGACAAACTGGAGTGGAAGTGGCTGAGGTATTATCTGCCACAGAGTAACAGCTTCCCACTGGAGCTTTCAGTCTCACAGATAGGTAAATAAAATCGTAGGCAGTCACTGCAGAATCATAGTGCTATCACCCATTCTAAAAAGAAAAAAAAAATCTGAAAAAAAATCTCTCTTATTAAAAAAGAAAAAAAGAGTTTCAAAGATCCTTCTTGTTGCTGAAAAAGCCATCTTGTCATTTAACACAGTCTTCTTAATGCATAGACAGTTAAAGTGAAATGTTTGTTGACAGACACATAGTTATTTTGGGTTTTTCTCTTTACCATGAATGATGGTGAAACACAAATGCATTTAGAAAGCGTCGAAGTAGCATCCATTATTTATGAGCTGGCTGGTAAACAAATAACAAGGCATGTTCCTTGTTTACCAGCTGTTCTGGCAGATAGCAGTTCGACACTCAACATCATCTGATCAACAGCACGAATGTCTCTGTAGTTTTGCACATCAACATGGATCTGGGAATGCAAAATGCTACAAGGCTCTCATTGGGTTAAGCAATCAGAAACTCTCCAAGCTTGCCCATAATCTGCTTACCGAGTAAGCTGGTCTGGAATCAGGCAGAAGAGTTCCTGCTGACCTTGCCAAGAGGGTCATTTCAGTCCACACACAACTTTAGGAGAATCTGTGCAAATGTGGCAAGCTGGCCCCGCTCAGAACGGCTACCAGTGCATCAGTCAGAGATGTGTTGTTCTCTGGCTTGCATAAGCATTTAGGAGAAATGTGTGTGTGATCACAGAATCACAGAATTGTAGAGGTTAGAAAGGATCCTTGGAGATCATCATGACCAGCCCCTCTGCTGAAGAAGGTACCTCCCTGCTAAAGCAAGTCATGTTGTTAACTTGAGGAGACAAAATTGACTAACAAATCAACACAAAATCTCCTGTCCACTGTATTACATTCAGATTTTTTAAATACATGTAAACATATGATCCAATTCAAGGGGGCTGATTAACTTGTTAGCTAGTTACACTTTCAAACCAGTTAGGTTAGGGTGTATAGTGGTTCTTGAAAATTCATTGTGATATGAAATTATTACATCAATGTTCAAGTTATTACTGAAAATCTGACATTATTTGATCTTTTATTTTAAGTATTTGTTTATACCTCAGATGTGTTAGCTATAGGAACCAGGGATCTGGTTTTTCACTTCCTATTCCATGGAGAAAGTTGCCTTCAATCCCAGGGGTTCTTGAAGGCCAGTTTTACCAATAAAGCTCAAGTAAGAAAGAGAAGTCACTGAGTGCCTCATCTTCTTTCATCACCTTCTCAGTGACTGAGGTGAGACTGACCAGCCTACAGGTCCCTGGATGCTCACTCTTGCTCTTCTTGAGGACAGGAGTGGTATTTGTTCTCTTCCAATCCTCTGAAAACTCAATCATTTCTGTAGTCTTCCAAGGATATTCAAGAGTGGCATTGCTCTGATACTGGCCAGTGTCCTCAGCACATGTAGGTGCATGCCACCCATCCCACGGACCTGTGTTTGCTCAGTCTGTTGACATATTCACTAGCCTGATCAACCTCCATGGAGGGGAAGCCTTGCTCCAGACTTCTGAGGACGTAGGGCTCCTAGAGGCTGGTTTTACCAGTAAAGACAAAGCAAATAAGGCACTGAACTCAGCTTTTTCCATGCCCTTTGTCTCAGTCATCAGCATGGCATCACTTCTGCTGCTAATACACTTTAAAAAGCCATTTATAGCTATTGTTGATCTTTGAGTACTTTACTGGATCCAGCCCTGGAGGGGTTAAATTAGTCAAATCTCTTTCCATCTGAGTTATATTCCCACAGAGACTTCCCACATTAAATGTTATCAATCTTCTTCTTCTTTTTTTTTTTTTTTTCCCAGTAATTCTGTATGATTTTCTATAATCATTTTTCTGTTACTGACATAGATTTGTTTTAAATTGACAACATACTGTTGGCAGATAATTGTATGTGACTGTTTGGGATGATTTCTTACTCCTTTGGAAGAATTTGCAAAAGAAGCAAGCTGTTACAGTTTTAAGGGTTTCATGTTCGTATTATCCTTTAGGCCTAATGTGTTGGGGAAGAGAGAGAAGTTGAAAGTTAGAATTTCTTCCTTCACGTGTACCTTCATTTTTGTAAAGTTGATCAAAACAGATTAGAAACACTCAGCAGAAATATTTCCCTACTTGAAATCATTTCTGTTTTCTGGCTCTGAAATGTTTTGTTTGCCTGTTTTTGTTTGGTTTATTTATTTGTTTTCTTGTTTTTCTTCCAATGAAAATGTAAAAACATTTATATTCTTACACTTATCTCTATTGTGATTTTTCTCCGGAGGCACAAGTTATTGCAGAGGCACACATTTCATTCTAATGGGAGAACAGTAGACTGAAACCCCCAGATTCATCTGTGGCCCTGTGTTGCTTGGACTGTGCCTTGATGGCCCTCACACTGCCGTCGCTCTTGAAGGGCCTTTCAGAGTTTTTTGCCATCTCACAGGACTTTCAAGATGCATTTCTTTTTGCTGTGATGCTTGCTTGAAAAATTCCCATCCAAATGCCTTCGGCTGAGGCCGCTTGCTCACCTTACTGGCTTCTCCATCCAGCCATCAGTCACTACAGTTTGCTGCCACTTGCATAGTGTTGCTACATGGTTTTTTTTTAGCTCTCCCTCATCTCCTGTTTACAGCGTGGACCTCAGTGAACAATGGCTGAACCAGGGAAAGAATGTGATCTGAATAAGAGGAATATTGGCCCAGACAAGTGGCTTTGGGTCTGAGGAGGACTGACAATTCAGTATTGTATGAAGCCAGTCTACTGTGAAATGAGGATTTTGGTGGTCGGGGGTTGGTGGTTTGGTGGTCAGAGAGGATCAGAGGCTTCTCCAGAGTTTGATGAAGTAGCCACAGACCTTATGAAATTCTGAAGGATCGTGGAAGGAAGAAAATAACGTTCTTGTGAAATGAAGTCATATTCTATTTCTCATCTTACACATAAATGAGAAATGAGAAACCAGCACGTGTGGGAAGTGGAGAATGAGGACAGATTTCCATATGCTGGGAGCCAGGAATTCTTGAATTTCTGTTTGTTTTTAAGCTGGATTTGGCAAAGATTTGTGCAAGATTTATTCACGGTTTTACAGGAATTATAACTCCATTCCCAATTTAAAAACATTGCTGTGCCTCATCCATTCACCCCTCTGGAAAAAGATTGAATTATTTGTGCTCATAGCAAACTTCATCTCCTGTGTCTCTACCACCTTGCCCAGACATTAATACAGAACTCCTTAAAAGTCCCTTTGGGGAAAACCTGTACTTACTCCAACAAAGAGGTTAAAAACATCTCAGTGTGCAGGGGCAGACACCTGCTGTGATTCCTGATATTTCAACAGACCTCTGGCCATTCTGAAATTGTGTCCTTTTTGTTGGGCTCTATTCTATCAGCACTTTCACAACAGAAATACTGAAAGCTTTTAAGAAGCCAAGTAAACCAGACTGCCTTTCTTGCTGCCATGGATGCATTCCTTTTTTAAAAGTGGGTTTTCTTCTGAAGAATCCTCACTTCTCTGAAAGAAGACTTCAGTTTTTCTGAAGTTTGTGCTATTCTGGCTTGACAGGACAGATTGGCCTCGGCTTGGTTGCCCATAAAGTTATGTTTGGTGTGTCAGGATGCTCCAGGCATCTACCTGCCTGGGTTCTGAGCCACTGCCAACAGCACCACACGACATCTCAGACATCCTGTGATACCTTGAACAACACAAGACATGGCTATGTGGGTAAACATATGGTACTACCTTCATCATTTCTGGGACGCTGGCTGATGGCCCGTGATCCTTTGAACTTTCTCTGGTGAGAGGCTGGAGAAGGAAAAGGCATTGCAAATGTCTACTCCATGTAGCTCTCTGAGGGTTTGCACATAGATTTTTTCTTGAAACAAACAAACAAAAAAAAAAAATGATGATGGGAATATCTGATTTTATCAGCTATATACAGACTCTGAGTTCATTTAAGATTCACACTTGAGAAGCATATGGATTCATTCCTTTTAATCACTGATTTTTTACTAACTCTACATATTCTGATATTCTATGTCTTGACATGGTAAATATGCCTTTGCTTGCAGACAGCCTGCACAATTAGTCCTAAATATCCACTGGGAAGAAAGTGTTATATGTGCGTAGGTCTAGTTAATTTGAATTCTGCTAACAGCTTCATTTCAGTTTATTTTTTTCTGCAGTTAATGACCAAAGCTACACACTGATGACCACTTTTAATATATTTTCTCCAGTAACGTTTGTGTTTTCACTACATTTCTAGCTCTTATGAGGCTACTCATCAAATTTGTATTTCCAGTTTGATTTTACAAATCTTGGCCCATGTGAACCTCATGAAGTTCAACAAGGCCAAGTAAAAAGTGCTGCATCTTGACGTGGGGCAATCTCAAATATCAGTTTGGGCTGGGGGATGAATGAATGGAAACTCGACACAAAGGAGCTGGGAATATTAGTGGTTGAAAAATTGAATGTGAGTCAAGAGTGAGATCTTGCAGCCCAGAAAGCCAACCATATCCTGGCCTGCACTATAGCCAGTAGGTCAAGGGAGATGATTCTAACCCTCTGCTCTTGTGAGACCCCACCTAAAGTACAGCGGTCAGTTCTTGGACCCCCAGAACAAGAAAATCGTGGAGCAAGAAGAAAAAGAAAACAAGTAAAATTGTTCAGGCAGCCAGGCCTGCTCCTTCATTCCCAGACTGAAGTGAAAAAAAAAGTGTTAAAAACCTGGCTTCTGGTAAACTCCTAAAAGTGAGTGTTGTTGATTGCATTTGCAAATGGAGAATACTGCACATTTTTTCAAAACATGAGCTTCTGGACTAGATAAGTGCAATTAGATGTACATTTTTTAAAGAATAAAAGAATGTTTACTTCAAGTTCTAAATTAAATGAACTTTAAGAACAGAAGTGATTTTTCCGTATCAAGATACTATTAATAGTACAGTGTGAATGACTTATTACTTCAAAGCTGTTATAGGATAATCAATTTGGATATTTTTAGACAATGAAGAAATTTTTTTAGTCCTGCCCAATTGGTTCAATTTGAAAGGAAATTCTCATAATTTAATAAAAAAATGTAAAATAGTGAAAATTACATATGTGATTTACATCCTAAGCTCTCATTTTTAGGAGAATTTTGACATTCAAAACTGAGTGGTAAATCAAAGTTGATTGTGAAGTGTTTTGTCAGAGGGGATTGGCCAAGGGCATCCACTGCCCTAGGAGAAGCATGAAGTCAGATTCCTGAACTACCTATTTTAGAAAATCACAGCAAAAATTTAAATCACTGGGCACAGAAGAGCAGAAATATTATCTAATAAGAGTTCATATTAAGTCTACCCACGTCTTTCTCCTAATCCTCTGTCTCCCTTCTCTTATTTGATCTCCACAACTATTGTTGCAATGTAAAAAGCATACCCTGCTTTAATAGGGCTTAGGTACATAATTCCTTCTCTTCGGATGGTAACGGCCATGCGAGTATGAGAATGGTGAATTCAGCCCCTGGACAGCATGGGAAGATATTTCATGATTAATGCAGCATGAGAGCCATGTTTAAGAATTATGCATCACTATTATTCACAGTTTAAATTTGACCACAAAGGTTAAATGAGTGGCCTGCACTCTATGTGGGGATGAAATCTGGCTGTGGCCCAGGCAGCACAGCGTGGGCTGATCTCTAGGACTGATCTGTGCCTCTGAAAATTGCTACTTTGAGTCTTTTGCAAGGACAATATGGTAACTTCAGTCCTGTCTCTTGTGCCTGAGTGCCACAGATACCTAAACGACCAAGTATCAGCTCTGAGATGGCTAAAATTAGTGATATATTTTGTGCTTTTGATTTCCAGTGATGTACTCAGATTTACTGTAGCTAGTGAGGACTAAGAATGTACAGATACAAACATGTTCTCCCTGGAGACCATTTAACCCACCCTCTAGCATACCTGAAGCATCCTCAATGGAAGTCTCAGTGACCTAAAAGCTTCCTTGGTGGAAACCCCTCCTGCTCCCTGAGTGACCCATGCTAGGGCTTCATCTCCCTCATGGCTGGAGTGCTCCTTCTGATTTTTCAGTTGCAGCTTCCCAGCTCTCTGTGGCTAAGGCTCGTGCTCTTCGTCTTTGTCACTGTAAACACGAGAATGGATAATTCCCTTTCTCTTTTTGATAGACTTTTAGACATTCCTTACTCTGTCCTTCTGCACTCATCTTCTCTGCTTAGCAGTTGCAGACCTGCGGGCTTGCTGTTCATTCTTTTCTCCTCTTCTGAGAGGGGCTTCTCTCAAAGTCTTCTCCATTTTCCAAGTGCATTCATCTTTTATAATTACAGCTTTGAAATCCTAAATCTAGTTGTCATTTACGGTTCCTTCTATCTTCCATTTTCTGGCAAGTAACTCACAAAGTAGCTTCTCAGAAGGAGTCTACGCCATACTTCTAATCCATTTTGCATTATTTTTAGTTGACTGCCACAGATAAAGCAGCAGGAATGTAAGCTGTGTGATTGAAAGGTATCTTTTATAAAGCCAGGGGATGCAACCTGCTCCTACCATTTCACTGAAAGCTCTGCTCTAGTAGCATGTGTTATCTCTGCTGGAAAGCAGTCACATTGCTTCTCTGGGTGATATGCTCCTGCAAGGATTTGTTAGTGCAGTCGCAAAGAAGTAGCAAGGCTGGAGCCTGCTTTTCGTTAAAAGACAATGTGTACCTTATTTCAAGTAAAGTATCTTAGTTTTGAAGTAGGTAGTAAAAAAAAGAAAGTTTACTCCACAGTGCCTGCCCCTACACCAACTTTTATTCTAATTCAGAGTGCCTATATTTCATATATTTCCTGTAACCAGCCTTATAGTATGAGGGAATCTGAATCCCATTTCTCTGGAATTCTAGATGCATTTTTGAATTCCCATATTTTCTTTTTCTTTTCTTTTCTTGTCAGGGAAGTCAAAGCAAGAGCAGAGAGCTTTAGGGGAGTGTTAGCCTTCCTTAGCCTGGAAGACCTGTAGCCAAATCCTTCTGCACTTACCAACCAAGATGGAATTAGTATATAATTGTTTAGTTGGAAAAAAAAAACAAATATTATCAAGTCCTGCCTGACCTTTCGGGTTTAAGGAAAAGTTACAGCATATAATGGAAGCATTATTTGAATGCCCCTTGAATACTGACAGACATAGGGTATCAAACACCTCACTTGGAAGCCAGATGCAATGTTTGTCCTGTGCCTGCAGGTTCTGTAATTGGTGAATGAAAACACGTGTATTTTCACTTTGATTGCAGTAATGCCTCATCCTCGCTGCATAGCTCAGTGTTGAATGATGTAGTTGCATGGAAAAAGCAAAAGGTCTGGAACTATTTTTTGTTTCCATAGCAGTGATTAAGTTTTTAGCTTTAAAAATATGGGTTGAGTACTCCAGGAGAGATTGATCTCTGCCAGGGTCCCTTGGTTGTCCTATGCCAGCATGGGGCTGATGCAGGAGAGGTGGCCTCCAAAGTGTCATCTTTTCTTCATGGACATGATGGCAGAATGAGGAGTATCAGCACAAGGCCTGGGGGCTCACCACTCACCACAACCCTGTCATTCTAAGGGGGATGTGAGGTGTTACAATTTTAGATGCAGAGGCTGGTGGTGGTTGTTTTGCAGCACAGCCTCTTCTGAAAGCCAATAAGAGCAGTGAGAGAGTGCTGGAAATAAGAGTAGGTAGTGCTTGCTGCTATTTTTGCTTATATCCTTACCAACCTGCCTTGTTTGTCCTGCCGAGACCTTTGAATTAGCAGGAGACTTGGTGATGCAAAAGGCAGAACTGCAAGTCACAGTAGTTCTAGGAGTAAGTGGATCAAAGCTTCACTGTCAGGTTGAGGGTGGCCCTGTTTCCCACTTCCAGCTGCCAGAGCACTGCAACAGCATTCAAGCTGTTTTATTCTGACGTGAATTCTGGAAAAATTCTGTATTGTTCTTGAGCATTATTTGGAATTGAAATGATATCTGTTAGTTTGTGTGAGCAATCTGAGCTTGTGTAATACATGAAATATTTGACATCTGATCTTAGCTTGTGAGAATTCTGAGATAACATGAGGGAAAAACATGACTTAGCTGACTTTATTTTCTCCTTCTACAGTTTTGAAATTCCACCTAGGGCTTGCCATTCTCTGCCTACTTTGGGGCAGTATTTCTTACCAGAAACGTGCATCTGAAAATGTAAATGACACCTTTGCTTGAACCTCCAAATAATGCATTGACCTCTGCAGGTACTTATCTGGATCCAGACCAGGGCAACTCCCAGGGACAAGGGCTCAGCCTGCAGGGAGGTGCCTAGGCTGGGGCACACACCTTTTGGTGCTGTCTCTGGGGACATGCTGCACTCATTGCATGCCTGAGTTGCTTCAGGATAGACAGCCCTGAGAGAATCTCAGAGCACATCTGCTTGCAAAGCAGAATTTAAGCAACGAATGAGAAGGATGCAGTAAGTACATAAGCTGCCTTACTTGTGAGGACATACACGGTAGAATTAATTTTTCAGAGGATAGTCTGAATGACAGTGCCAGAGGCACGGAGCTGGCCCCTGTCAGACAGCCCCTGTGCCAGTGGTCACTTGTGCATAGCAGAAGATAAGACGGGGATGTGCACCCCAGCTAGAGACATGAGGACTGGGTATTTTTTCAGGGGCAAGTGCTTCAGATCGAACTGGGGAAGCCAGGGTTTTAAAACCGTATTTGCATGATTCGGGAGAGCACCTGAGCCTTCTGCTTGGCTCAGCAGGCAGGCTCTGAGAATACCCTTGGGTCAGCAGGACCTTGCAGACACAGGAGGCAGAAGATGCCTGGCTGGAAAATCCTCCTGCAGATGAGTCAGAAGATAAAGCTCTGAGCAGTTTAGTGGTGCCAGGCTCCCCAGGGAGACAAAGCTGTGGCAGGGAGCGGGATTGGGGAAGAGGGAAGCAGGGGCTGGGAGGTGTGGGCAGGCATTTCCTCACCCCCTGGAGATAAAACGGAGTTGTGTTTGCTTTGGGTTCTTTTACAGGCACTAATCCTCACAGGAATAAAGTAAATTGTTTGGTGGATTAATATTCATGCTTCATTATATGTATGGAGTATTTATGCTTGGACCTGTATTGTTGTTGTGGGAAAATGCATAACGCGTTCCTGCCTACTATTAATCATCTTTCTGTTCAGAAAGCTTTTTCTTTATGTTTACCCACGATATATGGTGTGATTAAGTTATTTTAAAACATGATGGATGGAATTGTTACCTCTGTTCTACCCATGGGTTGATATTAGCATCACAGATAGCATGATCTGGCTGCATGGATGCTGATGGGATTGCTCTCAGCAGCCTGCAGGCTGGCCTGATGGTGGGGAAGGTGTCTGAGTGCCTGAAACACACCACAAACTCCCTTCATCTGTGCCGTGGCCACATGACAGTGAATGCAGAGAACGCCAGTGCTGGATCTCACTGCGCTCCCCCAGCACACCCTCATTGCCAGATGGGTAGCCTCAGGCCAATTTACTGCCTGCAAGCCAAACCTTCCTCCAAAACACTAATTTATGAATAATTTTTTTCCTCTGTGGCAGCTGTTACCCCGTAGCATGGCTGCTTCACAAACATTAATTAACAGATCATCTCCTTAGCACACAGTGGAGAGGCACCGCAGGCCTCATCTCTGGCCCTGCTGGGCACAGCGCCATGAGGCAGACAGCCACCCATGTGTGGTTGGCCCTGCTGGGCTCACAGCAATGGCAGGAGGGATAAGGAGGAAGCTCTGGTGAATTCTGCTGAAGTGTACATGAGCCTAAGATCTTCCCTGAAGCCCTCCTTGGCAAAATCCTGTGGTACTGAGAGTCTGGAGAGGATGCTGTTGTTGTTTTTCTCCATCCTTTCTGGCACACCAATGTGCTGGACTAGAAGAGCCGTTCTTGGTACCCTGGGACTCACTGCCTTAACAAAACCCACCAGGACATCAAACAGCTCCTGAAGTACCCAGTGGTGAGCATCAGAGCCATCAGAGCAGTCATTTAGGTTACTGGTGGCAGAAGGTGGCATACTGCTTCCTTGATTAGTAGAGAAAGAAATATAAAGCAGACCTGCACTGGGATAAAGCTCAGCAACCACTAGTCATAGAGGAACATGATCAGAGCACCTCTGACAAAACTAGCACGGAGATGTTTCCTTGGCTTCACATAATTGCCAAATTTTTGTCAGCTGTAGTAGATCACACACATTTTCAGTGCTGTACAGGCAGACAAATGCTGCTTAAAATAACCTGCATCCAGCAATTCTTCCTTCAGGAGCTTATCCAGGAACATTTTCAGTGTACTGATTAGCGGGACCAAGCTCTCCCTTCCCACTCATCTCATTAAAATATTTAAAGGAATACTAAGCAAATTAAGACTGTTTACTAAGTGACTAGTCATGCTCTTCTCCTTGCTAGATGACGTTTTGTTCATCTTATTTAAAGAGAGGGAGAGGAAATTTCAATAAATCAGAAATCTGCTACTCTCTGAATCAGGAATGCTTCCCTTTGCTGAAGAAGATGAGCTTTAACATGTGATACAGGTGTCAGATTGGATTAAATATTATGAAATAAGGAGTGAAATAGGGAGCAAAATTATGATATGAGGTAAGTTGAAGAAGCATCTGTTTCAATTGGATTTTTTAAAATTTAATAATTGGGTCTGCCAAGATGGTAATATTCTCAGATAGAAAATGAGAAGTCTCAGAGTGAGAATTTCAGGGTCTTGGCATGAAATCTACAATACCTCACAGTTTTTATATGATAAATATGTCTGACGTTCAGTAATGGGATATTAAAGTAGGCATCAAACATAGCCCATTTCAGTTGCTCGCATGTGAATAATGCAGCCTCTTCTTGTCAAAGTCAATGGTCTCTCTTCATCTGCTCATCCTTTTCTGATGCCAGCTGCATTCTTAAACGCAGGACTAATCTATACATTCCTCAGAGTGCTATAAAATTTATGAGAGAGCAAAGTGAACTGCATCCAAATGGTCCACTCCCAGGCTAACAGTTAGCAAAGGAAAACATTTCTTCTACAATGATGATTTAAGAACCCTGATTTTAATATATATGAAAGTGATATCAATGAGTAGATATATGCTATATTCTGGACATGTAAGATGTTACTGGAAGGTATGAATTTGAGAACAGAGCAGAAAACCATGACTTCTGCCATAAGTACGGCTCCTGCAAATAGATGTACACATACCAGCTTTAGTCTGCCTTTCTATATGTATCCTCCATAGCTTTCAGCCTACCAAAACTCTTTGTCAATGACTGTCCCTTTCTGAAGCCATGAAATTCTGTCAGCAACATTTTGGAGATGGGAAAGAGGGACATTGAGGACTGAATTCATGAGAGCTGAATCTGAAACACGACCAACCTCCACGCCAGCTGTGTCTTGCCCTAGGTTATGAACCAACCAACTGACAATTGACCAGGGGCCTCCAGCAGTGAAGGTAGGCTTTGATTTGGAAAAATACATCTATTTCAGTACCTCTAACAAGAGCATTAATAGGAACTTTTGTGTGGGAAGAAATACTGATGACAGGTGCTTCTGATGGAGTCAGTGGTGTCCAGGAGCGGAATGTAGCTGCACAACCATGCTGTAAGTGCCTTACCTCTATCAAGATCAAACCATGACATTTTCTGACAAGGGGAAGTTTAAAGCACTGCTGATAAATGCTGAGCAGAATGAGACAAAATGGCAGACAGGGAAACCCTGAAGAAGAGGGCATGTGACGTGGCCATGACATCCTGAGCTCACTACTCATCACTTTGCAGGAACAGTATGCTGGATGAGGATTAAGAAGGGAGAAAGAAGACAAAGAGGAAAAGGCGAGGTGAGGCTGTGTGGGAGAAGATAGGGGACAGGCAATGTAGCAATGAACAGGATCAAGTAGGCAGTACACTCTGATTTTGCAGTACTCTCTCCTTAATTTGCAAGCAAGCCACAAAGAAACTCTGCTGGAAAACAATATTAAAGTTGTTGATTTTTACAGAAAAAAAAAAAACAACAAAAAAATACCTATTAATCAAGCAAATGGCACTCCGAGGAATTGGACAGTGTGGGAGAACAAATTGATTTCAAGAGCTGTATGTTCCCCTATGTGTCTCAGCATTTCAAAGTGTACGTAATACCCAGTTATATTATTTGTTAGCCTTTTAAGTTGGAATTGAAATGCAATTAAAACAGTACTTGAGAGAGCCATACATTTTAATTAACGACTTGCATTGCTGAGAACTTGGAAAACAAAGAGAGTATTGTCCATTTGTAATGAGTAAATCAAGACAGATGCATTCCTGGCTGTTCATACATCAGTATGATGACATAATGTAGTAAATCGAGAAGCCCATCCCTGCTGCAGTATCACTAGTTTTTCTTCAGAAATCCAACCCAACAGGTGTGTATAAGTGGATTAATGGATGAGCAGGCATCCATTTTTAAAAAATGGGACCAGATGTATGTGAAGGGATGGGGTTCTCCTGCTAGTCTCCAAAACCAAATTCATTCCAAGCTGAAAAAGAGGTGTGTGCTTAAGGCCTGCAGTTTGCTCCAGCTCTATGCGCCTGTTGGAGCCTGATAGCAGGGAAAGTGCTGGGAGAGGGCCCAGATAACCCTGCTGCTCCCAGGGGACAGCTTGGATGTGGCATCCCTCTTCTGGAGGGCAGCAGAGCTATAAAGCACATATCTATGTGTATGCATACATCAAAAACTACAATCAGGCAGGTTTGCAAGCACACCTTTCTCTCCCAGGCCTTAAGTTCATAAACATTTTACAAGATGAGCATCTTGAACCTAACATTTACCTGGAATCATATTGACACACTGAAAAAAAAACCAAACAGACAAGATTATTAAATTCTCCTAAATAAACAGTAAAATGGGAACTGATTCACGTGTTACAAGTCAATGAGTTTTTCAAGAATATTTGCATTAACTCATGTTCATCACAAACCACATATATTTTGGCTAAGGAGCAAGGATCGCATAGAAGAGATTTCTACAGCTTTTTACAAGGGGAAAATCAAACCAAACAAAACCAAAAATGATCAATAGAAAAATTTCACACTGAAGTGAGAGACTGCAGAAAAGCAAATACACCAACCTTTTCAAAGTACATTTATAGACCTTAAAATTACAAACCACTGAGGTAACAGTTTGCAGAGAAGACCATTTTGTTTTTTTTTAAGGTAGATCAGTGTTTCCTGGACTAGGTAAACTCTGGGAGAAACTGACAACAAATAGGCTCTTGGGAAAGAAGATGATGGGGGAAATTGGCTGTTGTCAGTATGAGAAAATGAGCTTTAGAAGAAATAATTTGAGCTGTTCTGTCCCCTTGTTCACCTCTCAGTTAAATCTAACCATTTGGGAGAAGAGATTGACAACCTCTGGGTCCATAATCCAACAGAAGGCTCTGATTTTGGTGTTCCCAGAAAAGCATAGAAGGGTCTGAGATAGATAATTCCACTTAAATCAGTAGTCTGTGCATTTTGAATGTTTTGGGTATTTTTAGTCACTCTATCATAAACCGTATGAAGCAGAAATTGATGGACTCTAGAAAATGGGCAGAAAACAAGGAAGCAGAGGGAAAAGCCTTCTAAATTTCACCCCAGAGTGGAGGTATCCACCTGGCTTATGGTTGCCCGCAGAAGGGCAGTTAGGCTGTAGTCAGTCTGCCTACAAGGAGGTGTCGGAGGGACTGTGGGTGGGCACATGTATTCCTCTGTCTGGTTTGCAGCTCTTGGTGTGGGCAGGAAACATAGAGATCTGCACATCCACACCAAGGACATCCTGGGCATGTGTGGGTGCAGGAGATCTGTGTGTACATGGGGGAGGCTGGGTCCTGAGCAGAAAGAGAATTTTGCATTCTGCCTCCCATCACCTGTGCCTTTTCATTAAATAAAGTTTAGCATGGAAAATAACCATTCTATTCTGTTCTATTTATTTATTTATTTATTTATTTATTTATTTCCAGCTTTAAATAGCTGTTTTTAAATGCATTGCTAAGTTTTTCCAGCAACTGACAGCCATAGTAACATGCAGCCACTTCAGGGTGCATTATTTACTGAGATGTAAGGTGGGTGGCCCTTGATCCACACCTGCATACTCCCTTGGGAACCAGTAAAGCTCAGGTACTTCATTTCCTGGGAAGTCTGATTTAGAGTGCAGCTCTCCTGGTATCATCTCAGTAGAAACTGAAATGTCACGTTGACATCAGACCTGCAAAGTGAAGCCCAAACTGTTACCAGTTTATTTTCTGTATCAAGAAGCTGAGAGCAGGGAAGTACATATGAAAGTTACAGAGGCTGGATCAAAGGCAGCTAATCAGAAGCCTAGATAAGTGTGCTGAAGGGAAGACAGGGCGATACAGTTTAAACAAAAATCACTGTGCAATTATTTATACAATCAACATGCTGTTTTATAATCCATGATGAAATACGTATTTACTGTTATGCTGTGTTCCAAAGTTTGATTTACTTACACAGTTATGTCTTAATTGTAACATTTTATTGCAAGACAAAGCAAACAGTCAGTCCAGCCCCCACATCGACATGGTGTCACTGATTCCAAGGGCAAAATCCCCTTCCCTAATGATCAAAGACAGAAGGCGAACTTGAACTTTCCAAGAAACTGTGGTGGAGTTTATAAAAATGGAAATGGTCTGGGCCTTTGGATCATGTAGTTAAGGTAACACACCGAAAATACTAAAGAAACTTCTCCTTCTTTTGCCATGGCTGCAGAGCCCTGTGGGCACTCAGACCTGACTGCTCCCCACCTCAAAGTACATGTTCAGCACATTCACTGCTTTTATGCTACCTGTTCTGTAGGTGAAAACCGAGCAAAGCAGCCAGGGGTGTAAGTGGTGAAGGAAGGGCAAATTCATCCAGTTACTGTGTTACAGAACTGGGAATTTGCATTATCACAAACTGAAAGGGGGTAAATTCCTCTCATCTGCAGTTACCCTTGAACATAAATTTCCTTTATGTGTGAACATAACTTTCCTTTATTCTTCATTTTTGAATCCTATCTGCAGGTGTATTCCTCAGAGGAGGCTCTGATAATGACATAACCCAAGAACTATATATACATATGTATACTGGAAAGCCATTTGACAGCAATTAATAAGAGAACATCAATTAAAAATGAGAAGAGTTAAAATTTTCAGTAATTCATCCGCTCCATTTGTACATAAAGCCATTAGGTGGGACCAATTACACACATTGTCCAGCATCTTTCATTGCTGTGGTCAGGAGTGGTGGGGACATCCCATCCCATCTTACCCTGTCCCATCACATCCCATCACATTGCATCTCATCCATCCCACCCATCCTTTTGGTTCCTGTGGCTATTTCACTCTGAACCCAGAAGCCAGTGCCATGTCAGTGCTCCCAAAAGGAGCCTCTGTTAACAGGATCGCATCTCCTTTCATGCTGAGTTTTGCCATGTCTGAATGTCCAGTGGTCTGGAACGGCTACCAACACTTGTGTCATGTAGTTGCACAGATTAAAAGGAGAGGGTTTTCTGGAGAGATTGTGAAATAAATCCTTGTGGTGGTATCTGCCTTTTCTTTTCTGCTCAGTGATTCCATGTTAGGCCCCTACAAGGAGCTAAATCCTATCTAGGAGCAGGAATGAGCTTCAGGCAGAGCCTGCATTATGCAGGTGATGTGCAAGTGCCAGTGCCTCTCTGGTCATCAGGTATTATGAGGTGGCTTGTCTGCCATTCATTTAAAGACAAAATTGCAAGGATCAGGACCAAAAGGTACAAGAAAGAAAGCCATATGTAGCCTCAGGTGGGAGTGCAGTGTCCCAAAATGTTTTCTTGCATCCTCATTACAGGCCTGAAGCCTTTTCCTGTACAAAGAGCACCTGTTCTCTTATATGTTGCACACCAGCCTATTTTCATCTCGCTTTTGCCTCTCTTTACTTACTGCTAAGAAAGGCTTTGGGGTGCTGGCAAGCTTCCCATCCTGAACCAGAACCCTTGTGCCAAGTCTCACTGCCATGGGCAGTTATGACCATGGACTTCTGCATGCTGCGAATCAGTGCCCCCAGAGGCTGCCCAGGATCCCACAGCAGGCCCTAAAGTGATACCTGAGTTCAAGGCATTGGACTGAACAGGCTAACTGAGAAAAATCCCATTAGATCCTTAAAAATGGTACTGGTGAGCAGCTTTGTGCTTCCTGATAGAATGGAAACCCAGCACACAGCTCTGATAATCCTGTGATATTTTGAAGAAATCGTGCCCCCTGCTGATTTAATTAGATTTTTTTTTTCTTTTGTAGCTTCAGCTCTAAACCTGGTGAGAACATTCAAACATACTGATTAGTGTTCAAGGTCAATAACTCGGATGTCCCACTGGGTAGTAAAAATCTTCCCTTTCAACCCTGAAATAAGATGCTTATTATTGATTTTTTTGAAGCAGAAGTCAAAAGCTGAATGGCATATTTTTGCAGGGACAGATTTTTGAGACCATTTGTAGCATTTTACATGCCCTTTGTAGCATTTAATGGGGAAATAAAAGCCTGGAATAACAATACGAATAGAAAGTCATGACTAGGAAATTCTTCAGGTTTACGAAGTCTCTGTGGATGTTCGTGCTTAGCTGAGTGTTAAAATTGCTTCATTTTTCAGCCCACCTTCAAGGGACATTCCTCTGTCACCCATTTACAATAGTCACGAGTGATTAGTACAGTACAAATACATCACACATAGAACAGCCATCGCTGATGAGGCAGTGGTTCACACCCCAGTACTGACCGTCTCACTAGCAGGTCGGACAGCAGGAGCAGAGAGATTGGAAAGCAAACCCAAGCTTACAGTCCCACTGTGGAGTCCCACCAGAACCTCCAGTGGGACTAGAAATGTCCTGTTCCCACCCGGCAGCTTGGGGTCGTGGCACATGCTGGACTTCATATCGCCCAGCGCTGCTTTCGGCTGAAATCCTGCTGGTGGGCGCTGAGCTGTTTGCTGCCATTGTTCGTGCATCTGGCAGGGACATTTTCTCTATCTCTCCCTCCTCTTGCAGTCGCTGGGTTGCGAATTGCTTTCACTGGAAGGTCGTTGAGTACCATCTAGTGGATGTTCTGGGAAAATAGCTCCCACAGGTCTCAGGAGACGGCAGCGGAAAAAGCCGTGTGTTTCTGGTTAGGATACGCGGGGGTGGATTACAGTAAGCACAGCACACACTAGAAGCTGCAAAGATAAGAGCTTCTACTCTTTAGTGAAATCAAATATGAAGGGCAAACAAGATGAAAAATCAATACATCAGAGAGAAACTTCTCGGTTTATTTGAACTGCTGGATGTGGCAACACACAAGGGCAGAAATACCTGCAAGGCAAAATCAATCTGCCAGCAGCGTTCATTGCCAGGAGGAACCTGAGCTGGAGCTGGGCCCTGGCCTGTGGTCTCTGGGGACACACTGGATGGGAGCACTGGGAGGAGCAGGACAGATCCTCCTTACCTGTTATCAATTAGATTTATTAATCTCCTCTTTTTGTAATCAGCCATTAATGCGTCTATCCACTTATCTACGTATTTATTAATAAATTTAATAATTTATGAGTGAAATCATTAATTAAGTGAGGTTGTTATGAATTTAATAATTAGCCATTAATGCATTTCTAATACTTCAAACATTTCTTTTCCCATGTGCAAGTGGTGGGTCACGATCACTCCCAGTCATTCGTTTGGTTCCCCTCCTCAGGAGGAGAAGCTCTTATGTCAATACAAAGACCACTTACAAGTTACTATCAAAGGCAAGACAGACTTGACCTGGGGAAAAAAAATTTACTTTGTTGCCAACAAAAATAGATTTGAGTAGTGAGAAACAAACATTGAGATAGCAACTCTCCTTCTCCATTTTCCTCGACTCACCTTACTTCCTCCAGCTCTGACTTCTCTACCTCCTCCCCTGAGAGGTACAGGGGAGTGACTGCACCAGGGGGTTCCTCCCCAGCCTGTGGTGGGGGTCTGCAGTGCTTGGACTCCCTCATCCTCCCTGCTTCCTTCTCCTATTCTGACCTTGGTGCTCCCTCCCTTGTTTCTGACTTCTGCCTTCCCTGCCTATCCCGTGTTTTCTGCCCTAACATGTCCCACAGAGGTGCCACCAGCTTGGCTGCTCTCTCAGCACTCTCATTGCTTTGCTTTGGGTGGATGTCAGACTAAACGCCTTACAATTACTGGGCTCGTCCTCATGCCATTTTAACAGTGGCCTGATGTTAACACTGTAAAGCTTTGGGAATTTCCCTTGAACACCAGGATGTGTTCACAATGAAGATAAGTAGGCCAATTATCTGTAGGCAGATCTTCCAGGTCTTCTGAGTATGTAGCAAGACTTAATATTTATTTGCTACATATTTTTAATATCTTCACTTATCATTTATCTAACATGTTACCTATATCATTTCTCTCTGATTTTGAACATAGCCTCTTTCTCAATGCATAACAGAGATATTCAGCTTTCTTTGCCTCTCTTCCTCCATCTCCTTACACTGGATTTGCTGATTTTCAGGGAGATTCATCAGATTCAGCCCTTTGCATGTCTCAGTTTTATATTTTCTGATCTGAGGGTTTCTAGCTGCTTTGAATTTTCTCCATTAAGGCCATGTTGCAGTGTTACTGACCAAAGGTGTAGCAAACACCCCTCTTAGAACTTCTGATACAAGGGGTCTCAAGCTCCTCGGTAAAGTAGGCAGTGCTATTACTGCTGTTTTAAAGGCGAAGGGTCAACTCAGATTCACTAATTCTGCATAATTTTTTGCTGTATTTTGCTCAAGACACCTACAAGACAGCATGGGACTGCAGGCAGACTTCCAACCATCATCAGCCAAGGCTGGAAGCGGCTTTCTACTTAACTGGCCCTCGACAGACACAGCCATGGCTTTTCTGACACAATCTGGAAGCATTTATCTAAAACATAAGATTTTTGTGTGGCTTTCTCCAGAGAGCCCATGGGTCTGAGTGGTGGGTAAGAGAGGACGTGGTAGATGAAAGAATGCCTGCCTTTTTGCTCACTCAACAGCCTTTGGTGAGTTTCACATAGCAGGGATGTGCCAGCTTCAGCCATGGACAGCAGTCTGCTGTATAGAACAAGCAACAGTGCTTATTTCTGCACAATCTCAGGTATAAACATCTGTAGCAAAAAATACATTGGCTTCACCAGCACTTCAAAGAGAGGGAGCGAGCTACCACCTAAAGTTAATTTTCACCCAATACCTGCCACTTTCTTTTGCAAAAGGCTGCTCCAGTGTCTCATGCTCCCATCTACTGATGTGCTGGACTTGTCAGAAGTCTTTGTCTTGGACCCACAGTTTTAAAAGGATTTAAAAGGGACTTCAGCAGCCAGGCTGGCAGTGGGATGTGAGCTTCCCCCCAGTGCACAGCACACTGCACCCAAGCCAGCTTCCTTGCTGCCCACACCTGCGAAGGGCTGGTCCTACATCCTCCTGTGATGTGAGGTACACCTGGCCCATGGGGACCTGCTGGCTTTCCCCAACACTTTCACTGTTCTCCAACTGGAATGCAAGGATGTAATTCTGCTGCAAAGTTAGGCTGCAAAGTTACCAGGTTACCACAGGGCACCCTGTGTCCAGGCCCTCAACATTCACCCACTCTTTGGAAGAACCTTCAGACTCTTTCCCAAAAAGCATTACCCTTTTTATTATTTAACACAGATACCTCAAGTCACTGCTATACTTTTCTTGTTAACGCCACTGCTCTTTCCTCTGTTTTTCTTTCTTTCCAGAAGTGACAGTTTCTCTGTTTGAGCTCCCATTGCGTCATCCCCCCCTCCACATCTGCCCCGCATTTTTTTTTTGCCTAACAGCATGTAATTAATCACCTGGGATTTGTAATAAAACACGACGCCCATTTAATAGCCTGAGTCACTGATGGAGCAAAGCAGAACTAGAACATGAGAAGGATGGCAGAGCAGATAAGGCTCTCACTGGCAGGCCCAGAGCAGGGGGCTGTGTGACACCAGAACCGGGTCTAGTGCTGTCCCACTGCTCAGCTGTGCTTGGGCAGCTCTTCTGCAGACTGGTCATCAGGGAGCAGGGGAGCAAACGAGGCAGAGGGAGTGGAGAGCAGCCCGGAACGAAAAGGAATAAAGTGATGGGCTTTGGAGTTTGCTTCCAGCATTCAGCAAAATTCCTGTTTCACACTGCAGGAACTGATTGGGTCTCTTCTCACTCAAGAAGCAGAACCTGCACATAGAATAAGGATGTGAGTCACCAAGGAGCAGGATCAAAGGGCAGAGCCAGCACTGCCCAAGTTCTTGCCAGTCTTGTTTCTGTGTGTGCCAACCATGTTATAAACTCTTTTTTTTTTTTTTTTTTTTAATTAGAATAAAAATTAATGAAGAGCTAACACACACAAATTACCTGCCCTGCTTTTTATTATTTAATGAATAATCTCCTTACTTTATAGTGCTGCCAGGAGGGATAACACTATGGTTAGGGCATGACTACACTGTCTTCTCCAAACTTGTTTGGTTCGCTCATCCCTGCCTGTAACAGTTGGAAAACACACACAGCTTCTGCTGCTACACATCACGAAGCCTCTGAAGATACAATATAGGGCTCATCTTTCAATCTTTCTTCCCACAAGGTAAAAAAGTACAACAGACAAAAAAATATACAAGGGAAGCACCTGAAAGTGGTCTTCAACCAACGCAGAGAATCTCCTGAAATAGAAGATGAGAGCATTTGTTTTTGGTGATATGTGGACACTTTCTGAATGCCCATCAGTTAAATCTTTCATGCCAGGGAATACCCAGCCTGTTGCTACTTACAAACCTCCTCCTCAGTGAACTGCAGGAGCTGGGAAAGGCTCCAGATTTTCCTAAGGAAACACCACAGTGATATATACCTTCAAGCTGGGTGTAACTCTGTCACCACTAAATTATGTCAGCCCCATACAAGGCAACCTGTTAATAGTTTACTGCTTGTGTGAAACTTATAAAATTCAAGTGCCACACAGAAAATGTTTTGTAAGTGGTCGCAGTCTTCAGCAGTTGGGATTTCCTCCTTCCCTATGGAACCGCCTGTAAAAGACATTCCGTGCATATTTTGATGTATTTACTTATTTAAATAGACCAGTGATTGGATATTGGGAAAAATTTCTTCTCAGAAAGAGTGGTGAGGCACTGGAACACGCTGCCAGGGAGGTGGTGGAGTCATCATCCGTGGAGATGTTCAAGAGCCTTGTGAATGTGGCACTGAGGTCAGTGAGCACATGGTGGGAATGGGCTGACAGTTGGACTTGGTGATCTTAGAGGTGTTTTCCAACCTTAATGATTTTTATGATTCTTTGAAAACTAAACTAAGCCTAAGGATGAAATCAGCAGTGAGCGCACCATCATTTAAAGAGGGGTTGAGATCTAAAGTTTTTATGATCTATAATCTTATTACTGGACTTATACTTTCTACTGGACACAAGGGTGATTCTGCTGGGCTTGTGGGCTTATGGATTTGTGGGCTAAGGAAAAATGTTTACTTTGCTGCAGAATTTCCAGCCTCAAGAACTTAAATTCTGACTCAATTATTCAGACTGCATTGTAAATGGCTGGGAAAAAAAAAAAAAAGAAATACAGGTGACCCCCCCATCTTTGGTTGAGTCTATTATCAACATCTTTCCAAAGCATTGTCCATAACCATGAGGGCAACTTTATCAGTACAATAAAGAGTAACAGCTGGGGCTTTAAAACCCAAGGTCCTGGCTTTCTTAAAATAAAGAGCATTAATAAGCAACAATGGAGACAGTTCTTATTTCAATTGCTTCCGCTAGTCAAATAGCAGAGGGCACAAAGAGAACAAGTAACAAGCAGTAAGCACATCCCATGGATTTTTTTATTTACCTTATTCCTCAGTTCTGAAGGAAGTGATGATAAAGCTGTGCTGAATATGATGGTTTTTTAAAAAATTATTTATTATTTACTATTATCATTATTTATATATTTATTTAAATCAAGGATTTAGGACACACAAAAAAGCTGTTTTTTGTCCTGAGCTCAGATGCAGAACACCCCGCTTATCAGGCCTAAACCGTTTTGCTGCATAACCTTTGTGTCCAGCACCAGGCTTACAAACAGAGCTGTGCTTAGCAGAACAGGTCCTGCACAGCGCTCTGCTGTGCTCCCTGCTAACAAACAACAGAAGGATTCCATTAGCTTAAGGTGCTGTGCTGCCAAACTTATTACACCAACACTTAAAGTGAGAGCAGAGCCCCAAGCCCTATTTCAGCCAAGCTGATGCATTACTTTCATCATCCTTGCTTTGTGCATCCATAACTCAGCCCTTCACAGGCAGCATGTGTCAAGATGTGTTGTGCAGTAAACATCAGCAACATTTTTGCCAGATTAAAATACTGCACATGCAAACTCCTGCCTGAAGCATATTTAGTAAAATAATAGAAACATATCATAGAATCACAGAATGGTTTGGGATGGAAGGGACCTTAAACTCACCCAGTTCCAACACCCTGTCGTGGGCAGGGCTGCCCCCCACCAGCTCAGCTTCCAAGGGCCCATCCAACCTGGCCTTGGGTACTTCCAGGGATGGGGCACACACAGCTCTCTGGACTGCTGTGCCAGCGCCTCACCGCCCCCTGAGTAAAGAATTTCCTCCTTATATCTAATTTAAATTTCTCCCAGCTAAAAAGATTGAAGACTTTCCCCCTTGTTCTATCACTATTAGACCATGTAAAATGTTGGTCTTTCTCCTGCTTACAAGCTCCCTTCAAATACTGGAAGTTTGCGATAAGGTCTTCTCGGAACCCTCTCCAAGTTCAACAAGCGTGGCTCCTTCAGTCTTCCCTCATAACAGAGGTGCTCCAGCTCTCTGACCATCTCCATGGCCCCCTCTGGACCCACTCCAACAGCTCCTTACCCTTCTTGTTCTGGATGGGGCCCAGTCCTGGGCATAGTTCTGAAGATGGGGCCTCACAAGGGCAGAATAAACAACAATCACCTCCATCACCTTGAAAATGTCAGAAAGCAAGTGAAAAAATATCTCTGCGTGCACTGCTGCATGAAGCAGGTTTTTCCTCAGTAAGGAATCTGCCACAGTCAACTCTGTAGAAGTTCAAAATATATCACCCGTCTTGTCCTGGGGTTTTACCAAAGTGATCATTTCATCATTGCAAAAGCTTTAAATAAAATCAGTATAGAAAAAGATAAAAGTTTTCTGTACTGATTTTTCTATTATTCTCTGAACTTCTTAGCCTGCAAAGTAGGTTACACAGTCAGTGAACTGTTAAAAATGCTGTAACACCATCGAGTGTTCTTAGCGAGTGAGAATTCCCACTGGAGTGAAACTTGCCTAGAAAGCAAGCAGCAAAACACCATGAATTTCAGTATGAAAACTGATATCTGTGCAATAAAATACTTGAATTTGTTACCTGACTTTGAAATAAAAATTTATATAGAAATCCAGTTTTTATTAGACTCTAGTCACAAAAGCGGATAGCTTAGTATGAAGTCTCTAACAAAGTGATATTATAATGCAGGGTTCTGTCCATCTCCCACAGCCACAAGGTTAGGAGTACACAACACACATTCTCAGTATCACAGAATCCAAAACTGGAGTTTCTTGTTGGAGTTTATTATTACTATTATTATTTCGAGCAGGAGGAAATACTGAGATTTGATCACTCCAGCATAGTGAAAAAGTCTACATCTCAGTATAACTAGAACATCCAGCTTTGCAGAGATGCTTTGAGAGCATTGTACATGAACGCACAGCTGCTGGGGGGCATTTCAGACTGTGGATAAGTCAGCTCAAACACCCCAGTGACAGAGCACAGCAGGAAATCAGCTCCTGAACACACACAGCGCCCTTGACCCAAGAAGATGCAGCCATGCAGCAACAGTGCAGGAGCACACATGGCTTCAAGACACCTAAGGGGGAAAAAGAGAGCTACATAAAGCCTCACTCCCTGAGGGTGAGTAAAACTGGAACAAAATTCCTCTTAGGCCCAAATACTTATCCTGGCCCTGACTGTCTCACTCACAACTACCATAAGATCCTGCTGTGAAGCCCTCCTCACTTTGGAATAACTTCATGTGTCTGACCTGAAGACACATACAGAGAAGGAAGTAGGCAAGAGGAGCCCTACAAGTACTACTTTAGCAGTTACATTGCAATTTTCATCTTCACTAAGCACTGTGTTGCTGTAAGAACCTACCTGGGAGCTCTGCAAAAGGCTATTGATCAGAGGCTCCAGAGTAATTGTTACTTGCCATGGTTCCACTACAAGCACTTGTGGTTGGAGACTGCAGGCTCCCCTTCTGTTTGTTGCAATGTAAGACAGACAGCACTTTTTTAAGTACTTCAGAATCTAGTTATGCATAAATACGTTACTCGTATGCTTCTACGATGTCCACGAATAATAGATGTATGGCAGCAACAGCTAGACAACAGCTGTACAACAGTAGTTAAACTCCTTTAGAACCTGGAGGCAAAGGCAAGAACCAGAGGAGCCAGCACTGCACAGCCCCAGGCTTTCGACTCCCTAAAGTCTTTGACTTAAATGTTGACACTGGTCTCGTTTCCTCTGACCAATACACTCCAAAGGTAAGGACAGGCAGAGCACATCTTTGAGCAACTTAAAGAACCAAAGATTTCCTTCCATTCAACAGACTGAAACCTGCTTGATCAGGATTTAACAGGCAGCAGTGACTCCGTACCAGGTTCTATCAGTTCCCACATACTGAACCAAAAGTCAAATTGCTCTTTTTCTTCAAATATCCTCTTTATCTGTCAAGAACTGCTGTTTTAACACCATCCAGTCAGCGTGCCTCAGTCAGGCCCTAGACAACTGACACCACAGTGACGGACGCAGTGGCAATCTTGCCCATAGATACCATTTGCAACCATCTTGATAATCAATCGCAATGGGACATCTCTGGCATATGAGGCAATCGCTGGGTGTCTGTACGTATGTGTTCACTGGGCATACTTCAAAATCTTACACATGAAAAGGCAGAGGAAGGCAGTGGTCCAAAGACAGAAAGCACTGCCATCAGAAGTGCCTTGGAGAAAGTGCTTGGTTTGCATCCAGGACTGCTGTCATCATTCTGATGACAGGAGCTGAGCAAGCAAGCAGGTAATGCAATCCTTCCCCTACCAAAATGTCCTCAAAGAAGCAAATGATGCTGTAAAAAAAAACCTAACATGAAAAACAAGAGGTCCATTCTGTTCTTTTGAGTCATCTGATTTCTCTATCTGAATCACATATGTTTATATTAATTGATAGTAGGGAAGAAATACTATGGGAAAGATACCTGGATAGAGTGTTACTATCAGCGTATGTTAATCACCTAATGAACAAGTCCTGCTCTGTGTGCTGTGTGCATTTTCTAGGAGGATGCAAGCAGTGAGTTGAAGCAACAATTGCAAATGATGTAAGAAATAATTGACCACACCACATTCTGCTATGATGGCAGACTTGATTCTCCACTACCTGGCACACAGTGTCTATTTGCATTCTGGTGCCAGGAGCGCAACACGGGTGCAACTCAATATTACAAGCTTGCTTACAGAGATGGTAGTTAGGGATGAGCTGTGAAGGAACTTGTCGTACACAGAAACATGTACTTGTGAGTTATATCTCCTGTCAAAAGTGCTTGATAGTCTGTGGGATGAGAGACCCGACAGTAGCATAGCACAGCATCCAGCAAAAGCTAAACTACATGGCTTTCTGTTTTACCCCATGTGTTAACACGTCTAAGACCAAAGAACTGGTAGCCTTACATTGAGTGCATTTTCACTTACCACCACCTTCTTAAATCAGATGTAAGACTGACTGGGACTTTACAGAAAGAACCATTATGCTTATGTGTCCAGGTGTTGCACCTACCTTGCACCATGCTGATTGTTCCCCCCCTCTCCTGCACACCCAGAGCAGGAGCCCAGCACTGCGTGATGCTGGGAGCATAAGAGAAACGCCTTTCACCCAACCTTCTGTTTCTCCCTGACTGGAAAGAACACATGGACCACAACTGAAGCTGATACATGTGCTGCAAAGACAGAATATACCCCAGGAGACACGTAGGATAAGTGGACATCATGTTTTCAGCTAGTTCTGCCAAGGGACTGCAGAGCCAGTATGCTATCCTTTCAGGGAGACATCTAACAGCAGAGAATCTCCAAACTTCAAGTGAGAAGGGATGTATCAGAAAAACGTCCCTTGAACCTTTGGGCTATCTGACAGATACCATCAATGCAAAGCTTTGAAATCAGCATGTAATTTAAAGATGGGACAGAATGTTCTGGGGGATGTATTAAATCAAACTCCAGACAGCATGAAAAAAAAAAGTAATGTTTATTTTTCTTGTTTACAAAAGCATTAACACCTTATGCAAAAGCAGCATTCTGACCCATATATTTCCCTCATCCTCATGGGATATTGGCAGAAAGCAAGTAATTTTTTTTCTGTTCTTTAGGGTTAAACACACTCTGGTGATGTAAACAGGAGCCACCCTGATTTCCAGAGCTCTGACTGCTTACACTAGCAAAAGGGAGACCTGTCAGAGCACAACACACTGAAATGTCATGGTGGTGACTTGCTCCAAGTGCCAAAATATCATAACCCGTGCTTCAAGCAGAGTGAACTATCCAGATTCTTCATGACCTCCCCATTCTCTTCAATTTCAAGTGAAATTGATCCAGGTACTGCTTACACATGATGACTGATACCATGCTAACGTGACGTGAAGCTTAATTTTATGTACCATGAACAATTTTTCTCAAGTTTTTAAAGGACAGCAAGTGTGCTCAAAAACATTTTTAAGAGTGAGTTCTTTGAGCACAGCAGTTTTTTACTCTTTTCTTACCTATCTCCCCCACATCTGGATGTCAAATGCTTACTCTAGAGAAACAAGATTAACCCAAAAAAAAAAGTGCAGTATTTTTATTTTGCCTTCATCTTTTCCTCTTGATCTGGTAATGGTCATATACTCAAATAGTCCATGCTTTTGAATCTGTAGATAAACTTTTATTTATTTATTAAGGGTTCTCTTAAAGTATGTGATTGCAATGACTTCAGAGACTTACCTGGAGCAGATTACTCACACTGCTTCCCACTAGAAGACAGCATCATTCCTCAGCTCCTCTGAGGAATTGCTACCTCAATTTATTACGCTGGGAGAAACAGCTCTGGCTTGTCCACCACTCTACATCTAAAATGACTGACAAATACTACCATGTATATAAGACTGATATTGGATCTAAAGATCAATGAAAATTGCTTCATTTCAGTGCTCGAGTTGTAGGAACTATGTTATTAGTTCCTGCCAACCTCACGCCAAAGAAATATAATTTACTTCACACTCTGAAAGAACCTGCTAAGAACTCATGTATACATACATAGATAGATACATACATACATAGATACACACATGTATGCACACATACTATATGTGTGTGTATGTGTATACACGCAGAATTTGTTTTATTTTTGTACACTGAGCAAAGTGCTAAAAGAATCCAACAACTGTCACCACTAGAGATGAGGATAAGTCAATTGGTATCACTTATATGGCATCAAATAATTGTATGGTTGGTCCAAGAGTTTTGAAACTGTTAGCAAATAATTATAATTTCAATTTCAATTCTGTGTACAGCAGAAACATTTTTACACATACACATACTTTTGTGGCAAAATTCTGTGGAGCCTTGGACTAAGTGATGACTTTAGCAGAACTGGCAGTATCTCACATATGCAAATCTTCAGAAAGAGAAATCTGCATAGTCAGGAACAGTGTAGCAGGAGAAGGACTCAAAACAGCAGCATTGCAGAAACTCAGTGTGACTTTTTTTCCCCATAGAACTGCCAATCTCTCAAGCTGGTTTTATTCACATGTCCAGACATGATGTGCATCTATGCATGCATTCTCCCAAAGCATTGTCTGTCTCTCTCTCTGTTTTTTTTTTGTATCAAACAACCCAGAATTTGAGGGCAGGATTCCATGTGCGCTGAGGGGAAGAGAGGATTCGACTTTCAACTCTTTTAAGTATTTGCCAACATGCAAGACACAATTCTTACTTTATGAAGTGTAGCAAATGTAGTCAAACTTGTACTACAATATTTCTCGGTATGCTCTTTTTGGAGCCAGATCACATTAAACCTATCAGGTTATCCAATCTGGCTTACAGAAAGAAAGACAAAGTAAACAACCAATTTAATACAAGACAAGGAATGATACAAACTTAATGGTTAGCTGTCCACATCCCATATCAAACAGAAAGAAGCTACTCTTTATCAAAGTGGAGTAAGCTACCTGGAATTAACACTAGGGTGAGAGTACCCACACCAGCCATTAACCTGGAATGGCAGGTGTGCTGTAAATCTGCTGTCCAACTTGCTTTGTAGTTATTTGCTCCGTTAGCCATTCCAGAGCCAGCCAACTTTTTGGCTAGTAGTGGCATCTGTGCAAGAAAGAAGAATAAAGCATGTTCCCTCTTCCTCATGCCATATTGCATAAATGCATAAGAATCATAGAAATGAAAAAAAATAAAATAAAATAAAAGCATCATTACAAAGGCTGGAAGGAAAATCATGAGACATAACACGTAGGAAAACGAATGGTCACGTTACAGCTCAGCAGAGGCATTCTCTCCAAATCCTATATTCTGCCATAAAATCCACAGCAGTGGATATTACTGATGAACCACTCTGGCAGTCGAATGAACTCCAGCACCAGGAATTATTTCCCAGTAGAACAGATCATAACCAGCCCTTTTTTTCCTACAACTCATTTTTTAGGCTTAGATAGTTTTCATCAAAGTGACAAGCTACAAACCCAGGACAGAAAAAACGTCCATATTGTGCAAAATAGGTCACAACAGACAAAATGGGTATTTGAGATGCATGAATGCGTGCCATGTGTGTAACTCTCTATACCTAGAGCTGTGTGTTCTTTTGTCCCTCAATAACGTCACCACCTCCTCCATGTAAGTTCATCACTGACAATGAGTGTTTCTGGACAGAGCTGGGCAAAGTGCATTTCAACAGCAACAGTGCAGCTCCTGCAGTGATGAATAAGGACCCTGAGAGTTCAGGATGTGGTTTCTAACTCCACTTGCATTATACTCACCACATTTGCAGCAACACAAAAACTCTGTCAAAACTTTCATTTTGTGTGGAAGGGAATTAACTCGTATCCATGTTTACTTCACAAAAGGAGTAGGAAGAAGTCCATTAATGCATCAAGTAAGATGAAAAGCTATTAAAAGAGGCTTGTAGTAGCAGTTATGACTAAAATCTGATTAGCAGAATCACTTTGTCAATCAGGTTGAGAAGAACCAAGAATATTTAGGGACCAGATTTTCAGAAGCCCAACTCTGATATTCACATTAAAATGGTGGCCTGACTGCCAGCAATATTTTGCCTGCAAGTGTCTAGCAGGCAAATCATCAATTGAGTATCGGTGGGCATCGAACAGTAGCAGCATTTTCAGCATTGTGTTTGCTGTATTTAGAACTTTATAATTAAATTCTCTTTCCCCCAGTAAAGTACCTGTCCTGTTGTTAGCATGACACTACACATTGTACTTTTGAACAGACGTCAATGTTGTTTTCTCTCCATCATAATGTTATCTTACAAGTTTCAATGTCAATCAGCACCACAGGGTTAATGTAGGTCACAGATAACAAAGCCACAGGCCTGTTTAAATTGCTTGCTTCACACAATGACCGTCTCATATTTATAAATTCTTAAAATGTTTTCTTCACTTAGCCATGCTAAGCACACCACTCCAAAACTTGAGTTCACATTAAATGAAAATATTGATGATTTGACCCAAAATACCTGGAAATAAAATCTCTTTTACTTCGAAGGAAAAATTTCCTCCTCAATTATGTTAATGGATATTTATATTAGAAGACTCTGTATTTCAGAAATCAGTTATTTAATGCTCAATATTCTTTTCAGCAGATGAAGAGGTAGGTATATTTCCACACAAGGAAAAAAACAAAAACAAAATTTAAAAAAAAAATCAAAACAAAAAAAAAAAAAAAAAAAAACCAAAAAACAACCAAAATAAACCTGTAACAGACACTAAATTAAATCAAGTAATTTCTGAAAAGTCAAACACTGTTCTGACAATACATAAACATGATGTTTCTGAAGATACTCTTCAAGGAGGACAAGAAAAGTTGCGCGTTCTGGTTAGATAATACATTGTAAATTGAAATTTAATAAATTTCTGGAAAGAAAACACAAGTATTCAAACGCTACTTCCTTCCCCCCTCCCTTCCCCAGAGAAATGTGGGTGCCAACAAAGCTGGTTGCATCAATGGTAGTTTTAACTTTTGGACTGCTAAACATAGAATTAACTGCAATTCTTCCTTACATTCACCAACACCAGCAGTCTACAAGTTTACACAGAGATCATATGCATGATAATTACATAATTACAATAGAAATTCAACTTTAAGTTTTGTTCTTAAAACAATCTTCATAAATAATGAAAATATCTGTGTTCTAGCTCTTCAGTAACCTAAGGTTAATTGGTACAGATAGTGTTTTTTTCTTCCTTTTATAAACCAAACTGTAGGTTCCTCACAGCCATCAATGGTTAAGGCCTGGATCAAGTTACTCTCCTTTTGCTTTTCCCTTTTTCTGCTTTTTTCCATTTTCCACCACTGGATTATTTTCTGGTTTGCTTACTCCATTTGCAACAGCACCGTTTGCTATTTTGCCATTCTTTACAGGTTCCTTGGGCAGCTTATATGTCCGATAGTAGAAGTTACCAAACAAGAAAATGAAGGTGATAGCATAGAAAATTACACCCCAGTGCATCCATTTAGGAAAAGGACAATCAATATAAATAGACAAAGCTGTGTGGCCAATAGTCACATGGAACTGCACCTGAAAGACAGAAAGCACGTAATCAAAAAGGTTTGGATATATTTTGTAGGTCTGCACCCGTGCATGCTAATGTATTAACTCATGAAAACTGAGAAACAGTGAAGCAGGGGGAAACTGTATTTGGCTGTCACAATATGCAACCTACTAGCTCTGAAGTGGATTTGAAAACTCAAATAAACAAACAAACAAATAAATAAAAACATACAGAGATATATTCAATTGTAATAGATATTCCTTTAGATTTTTCCTTAAAACACAGTGGTGATTTCATGGTACTCAGAATAGGATAACCACATGCTTGGTAACTGACTGCTTGCAGATATGAGTGTTGAGGAGAGTTGTTAATGCCAGTCTGAGGTTGAGCTGTGAAGTCATCTTTAGCCCTTTTCCAGTCTCATAATGACCCTTATTATGCCATTAATAAATAAGTCATTGTTTGTTGAAAATAAAAACCTCTTAGAGCTTAAAAATGCCCATGATCAGTAATAAGTATTTAAGAAGACTTCTTCACACAAGAACGGTTGTATACTTAAGCAATTACTTTAACTGCTTAATTACATTTAAGAATATAATCATTTCTAACTAGACTTGTGAGTATAGGACAGCTAAGAACTTTAGATAGGGACAGCACCTGTTCCAAAGCTGTACAGAAGCAAATCTACTCAGAGGCAATAGCTCCTCAAACGAATGGAGAAATTTTACTTACCAACTGCAATATAGTCAAGTACCGTTTCCACCACAGATATTTCTGAACTTTAGGGCCACAGGCAGCTAATCCGTAATACATGTACATAATAACATGAATAAATGAATTCATCTGAGCTCCAAAAAAAGCTGTCCAGAAACAGAAGGAAGATTTCCATGTAATTAAAAAAAAAAAAAAAAAAAAAAAAAAACTATTCTAGTATTATTCACGCGATAGTAAGCATCACAAAGCACAGGGCATGCTGGACTTCCATCTTTGAAACATTCGGTTGTGTAGTGCAGACCTCACTGATGACATGCATTGAAATAGCTGTTTGTGCAAGTAGGTGTCACTGCTCTCATGGAATTACTTAAGCAAAAGCTTTTTTATAATGTTTTTGTTGAATATATTGAAGTCATGCATTACACGTTAGTTATTGTAGTGTAAATGCAATGGCTTTGCTAAGGGAGCTATTAAAAGCAGTATTCGACAGTGTAAAGTATAAAGCAGTTGCATCTGAACTTCAGTTTGTTAAGCTGTAATGAAATGTGTAAAGTTAACATCTCAGCAAGACACCAAGAAACCCACATGGAAGTTTGAATAAAGAGGCCAAAAAACAACACAAAGCAAAACCTCACTTGTGGCTGTAAGACGTTTAAGGGAATTGCAAAATTAGTTTGTTTAGATAGCTCATCTCTGTTTTTTTTGTTTATGACTTACAAAATCCAGCATTCTTAAATAAAAGTATAGTACTTTTTCCAGGATGATCCATGCTGGAAACAAAGATCAGTGTTCATGTTTGCATTAAGATCTCTTTGCTCTTTGTATTTAACAGTGACAAACTAGATCATGTTCAGGTCTTGTTACTCTACCAGAGAGGCTAAAAAGGGAGGTGATGTATAAGATCAAGATAATGCAAAGAGTAGCTGCTGAAATCAGACAACTTGGATACCCATCTGTGGCAAACTACTAGGATAATCTAAATGTTAGATAATTAATAACAGCTCTATCTAGACATACAATATCTCATCTACAAGCATGAGATATTTATAGTAAATGAGAGCCATAAAGTTTTAGGGTGGTTTGACAAAAAGTTACGTTTGGAGTTTACTATATGTTATTCTAAGTATCTTAAGCCTAAAAGCACATTACTAACAGAATTGGGTATTTTCCCCAAACGATCAGCTCTGTAGAGCATATAATTTGAGACAAACAACAACAAAAAAACCCCACAACAAAAACAATGTCAAAGAAGGTACAATTCAGGAAAGAGGATGTGGCAGGAACAATGGCATAAAATTCATTGACGTAGGTCTTAGACAGTAAGGACAACAAAAAGGCTGATAATGAAATATAGACTTGTGTCATGAATAGGTTTTAAAAGTTAATTGATGGATTTATTGGCTCACCTTCAAGGGAAGGTTTCAGAACTTTATATGTCTCTTTTTACAAAAAGATAGCAAACCCCAAACTCAGACATAATGACAAAATAACATCTCTGTTAACTTCATTACATTTGCACATAGATTGTTGTTCATAATTAGATTTTGCAGTTCTTTGTATCTGCAAAAATCGAAGTTAGGCAAGACACATTCATCTTTCTATTTCATACAGAACAAAGGCAGTTTTGAAAACAGAACTTCATGCTTGCAGTTGATGCCCACGAGGAAAAAAAAAGAAGTTTTGCAATTCATTAGACTATGGGCCCTGGTATCTTTTCCTCCCCCACATTTCCCACAGAGGAAGATAATACACATTAAAGCTACTGCACTTCTTCAATGCTATTTAAACAGCCTTCTACATAATAATCCTAAGTCCAGTAGAACTTTTTTTCATTGATTATAAACAACAATAATTCTGTTATACGTCCACTCAAAATATGGAAGGACGGAAACTCACCTTGTCCACCTGCAACCCACTTAATACCAATCCACCACAAAGTGAACATGGTGAAATGGTGATAGACATGAAGAAAACTAATTTGGTTGAATTTCTTCCTCAGGATGAAGAACACTGTATCTAGGTATTCAATTCCTTTCGAGACATAATACCACCATAAAGCAGCAGCTATCTGTAATGAGAAAATAAATAAATAAATCAGTGGTTTCAATTTACAGTTTGAATGGAATTAAATTATCTCCAGCTATCTAATGCAAGAGAAGAACATCTCTTCCACCTCCCCAAATCCTGGAAATTGTTGCTGTGGAATCATCAAACATCTGAAAGTACAAGTAAGAACAAAACCAATACTCCATTCATCTACTCTGGATGTAGTAGTAGTATTCTGAGTGCACTGCTCACAAATCATGACCACAAAAAAGAACTGAAAGTATTAAGAACATTACTATCTCTGAACAGTTCACTCAAGGAGTTTGTGTCCTCATTCTGAATCTTGAGCTTTGTGGGAGACTACCAGAGCTTCCCATACTTACAGAGCAACACTGATACAGTCAGAACAATGAGGCTGAAAATTCATGGTGAAATGAGCTGCAAGGGCTGAAACTTCATATTAAGTTTTTCAGTATCACCAGCACATGTATGGGAGGACACCAAATCATTCAAAAAGCTAGGCTGAGGTAAAGATTTCACATCTGTTAGGGAAATATTCTACTTAGTTTCTTCTGGTCTATTCAATAACACTCTTTGGAAATCAACATTCCCCTAGTGGCTGTATTCCATTCAGGGAAGGGAAGAAATGAGATCATGGCAGTCACACAAGCCACACATATAACCCATCTATTCAATACAGTAGTGTAGCACACCTAAACTTCCCCCACTCTCAGTCCACCAATTGCAGCAGATAAAACATGAACACGGCCTCCTGTTGAAACCAGAATATTGCTATACCAGGTTTAGCACAGAAGTTCTGTATAGTAATTTGCTAATACAGTGATGTTGGAGTACATTGTTTGTGGGGACTCCCTTCCAGATCATGAAGCATAGCAATGACTGTAGCTCCTGGCACTGCAAGTCGACTAGTTTGATATGCAAGGGTGGGACCAGAATGTATTCCAGATGGTGACTCATAAATAGAATTTCAAAATAAACAAACAAACAAACAAAAAAGATGGAAATGGCACCACCTGCAAGAAAAGCAGGCAATGTCATAACACACCTATTTGCAAGAAGTGTACATCATTTTTCAGGACTCATCTGAAGGCAAATCACGCTTTCTTACCTTAACGTGTGAAATAACTCCACCACCCACTCAGTCCCCAGGGAAGATAGATAAAAGAAAAAAATTAATAAGAGGGCAGCAGCTTCCCTGATGGGGATATTTAAGAGTATGGCTGAGTGAGACAATAGAAACTGGAAGAATGAGCAGCAGAGAACAATCACAGAAACATGAATGATACAGCCCTGTCTGCTGTTTTCCTTCATGTCTCCAAAAGAGCCAGAAAGAAATATATCTCTCCTCAGAATAAGCTTGTCACAACCATAAGTGGACTGGGAACATTTTAAGAAATTACAGCAGAAGCCAAAAAAAAAAAAAAAAGAAGGCAGAAGAGAGCCGCAGTTCTGCATTGCAGACTGCAGTCTCCCAAAGGGACTGCACAACTTACCGATGCCAAACTGCAGACTTCTGTGTAACTGTTACTCTACACCCTTCTCCCTAGCAGACCCAGTACAGCTCAGATCTCAGGAAGAAGACACAAATGTTGTCAATTTTGTATCAAAAGATACATGGCAAAGTTGAAGAGATGCTTGATGAGAGAGAAAGGACGCCCACAGATAGTGGAGCTCCCAGACACGCATGCAAGTCGCAAGAACTATCAATACCTGTTACCCAATACCCAGTACAGTTCTGCCTCTGGGACAAATAGGCAAGTGTACAACAACACCCACATCAAGGCTTTGTCTCACACCCATGGATTAGCATTACAGCACCGCATCTTTTACAGATCTTTGCTAAAGCTGCATCTTTTAAATAAATTAAGATAAACATCTTTTCATCTCATGAGTTGACAGTAAACACTTTGGACTGTATCCATGGACAGACCAGCACTCACACTCGTTGGAAGTGCTGCCTTCTGAGAAAACTGCAAAGAATCAATAGGTCAGCTACAAGCAAACTGCCTGAAAAGCTCAAAGCTGCTGTGTATTTTGTTAAAGAAACAGTGGAATAACTGGTAAATTTACTGCATGACATACAGCAAAATGTATGAGAAAAATCCAACATTAAACTACTTTATGCCCAGGATGTTTCTGGAAAGTCATTTAGCACTTTATTTCTCCTCTTTTTAATTCTAACTGTCTTGCAGAGAAAGCAATTACAGCACGTGGATCGAAGTCGGCTTAACTTTTTATCAAAATGCTTCCCATTACTTAAGAATAAAAATAGCCTCCTTTTCTCCACAGGATAATAACTGCTGATTATTATGTTTATATAGATTTTTTGCCTGAAAGCTCTTTTTTTTGTCCTCCTGCTTTCCATTCTGAGGTTTTACTACTATTTATTCTTACAATGGACAGGTTTCAGGTATTGATCTAATCTCAGAGCTCCCAAAGTTTTATCAAGGCATTTTGATCATTAGCTTACAAATGCAGAAAAAAATCAAACGGATGTTGCATTTGTTCCCCAAAGACATGCAAGCTATCAGTGACAGAAGGTGGAAAGTAGAACAATACACCAACATGTAAGCTATTTAAGGAGTGGATGGTTACTGTAAAACTTTTCCTGTAAAGCATCAAAAGTTATGACCTAATCCATAGTCTTTCTTTGGACACAGCATGAAAGAAAGATATAGCTTAAGAGAAAAATATGCATTAAAACAGATGTACTCCTGTAATGAATAATACTATTTATGACCATATAATTTCTGTCAGTTTTCAGATGCATCAAATGTAAATCTATTAAAACACCAGATGGCACAAAAGATTACACTATAGCCTAGGATTAAGGGAGTCAACAAGAGGTCCAATCCTATGAACTCTGCTTGCTGCAGGGTTTTTGAACAGAGGGCTGTTTTAACATGGAACTCTGCTCCTGAACCCTCTTTTCTCATTTGAGGTTGAGGCAGCCATCCAGAAAGGGGGTGTAGGGAACAGGACTTGTTTTTTAAAGAGAAGTCATATTCCTTCTGCTTCATTTATAGAATTTTATTTATAGAACCACGGGGCTTATTTTATTAAAATTCAAGTTCTCTTTTCACAGAAATTTAGAGGAAACTATTCAATCTGTAGACTCATTTAAAGAACGCAAGTAAAAGCAAGCAGACTACAGTTACAACCACAACTCATCATTGCGATTACAATCAGCACACTTAAAACTAAAAACTAATTCACTGCAGATTCTGACTTTTAATTCTCATCTCTTCAGAAATTCCAACAGAAGATATCAACCTGTTCTGCAAAACAAGAACACGCATGCATAAGCAGAGGGTGCAAGTGACTATTCACAGACATTAAAACATCTTAATTCACACAGAATTACGAAATCCTTTACACCAAATACTGGAGCATCTAAAGGAGAACTCCTGGATTTGCCTGGATTTACAAGGGCTGCTCTGAAATTAATGTCTCCTATGTTATTACATTGGGCCATGATGTCAGAGGCAAGTGTTGGTGGGATGGCAGTAGAGGTTGAGCCTTTTCGCCAATATTCCATTACATTTTGTTGCTGTGCAACAGATGGCAGCAGAGGGGCACTCTGACAGAATGGCATCTGACATGGAATTGCATATGAAGCAAATGAGTACCATTGAATTTGTCCATGAAGAAAAAATGACACCCATTCACTGAACGTTTATGGAGACGAAACAGTGGAGGTTAGCAAAGTGAGGCAGCAGATGGTGCATTTCAGCAGCGGTAACATGAAAGACAAACCATGTTCTGGATGGCCATACAGAGCTGTCATACCATGAAATATCACACCATGTCTCCATCAGCTCATCTGTGCAGATCAGTAGATTACAAACAGGGAACTGTACACTGAGCTTAATATTGACTTCAATGCCTTGGAAACAATGGTGACAAAGTTTATGCCAGGTGAGTCCCACAAACACTCACACAGGAACAGAAAGAATACTATATGCAAGTCTGTCAGGACCTACTTGAACCAATATTAGGCTGAAGGTGATGGTTTCCTGAATCACTGTCATTAACAGGGACGAGAAACGGTGTCACCACTACCAGCTGGATCAAAACTGCAGTTCACAGAGTGGCAACATGTGAATTCCCCATTGAAGGAAAAGTTCAAAACATAGCCCTCTGGGGGTAAAATAATGTGCACTGTCTTTTGGGATAGGAAAGGCATGATCTTTCTGGATTTCCCAAAATATGGACAAACCATCAACTCTGATTGCTACGTTGCAATGCTGACTAAGCTGAAGGCTCAAACATCCAGTGTCAGGTCAGAGAAGACAACCTTTCCCTTGCGACACAATAATGCCAGTCTCTATATCAGTTCGAAGACCATGGAGCACACTGCCAAACTTGTCTGGACTGTTTTATCACCCCCACCACATAGTCCATATTTGATACCTTCTGAGTTAAATCTCTTTGGGCTGATGAAAGATTGACTGTATGCACAGCATTTTCCTAGCAATGACGTCATCATAGCAGCTGTGAAACAGTGGGTCACCTTTGCTGGAGCATATGTTTATGAGCATGGTATGGGTATGCAGGATCCCGTTCATCGCTGGCAAAAATGCAGAGCTAATTGTGGTGAATATATTGACAGTCAGTGCTTTGTAGCTGAGAATGTGCTCTATCAAATGGTGTTATCTTGCTCTTTGTTCTTGGTGTATTTTCATAAATAGGAAATAAATAGGAGGCATTACTTTCAGAGTGAGCTACATCTCACCTTTTTGCTTTTATTTACTCTGAAATTATAACCAAAATATTCCTCTAAGATGCAGCTCCATCAAAAGCCCCTGTTGAGGATTTTTCCCCATTTTTTCTTGAATGCTGTTTTTTAAAAAAAACAAATCATGAAACACAGTCCTCAACAACCCACCAGCACAGTAAGATGGCTATCCACTACATCCAGAAGATATTTCTGCACTTTTGAAGTCTAGTTTCCATCCCCTGCTAGCTCCAGTTGCCCACTTCCTCTTGTAGGACAAGAGCCAGCCGAACTCAGATGAGATTACAGTATAGATAGAGGTTCAAAACAGTAAGTAGTGGACCAACTTCTTCACACTATGTGTAAACTAACTGAAGAATTAACTGTCAGTGGATGTCAGAAGCCTGGTAAAGAAAACATACAGACTAATTCATGGAAGCCCACCCCTGAAGAATCAGGGAAACAAAGAGACTATCTCTGCCTCAGGAGGTCTGTAAGCTGTGGATTGCTGGCACTGCACTCCACGGGGCAAGTGCCACCACATGTCCTGTCTTACACTGCTCCCTTGAAATAACCTCTGGTTATTTGTCTTAAGACAAAAGTGGTTTGGAGAGGAGAAGGAAAACATCCCCCTGTCATCCAAGACTGCCAAATCTTTGCTTTGGAACCACTAACCAGCTCTCTGGACTCCCTGTAGGCAAAAAAAGATCCTTTGAGCAGGCCACTACATGGCGACTTCGTATTTGCACTTTATCCACAGAATCACAGAATCACCCGGGTTGGAAGGGACCTCAAGGATCATGTAGTTCCAACCCCCCTGCCTAGCAGGGCCACCAAACACACACATTCAGATCAGGTTGCCCAGGACCCCGTCCAACCTGGCCTTAAACACATCCAAGGACGGGGCATCCACAACCTCCCTGGGCAGCCCGTTCCAGGGCCTAACCACTCTCCTTGTATAGAACTTCCCCCTAACATCCAACCTAAATCTTCCCTCCTTCAACTTGGATCCATATCCAAGAAATATATCCATATCCAGAAATGATAAAGATACAGAGAAGATATCAGGACTTCTAAATTTCCATTCAGATTGCCTGCCACATGCAATTAGTTTGACAGTATTTGTTCCAGCTTCCCAGCCTCTGTAATAAAGCATGATACTCTGAGAAGTTGGCCAGATGCTTACTTTAGACTCCTTGGTTAAATTCAGTACAAGTGTAGAAGTATAGTTTTCTACTCACTGCTTATTGCCTTAAATTGAGAATTTACTCAGAACTACGAGATTATGATCATGACAAGATGCTGCTATCTTGTCCAATAGCAGATTAAACAACTACTGAAACATTTCAGAAAACTCAGTGTTTTTCCCAACTCATCATTGCAAATTGAGCATATTACAACCTAGAAGTTTAGAAATAAAGTTTATGCAAATCCACAAAGTTGCGAAATCTTAAAAAGCTGAGAAATAAAAAGAATCTTGGCCACACATACCATAGGCAATTAATATATTGTACTGGTCATTTTGTCTTCACTTCATTATTTAATAATCCTTTGTTCCTCATAATAAACAAATTAGAAGATAATTCTGTTGATCGGGTCTCATATCTGTACAGCCTGTCTACACGTACACCTAAAAGTGAAGCTATTAAATAGCTTTCATGTACAAACTGCTACATCTTTTCTGCTTAACTATAATAAAAATGCCTTTAATTTATTTCACCACAGTCCCTTGCTATCATTCAGCTGAGTATCAGGGCATTCTATTTTGCTTGTCTATTGGAAAAAGAAAAAAAACACAAATAAACAACAACAACAAAAACCCTCAAGCATTTTTTACACTTCAATTATTTGCTTTTAAACAAAATAATAGAAGTATTTAAGTGAACAACACAATGAATCCACAATACTGGTAAAGACAAAAGACAAGTGACTATCGCTGCTGTTCTTCAATATCAGCCATTATACAGAAGTTTTAAGACACCAAGTTGTCTTTCTCACTACCACTCCTGCCACTTACACAGGTGTTTGAGTACCCATGAACAGTCATTTTGTTGAAACACTTTTTTCAAGATGTGCTATAGCCATCCAAGGTACTTAGATCACAACACGCTTCCATTGCATTTTTAGGAACATGTTATAATCTGTAGTGGATGAAACTTGCAATGACAGCTGCAAGATTCTCAAGAGTCAGCTCTGCTGGAAGATAAGGTTTAACACATGAGCTAGTCAACAGAATTACTTAAGCTAACAAGCATCCGCACTTTGATTTTAATTTGAATGCTTTCCAAAATACACGCATTTGAAATCTAAGCTTCTGCAACAAAATGTACTGATAAAACATTTGCCAGAAGCTAGCAAGAGTTCATGAAGCCAAACACAATAAAGAAGACAAAAAGTTGCCTCACCAGTATCAGTGAAGTGCAACCACAGTATGTGCTGACAAATCTTACCTGCTTTGATCTAGAACTACACCTTTACTGTGGTTACACTGCATCATAAACTGCAGCATAGGCTGGCAACCAAAGCACGCACACAAAATTTATCCTGGCTCATGCAACAGGGGCTAAAGCCAGGGATGGTATCTTTAAGGCTACGCTTCCTTGCAGCAGTCAGATGAAAGTTAATGCAAACACACTGATGTTTGTGATTAACCCAGCTATGTGTAACCTAATCAAGCCTGAAGCAGTCTGAGAATGTAACGGGATACAGTATGGCTGACAGCACAAGTTTGGAAACTGTATTTTCAGACAAAACTTAAAACATAGTCTGATATATTACACACACACACACACATCAATAATAATAATAATAAAGAAATACTCACCCTAACTTCGTAAACATTATCTGAATAATCCACAGTCTGGCAGACATAGCTGTACCCTCGAGCTCTTGATGATAAAAACAGCTGAAAATATTAAAGCCATACATGAGGAGGAAGATACTATATAAACCAAGTTCAAGACAGTTAACAAGTTTCTTGCTGCATCAAACTTACCTGTATATAGTACTTTAACTGTCTTAATTTGTCTTAATAATGAAGAAAACCAGTAATTAGTTTTAACAATCTAACACTGAGCATTTTTTCCCTATTATATTAAAAGTACTAATTTCCTTGCATGTATTTCACCAGATAATTAGAGACCTGAACAAATACAACCTTAAGATACCCAAACATGATTCTTCTCTTAGAGGGCTCTCGATTCAGAAACAAAAGACACCTAGTTGCTTTCATGAAGAATGATAGAAACACAAATGCTGTGACAGCTCAGAGAAAAAAGAATTCTCTCCAACAGACAGGGATTAGACAATCTGCATCTACCATTCTTAGAACAATGTACCAATCAAAATCCAGAAAAAAATCCCTGAAAAGCCAATGCTGAGCACCTGTAAAACATATTTAGAGACACTGCATGAAGAGAACTGCCCCACTTTGTGCCAAGTTTGGAATGGCCTAAAGCATATCATGTGCTCCTGTAGAGCCATGCCAAATAAGTGTATTGCAATAATCAAAGCAGGAAAAGATAAACTTGACATTTGAGCAAGTTTTCATTGGAAAGAAGTGCACTTGTCTAGAGCTGTACAAGATTCAAGTAATACTTTTAATTTTGATGTTTGCATATGCCTTGATCCAAGACTGTTTATAGCCAGGTAATTCCAGTCTGTTAAGGTGCAAAAAGATAACATAACTTGTAAACTGGGAACTGTTACAGTAAAGAAAATTAATGCAAGAACATCTCTAAAACAATCAATGATCTCAAGAAAGAAATTCAACTATTTCTGTGTCACCAAAGCTTGTTTACAAGCTACTGTAAAACCACTATTCTTCCTGTGGTTCCACATGGGCATGAGCACATCTGAACATATCAGAGAACTACAGAATAGCTTTGTGTGCATCGTTACAGAAACTAGCCATTTTCTACTGTGGTCTGTGACAATTAGGTAATTTCTTCAAAGTTCACTTGGCAAAAGCAATAATAAATTTACTTCCCTAGCCTGAAGCTACTTCTTCAAAATGGAGTAAGAAATACATGATTCTGTAGCAAAATGGGGTTCTGCGCCTGAGACTTCTGAGTGTTTAAGATAAATTTGCATCTAAATCTCAATCTAAAGTTGAGACCAATATACGAGAGTTTTGGACTGAAAAATCTAGCAGCATTTTATGATTCATCATTTTAATCTATGTTATCAAATTGAACAATGAGCTTAGTAACCAGGATGAATATTTAAATAACATTTAAATTTAAAAACAAAATCTATGGATCTTATCAAAAGCACTTCACATTCAAATCCTATTCTTAGCAATACACAGAAACATCAGCCATTCACAAAATACAAATAGAGTATCATTTTAGCTGTATCAACTACATTACTCATGACAATTACAACAGGAGCATATAGGTAATGTAAACCTCATATGGACTGAAGTAGAAGTTGCCTGGCTAAAGACAACATTTGAAACTTGAATACTTGTATCAGTCCCTAAGACTGAGAAAAGCCACTTCTTATTACAAGTGTTGTACGAACAGCTTGCTTGGTTTAACATCCATTGAATAACCAATTGGACCTATTTGAAATAGCAGGAAATTAGAACCTCTGCAGCTGGGCAGTTACATTCATTTGTATATGAATTCAGTGGTTTGGCAATGCTACACAAATACATTTATTATCTTATAAGCAACAGAGCTTTGAATATGAACTGACCATAAGCTTGGTGTACTTCAGCTTATGGATAATACAGACTCATTAAGAAAAAAGTGAAAGAGACAGATACAGGAAAAAAAAAAAAAAAAAAAGCAGTGAACTCATTTCAGAGGAATTTCAGTTTTAACTTGCCAAGACGCCTCATCAATTTTATCCATTTTCACAATTATCTTTAGGTGACAGCACTAAATTCTGGGTTATCTGCAATATCTTATTACACATCTGAATAGTGCAAGGAGACAATTTAGAGGAAATTATGAATGAGGTGCTACAGCAAAGAATTATGACTTAAAAAAATCAACTAGTACGAGGATTTGGAGAAAGGTCAATATAAAGAAAAATCCCGCTTTCCTGGCAAAAGTGTTGAACAGGCCATCTTGAAAAGAAATTCTGTAATTTTAACCATGTTATCTGTTTCCTTATTTCTGGAAATACATCTTGTAAATCCACAATCTTTCAGGATCCACAGTCTTTCAGGAAGACCCTTAACCCACATGAGCAAAATCACCGTAACAAAAACTACTTCTTAGGATCATATGTATTCTGAATCACTATTCTAGAAAAATTATTTCCAAACTGTTAAATAATTCCCCTTAAATCTTTGTGGATTCCAGTTATTCTCCCCAGTATTTACATTAACATAAATCTAAGAAAATCTTGGTCTAGATAGTGTACAAATTCTTTATATATATATCCATCTAGGTATTTTATTCAAATCACAATGTACATAACTACCTAAATGCTCACGTCAAACACAAATTCTGTTTTAAAAATCTGGGCCAACCCCCCTACAACAGACATAAAACACATAAGATTATTTTAATTTTGGATCTGCAGATGCCTTCAAACCTTAGTAGGAACTCCGTCCTGTAAGAGTGCATACACACCTCTTTGAAAATGAAGAAGTTGAGTAGAACCATTCCAAAGTTGTAAACAACCAACAGGAAACGTAACTGGAAGGGCTCTCTTGTCTTCATCCATTTGGGGCCCAGCCAAACAGTGAGGAGATAAATAGTGCTTATAGTCAGTGTTGGAAATGGAGACTGCATCAAGGGCCAATCATCGACACGTTTGTCTGGGGAGGATGAAGCAAACAGAAGGAGTCAAACTCTAAACAAATTTATCATCATTTTAGGCATTGCATTCATTAAATATTATTTTCTCCTAGAATATCTGCATCACATAGCAGAAACACAACATATTCATTCCAAAGGAATTAAAGAAAATAGTTTAAAAAAATCACATTACTTCGTATAGAGACTCATTAAGCTAAACAAGTTTTACATTCCAGTTCTACAATCCAAAACAGTAAAAAGAAATATATCAGGTAGCCCAAACTCAATCCAGTAATCCCCCAAAAAGCATTTTACTTACAATGATCGGTGACCGCAGCAGCAATATAACCAAACATTCAACACCGTTCATTGAATCATAGAATATTCTAAGTTAGAAGGGACCCACAAGGATCACTGAGTCCAACTCTCAGCTCCTCAGAGCACCATCCAAAATTCAAACCCTATGTCTGAGGCCACTGTCCAAATGACCCTTGGACTCCAGCAGCTTGGGGCCGTGCCCAGTGCCCTGGGCAGCCAGTTCCAGGGCTCGACTACCCTCTGGTGCAGAACATTTTCCTAACCTGACCCTCCCCTGCCACAGCACTATACCATTCTGTCAGGTCCTGCTGCACTCACAGGGAGCAGAGCTCAGCGCTGCCCATCCGTTCCCTGTGAGGAGCTGCAGCCACTATGAGGCCTCCTCCCAGCCTTATCTTTTCTAAATTGAAGATATCTAAGGGACCTCAGCTGCTCCTCAGAGATCTTACCCTCCAGATCCTTCATCTAAATCCTTTGGATGCTCTTTAACAGTTTTGCATCCTTCTTATATCTTGGTGCCCAAACCTGCACCCAGTGCTGGAGGTGAGGCCACACAGCACAGAGCAGAACAGGACAAAACCCTTCCCCTCACCTGCTGGCAGTGCCTGATACACTCCATGGTATGGTTGGCCCTTTTGGCTTCCAGGGCACACTGCTGGCTCATGTTCAACCTTCTCTCAGCCAGAGCTACCAGACTTCTTTTCCCATGGGGCTGCTCTCCTGCATCCTCCAGGGCTATACGCAGAGATTGCCCTGTCCCAAATGCAGAATCCAGCACTGCTCCTGTTAAACTTCGTGAGGTTGCTGATTGCCCAGCCCTCCAATCATAGAATCATTAAGGCTAGAAAGGACCACTAAGGTCATCTAGTCCAGCAGTAGGTCCGTCACCGTAACATCCAATAACCTTGTTGCTATATTTCTCAAGAACACTCTGCAAGACTTCTCTACTCTCAAGGGAATCAACTGCTCCTCCCAATTTTGTATCACCTGCAAACCTACTTTGTATGCATTTGAGTCTTGAGACTAGATTGTTTGTAAAAACACTTTTAAGAAGTGTTTTAAAAAGAAGAGAACTTCTGCAAATGGAAGACACATAAATTTGGCAAATGCTGATCAAGTTAACAGATTTCTTATTTTGAAATTTGGCATAAAACTCTCCCACTATATATACTTTATATAGAGTATATGGTGTCAAATAACTTTCCTATTTGACGCATATCTGTCTGACGTGTTTCAGACAAAAAAAAAAAAAAAAAGTAATAACATTATTGAAAAAATACTAGATAGAACAGTTCAGAATGCTCAGCTTAGAGTAGTCTATGCTTCTGTACTGGAGACAACAGGGTTTTTTTAAACTGCCTTAGAGTCACTCTAGCATTGCACATACTCTAGGGCCCAGAATTTGCTATATAAGGTCCTGGATCTATGTCAAAAGAAGCATTCAGTCTGAGGAACCAGTGAAATTCAGGATTAAAAGATGGCTTTGCCACAGAGGAAGGATGGAAGTAACTACAGTAATGTTTCTTTCCTCATTTTCTCAGTATTTTCTTCTGCCCTTCTTATGAAGGCTAATCTCTGGCTATAGCAATAGATAGAAAGTAACTGTTCCATTACTAACAGCCGGGCAGATGCTGCAGTCAGTGCAGAAGGAGAGCAAGAGGTGTTCCAGGCACCCACAAGCACCACATGGAGTGCATCTCCACATGCAGTCACAGAGGAGCCCACAGTGCAGTGGTGGATGAGGCCCAAAGGAGCCACAGCCATGGATACCCCCAGAGAAGCAGCCAGACCAGAGCTGCAACCTGTGGGGAGCAGCCTGTAGTGGGGTGGGAGGGCTGGGGGAGCTGCACTCCTGGGGAGCAATGCCCAAAGGGTGGGCCCTGTGGTATGGAGCCGTGTTGGCGCAGTGCTAAGAGAGCTGTAGCCCTTGGGAAGTCCACGCAGGATCAGTTTGGGAAGGACAACATCCCATGGGAGGAACCTTGTGGAACATGGGCAGAGAGTGACAATGAGGGAGTGGCAGAAACCAAACACTACAGACAGATTTCAGTCCCCATTTCCCATTCCCGTGTGTCACTTGTGGGGAGAAGGTAGGTAAGGGTGGATAGGAGGAAGGTGTTTGTAGTTTGCTTTTAGCTCTCACAGCTCTGGTCTATTATCAGTAGGTAATAAATCACACGAATCTCTCTAGACTGAGTCTGTTTTGCACAGAACTCTGGGGCAATGAGGTAGGAACAGAACAGCACTGCCATTCCTTCTCATTCCATTCTCCAGCCACCTTGCCTTGGTGGTTAAGAACATACATTAGAACCATATTTTTAGAAGCAGATGTCAGGAGACTTTCTGTATTTCTAATAAATCCCACACATTGTAGTCTACAGGAAGACAGCATGTACAGCACTGACTCATCTCGCTTCCTGTTGATTTTACAATATTTAACCTGCAAATTGCAAATACAGTGCTTTTTAGGACTGAAGCCATCAGTCTTAATAAGAAGCGGAAAAGGAGAAATAGAAACTAGCCTAGCTGCTTCCATTATGACTGTTAACAAAAGAGACAAACAAGAGAGAGGCAGCGTTGTTTTTGTGCATGGAAACCTGCAGTGAGCTGGATGCTGCCAGAGTGATAGCAGTCAGACTTGGCACTGCAGCCCCTGACAGAAGCCACAGGCAAACAGAGCAAGGAGCATGGGGAGGACTGGCAAAAAAAAACAAAACAACCTGGCTGTGAAAATAGAGGCAGTTAAATACAATGGAAGAAAAAAAGAAAAGTTGCCTTTTACACTGCAGCAAGTCCCTGGGACAGACAATTCTATTGCAATATAATGTACTCTGTGTAAAATAACTGCTGTCCAGTATAGTACAGTGAGTTGACACAGAAAGAACTGCCCCATTTTCCACACCTCATAGAATATTACCTACTGAAACTGAAATGACACTGCTGTGTTGCAATTATTACACTATGATCTCCCTTTTAATTCAATTTCCTCTTGCTTTTAGTGATCACTCAACAAAACTTAGCTAAAAAACAACAGTTTTTTAAAAGACCATTAAAAAAAAACCATAGTAAAGGAGATTGTCATTTCCACATGATATGAGGCAGTGGGCAGAGATTTATTTCTGCCAAGTAAGGAGAAAGATTTCACTTCTTAATTAAGACAGTTCGGGAATAGTCAACATGACAAGCTTTAATCAAATCTGCATCTTGCTTCAAACACTACAGTGCACAAAATGTAAAGAGCAAGAAAAGCAAGAGGCTTTCCCAGTCTCCTTATGTTGTTTAAGCAGTATAAAAAGTCAGGGACACAGTGGCTTCTATTTTCTGACCTGGCATTTCATTGCATCCTAACTGCTAAAGTGATGACTCTGAAGACATGAAAGTGGAAGATTTGAGATGAACAGGAGATGAACATTATTGCCCACTGCCCAAAACAATAAAGCATAATCTATCTCAGATCTCTTTCTGTGTCAGGAGGCAAAGATTATGCCTGTAGGTGAAAGGAAGGGGAGCAATGAAATCTTTTATGAAAGCCCACTCGCAAGTCGGGTCCTCCTCACGCTTCATCAGAACTGTCAACCACTATTTCACCCACTTTGCTGGAGAAAAAAAAAACACAAAGAAATACGTAAGTACATCTCCCAGCATAGAAGAGGATGGTATGCTTCCATACCTGCATGTTTTCTTGTTACCTCCCCTCTACATGGGGTTCCTGGTCTGTGAACCACTACAGCTCAAATACCAGCCTTTACAAAGCACAGATTGCACATCCCATTGTCCTGGGAAGGTGCCTGACTAGCATTTGAGCCTGACCTCTCCTAGGATAACTAAAAACATTCTCAGCAAAACACACCTGTTTGAACAGAAGACTCAATATTACAATAGTCAGTTCACTTCTGAAGCGTATCATAGATAATCAAAACAGAAACACTGCATTTATTTTAAGGGCATTTGAAAGACTCTATATCTGACTACTTTTGATTAACTTGATGCTGTTAGAAAACATGGTAATTTTTATCCCAGAAATTCTAGATATAAACAAACAGACATACAAACAAAACAACATGAAACAATACAACCTATTCATCCTACTATCTTGCCTGGACAATACAAAGTAACCAGTTAACTTTTAGATCAGCTCAATATATCATTCTTGTTGCACAGAAAGCATTACAAAAACAATTTCCTTTCAGTTTACTGGGCAAGACTTCCTACACAAGATCTATGCAGAAAACAGTTACACACACAGCTTTTTCCCAAATTTCCTTTCAGGATAGTAAGATAAACTCTTTCAAATCAAGAGAAATTAAATCATCTGTTTAAAGTGACAAATCTTCCAAGCTACTCAAAATAATAATAACCTCACCCCACCCTTGTTTTAGCAAAAACAGCAGAATTTTGTATCCCATTTATTCTCTGGTACAGACGGCCACAAAGGATTTCTGCAAATTACAGAGAACCGTGATAGTTTGAAAGGACATACAAGGGTGCCAAATCCTGCATTATTTTACATGTAATAGGTGCATTATTACCTGAAAAGCAAAATAAACAAAAACAAAATAAACAAAAACAAAAAGCCCAGCTCCCCATATTAAAAAACAAAGAAACAAACAAACAACAACAACAAAAAAAAAACAAAAAAAAACCCCAACCCCTCCAATTGCCTGGAAGCAAAATGAGCAATGCCTTCACTTGATTAGAATTGACAGAGAGTGACTGCATCTTTCAGGGGATTAATGTGTTTGTCTTTCAAATCCTAAGACCCAGATTCTAATTTGATCACAAATGAAATGATTGCTGTGATGGTACAACCTGTAGTACAGTGCTTTGTTGAAAGGTGGTACAAGTTTTGTAGACTAGACATTTAAAGCAGTACTCAATTGCAAAGTGAATCCAGAATAAAGGAAGGCATCTTTTAACAGCAGTTTTCTAGCAGGAACATGTTATGTAAGGCAAGAATCTTCACATGCATGAGATTTACCTGCCATTTTGCATATACACATTTTTAAGTCTCACACTGCAAAGGCAACACAAGAGAGAGGAGAACACACATATTTGAAATTGCCTCAAGGCATCTAAGTTTTTCAGGATTTATATCTTTATTGTGTGAGGCAATCAACAGGAAATATATGCAGGAACTGCTCCTCAAATGCAAGGTTGAGAGTAGAACCATTAAAAGGACTGAATATTCTACCATCCACTGTTTGAACAGGATGTAATTGCCCTATATACCTATACTGAAATATAGAAGGCAAAAGAAGATGAACTTCACAAGCAAGGCTGTACTGACAGAGACCTGAATTTAAAATCATTAGAAATGTCTATGAAGAGCACTGTATGTGTTTTAATAAGCAAATGCTTCTATTATGTGTGATTCAGCATTTCCTTGCCAATCGAGACGGATTTAGGTCGTTACATTTTCTGTATGTTACTGAGCCTATGATTTTTTCCCCCCAATGAAGAAGTACAAACTTTAAAAGTAAGCAAAAAATGCACAGCACAGTAACTTGAACACCCATCAGGAGAAATCCTGAACCGATACAATGGTGACTATCTCTGCATTTAATATTAGCTTTAGAGGAAATACAACTAAAAGACATGACTTCTGAAATTCCTTGCACTCACATTTGTTTTATAAAAATAAAAACAATAAAATCAATGCAAGTTTTTAGCTCAACGACATGTGTACTCCTTAGCTATGAGGTTGCTACTCACTAATTTATCTGGAGAGCCTTTCGAAGTTATTAATAGCTATTGATACTATTCTCAGCACAAAGACACTTACAGTGCCAATCCAGCACATCCATCTGTCCAATCACATTTCTAAAGACACTGCAGTAATGACGGTGGCTGTTTAAAAGTGGTTCTTAGCAGTGAGAGTTCTCTGCAGATCATGCTGTTTATTTCAAATGAGAAGCCCTCCCAAAGCCCCATCACACGTTTGAAAAAGAGTTCCTCAAAGAAGTTAAATTTAGGTTTTGCAAGATAAGGAAGGCAAACCAGTAAGCAGTATTTGGTTGTTCTATGAAAAACTCTGTGGTATTAATCAAACAATTTCGCTTGTCAGCTCCAGTAGCACTACAATTCAGAGTTATGATCTGTGTTTTCATTTTGTAAGAAAACACGTGAGAAACACCTTCGTGCACCTTGTAACATAATGCATACAAAGTTACAGGATTAAATTCCTTCGTAGTATTCCAGCGTTCTTCTCTACTTTTTATTTCTGGTGATGATTAATAATGTTCTATACTACATATTTCTCTACCTGCTTTTGTGTTAAAACCACTGGCTCAGCCCCTTAAATGGTTACAAATGAATAAAATACTCACTGTGGCTACACAACCACTTGCAGACTAGTTCAGCTCAAGTAAACATCTCTGTGGTTAGAGCCCAGGCTTTTTAAATTAATTGGAGTAACACATCAGAACCACTGAGCAGTGCATTTATCATTACCAGTTTGTGGAGATTCCAAGAAAATACAAATAAGCAAAAACTACTACTTCAGTCTGACAAACTGAAGCCACAGAACACACAAATGAAACAGCTGAAGCTACAAATGTAAGCTATACAACGGTAGAACTGCGTGAGCTCCATAACCTGAGACTGAAAATTGCACACTCAAAACAGGTTGATTGAATACCAACAGAAATAAAAGATTTTTATGCATTTATTTATTGTAATTTCAAGAAAGCATCTATACAGCTTGAAATTAAATATTCCTTTAAAGTCATCCAGCTCTTGAATTAGCTTGTCTGTTCTGATGCAGATTACTTATTACACGTATTCATTGCGCTCCAGTCCTCAAATGCCTCAGGTTATCAACCTTCCTCATGGAAAATCCTACAATAAAGGACCAAAGCCAGAGCACAAACATGCCCATACCATATCTGATTCATCAAAAACTCTGTATAGATTCCCAGGTGGGGCAGTGCAGGAAAGCAGAAGGGCTGGGACACCGGGAATGCCTAGTTTATGCTTCTTGCCTTTATCTCACCCATCATATTTAGTGATGTCTGCAGTCTGCAGGTGCTACAGGTATTTCTAAAGGAGTCTGACAGGTCAAAGATACCTGTATTTGTTGAGGAACACAGATACGCACTATACTTTACAAAACAAAGGCCTTCCAATCTCCTTTAACTCGTTTGTTCTAGCTTAGATACCGCCCTGAGAAAAACTTCTCATTTTACTTTCCAGTATGCATTTCCAGAGGCAGAGAACCCTAAAAAAATCTATTGCTATAAACCGTTAATTACACCTACTGCAAAAATTAGAAGTAAGCTTGAAGCCAGTCAATTAATCATAATTTTCCATGGTAGACTGAAGACACATCATTTTTCCTCTCATTTGTGTACTTACAAGCAGTTTTCAGCTTGCTCGCATTTTTCCCCCTATTCACTGAAAGGCATATTCTCAGACCTTTAACCATTCCCATAGCTCTACGCTGGCTAGCCTCCAAACACTGAAATTAGCCTAGCACCTCTTTGATGGGAAAATGGCCACTGTGCCGATCAAGTTTGAGCCACTTTCCCTCACAGTAGAGCTCTGTATCATCATGCACACGTGCATGGTCAGAGAATTGTTTGAGTTGGACACGACCTTTAAAGGTCATCTAGTTCACCTCCCCTGCAATGAAAGGGACACCTTCAGCTAGATCAGGTTGCTCAGAGCCCCGTCCAGTCTGACTTTGAATGCCTCCAAAGGATGGAGAATCCACCACCTCTCTGGAAACCTGTTCCAGTGCTTTCTTACCCATGCTGTAAAATATTTGTTTTCTTAGACCCAATCGTTATTTCCCCTTTTTCCGTTTGAAAACATTTCCCTTTGTCCTATCACAACAGATCCTGCTAAAGAGTCTGTTGCTGTATGGACAACACTTCCAACAAGGGAGCACAACAGCAGGCTTCACTTTGGTCCCTTTTTAGCACACAATGGTACAAAGATGTCACATTCACTTAGATCTTAGAGAAGAAACAGGAATATGCGAGTCAAGTATTTCATCTATGCTCAAGCTTTAACAAGAACAATTTAATCTCATAGAATCAAAGAATAATTAAAGTTGGAGAAGACCAGGAGGGTCATCTAGTTCAATCACTGAATTTGGTTGGGTTGAGAATAAAGAAGCATCACTATTTCATGGCCAAGTGTTAACATTATAACAAGCTTTGAAACACCAAGATGCAAGAAGAAAAAACGTTCTTCTGTAGCACAACAAATAATAAAAACATATACTCCAAAACAAAACA